>NC_136067.1:156239983-156309983 GCF_964261635.1 Lissotriton helveticus | reverse complement strand
ATCAACATGGCATTATGCTCTTTAAACTCTCCAGTCCTTCTAGTCAAGTAATATCTGACAGCCTCAATACAGTCCAAATGGCGAATGTGTGTGTGTGTATATATATATATATATATATCTATATCTATATCTATATCGGCGGAAGCACAAAGCTTTAAAAGAATGAAATGGTGCTCCACTGGAAGCTTTTAAGATGACCAGGGGGTGGCTCTGAGCGGTCCAGCTTGGTAGGACTCTAGCTGCAAAGTTCTGAACTTATTGGGTGTTTTGAATGGCTGTCTGTGGAAGTCCATAGTGCAGGGAATTGCAGTACTGATATAAGATGGAAATATTACTGTCTACTGTTCTTTCTTGGGCTGTAAAGGAAGAACTTTGCACAGCATGAGTAAATATGAAAAATATGAAGATCTAATGGCATTAATCTGTTTTGTGAACAATAGATGCACATCCATAATAACTCCAAGCTTTCTCAAGGATTCTTTTGGAGTCTTAGGACTGCCAAGTTCTGCAGGCAGCCAGAGGGACCAGATCATGAAAGCTCCTCAAAATAGCACCAGCTCAGTTTTCTCATTTTAATTTCAGTGATTGTATAGCCATCCACCCTTCTACTGCCACCATGCAGGTCTGAAAGGTCTGCCCTTCTGCATGAACTTCTTCAGTGAAGGAAACTAAAATGTGCATGTTATCTGCTTATGGCCCCATTGCTGCAGATAAGATAATCTCCAAAAAACGAGTCCAATAAATATTAACAAATGTGGAACTCAGACATAGTCCTTACAGTACCCCACAGACTAAGGAATTTGCTTTATAGCTGAACATCCTTGATAGCACCTCTTGACTCGGATTGGTTAAAAATGACACAATCTACTTCAGGGCTTGATCTTGAATAACAATTGACTTGAGCCTGAAGTAGAGAATTCGGCATAACACTGCCAGAAGGGGCACTTAAATACAAAAGGATCAGTGTTGCACTGTTCCCTTTGTCTAGTGGAATCCACATGAGGAGGGGGGGGATTATGTCCCTTGTAAATCCAGCTTGAAAGTTAGCTAGCAAATTATCCTCAATCAATGCTGAAAATTGAAGATTACTGCCTCTTTCCAGAATTTTAGCTGGGAAAGGATGACGGAAGACTGGTCAAAAGATGCTCAACCCAATTGGTTCAGCCATTTGCTTCTTTCAGTTGGATCTCCCTTGCTTCCAAGATTGGGCCACTGTCACTAGTTCTAGTAAGGCATTGTAAAACTCAATAAGGTAAAGTACAATACTATTCCTAGTGATATTGAATATCAACGTTGGACATGGATTATTCGAGCATCCAGCTTTAATCCTAATCATAATATTCTTAATTTCCTCAAGACATATGTTATGCAGATTTGCAAAGCACACTATCACTGGGGAGGGTTTGCTGGCGCTGAGCAGGTGTGAATTTAGACGAGCCTAGTATCACAACTAAAAATAAAAAAATAAACGTTTTTCATCTTCTTGTGGAATTCAAGAAGTGAGGAGGAGGCTCTTATGTGTATTAGCAGGTAATTCCATACTTTAGGAACAAGGTAGGAGAAGGCTTGACTGCCATATCTGGTTTTCCATGTTCGTGGAATTTGTGCAAGTAAGAGCTTAACGAGTGGGGGTGTCTGTGAAAGCAAATGCAATTGAGGTATGGTGGCCCAGTGTTAGTGCCTTGAAAGTGTTGGTGAGAGTTTGAATTTTGCTAATTTGTCAAGTGGTGGAGCCAGTTGAGCTTCTTCAATTGTGAGATAATGTGTGTGGTGTGAGAGCTTGAGTGATTCTGGTCACTGAGTTCTGAAATATCTGCAACCTTCTGGTGTGTTTTTGTGAATACTATGCCTGGCTCAACAAAGTCCAGTTTGCTGACGCCCAATGTGTACTTGACAGTTTTCCGGGTGCTAAATGGGAGCCATTTGAAAATATCCCTCAGCGTCTTCGGGGTATAGAAGCATAAGGCGGTGACTGTATTGACTTGGGCAGTCGTGTCTAGTTTACTGCCTGATGATGATGATGATGATGATGATGATGATGATGATACAGAGGTTCTTGGTTAGTGGTGGGGATGGATGTCGGTCCCACGGTGATGTGCTGTTCCCAAAGATAACAATTTTGGTCTCATTGGTGTTCAGCTTTTGACACCTGGTCTGAAAATGTTTCAGGCAGTGCTTACTGCTGTCGCAAACACACATTTAATCATTGCTACAGGTATTCACAATCCAGTCATCTGCCCTTCTTTGATACATTGTTTTTTTCTTCAAAAAGAGAGAAGATCGTTAAACAAAGGTCTAAGCGAGGGGCCATAGCTAAGATATTATCAGGAGGCTAAAAAAGATGTTTTACCACCTTAACGTCTCTAGGCAAGTTTTCTGTTAACCAAATAACAAAAGCATAGTGTGCTGATATAATTTTTTTTATGTTTTATACGTGTTAACTTCTTGTACACATGCTGATTTCTTATATGCACTCTAATCAGCTCCTCAGCGCTGTTGTAAGGTGAAAGGGAGGCCCTTTAGTATTTTGTAATTTGAGAACTGGATTACATGTGCCTGAAGTAATTCTGGTTAAAATTGTGTACCATAAGTCTCAATATTAATTATGTCAAACTTTGCTTTATAAGCTGATCATAAAGTCTAAAAAAGGAAAGTGTTGGGTGGAAATCATGATTTGATAACAAATGTTTGGCGCCCAGTAGAATTCCAGCAACACATTTATTGGCACCTCAAATGCAAGCATGATAATTTTATGAAACACTGCTGCCCCATAAGAAATTGCTGCAGTTGGAAAGGAGAAATGGTCCTTGCTTGCAATGTAAGATTATATTGGTAGATGTCAGTTGGCCTATGGTCCTAGAGGTATTGATGCCACCATTCCTGGTAATTTGGGTGAAAACATGAACAGAGGTTACAATTACTCCATATGTCCAGATCCATCTGATGCAGCACTATTGGGAGTTCTGTCGTCAAGCCGAAGGTAGTACCAAAGGGGACACTTTTATTGTAATATGGGAATTGTTTGGCTTTGATTGGATGATATCTTCTATCTTTCCTAAATCTAGACGCTTATAGTGTCGTCTGAGCAGTTCAGTGGCTTTGACTATAAAGGTTCTCTGGTTGGCAATTGTTGGCTGGTTCTTCTAATAAGCAGGTATGCTTTCACCAATAAAACAATTCAGCTTTTTGGAAGGTTACTTTTCTATTTCGTAAAAATATGAGAATGGTGAGGGCTTGAACTCTGCAGAATTTGAAGTGCTATTGCGGGCGACAAGACGTATTAGCGGTGCTGCTGCTATCTGGTAGATTGCAACTTATCAGGGTTGTGAATGTGGATTTATTTTAAACCTTGAGCTGAGTTCATCCAAATATTTTGTATGAATCGTATCGTGGGATTCTTTATATAATTGTGGAGTGGTGACATCACATATTGATACACATTTTCGTCTGACACCACGTCGTCCCAAATTGTTATGATATATTTGTCAAGCTGACGCTATTATTCAAGTGAATCCAGTTACAAATTTATTTCAATCATTGTTTTGGGTATTCTTCTATTATCACGCAACGCTATGTACTCATCTCATGAACAGATCATTATACATCTTCCAAATATTATCCATGCCTTGATGAAGTCTCTGTGGGAGACGAAACACGTGCTGGCGATATGTATGCTGGAAAACCTGTTTTTTATGAATTTTGAATAAAGAAGAATAACATTATATGAAGAGGACCTTTTTTTCTTGATTCTATATTGGATGATTGTTTACCCTTATACTATATGCTTTCTATATTGTTCTATGGACTTAATTGGTGACAACTGCTAAATGTTCATCCGTGCAAAGGTTACAAGAAAACTCAAATAAGCTAAACACTATTGGATGTGCTGTAATTAGAACCTCACCTCTAAGCATTGTCTTTGGTTACACACCTGTGTGCACCAATATAGTGCCTTTAGATAGTAGGTACTTTGAGTTTCTTAAGCACCCATTACATACTGTGATTATGTCCATTTACAATACGCATTTAACTAGTGATATGATGAAATATGTCTCTCTTTGAATGTTGCTGACTTTTCCATTTTCTGGACACTACTACCGCCTTCTGTTAGAATTTGAAGTGTGACGGTGGTCGGTAGGCCGATTTTAGCTGAAGGACAGTTGAGGTGAACGGCAAGCGGAGCATCTAGAACCACACATGCCAAGTCTGTCTGATGTTGCTTTAGGGTGCAAAAGGGCACTTGGAAATTAAAATTACTCGTGCCCACCCTTAAAAAAAACAAAAAACTAATAAAATGTATTTTTTAATGTGTGGTACTTTGACATAGTAAAATAATTCAGCCGATTTGTGTTTTTGCATAATCACATATGATTTTTGTGACTATGTGGCAAGCATCAACATTATTTTTAACAAAATGGATTGTGAAACACTAATTTGGGCAAATGTAGCAATATATCGGCCAATAATCAAGGAGACTTTGGTGTAGGTTGTCTCAAAATGCATCCCATACATAGGTGTGCAAAAAGAGAAGAAATGGTAAGAAACGTGACTAATCCACACATCCTATAGTTAGCAATTTCGTTCTGTTCTTAGGAATTCATTTTTTAAATAATTTATAAATATCTTAAAGTTAAATTGTGAGGGTCCTGTGGGAACTGAAAAGGAGGGACACCATTTGCAGCAGTCTGAAGAAGAATTACATCCTTCCTTTTGATTCAGAATTCACATTTACAGACTGCATTCTTTGAAGATCACCGAAGCTAGCAGAATATTCTGTTTTTAGGTCTCGCCTAGGCAGCGCATGCACTGTCTCTTCGAGGCATGCTGTATTCCGGATATGGGCATGAAGATCCACCCATTTTTTTTTTTACTTCCTCCTGCCACTGTGCTTTGTAAACAGTGGCTTTTCATGGGTCCATAGGCTTAGTAGTCCCTCCTTAGTACTGCCTTTTCTCAACCTGTAACCTCCCATGAGGACACCCCCTGTTACACGTGGTGTTACTCTGTATGTTTTAATTACAGCCTTGAATCACTATTTGTTTCAATGGCTTTCTTTTGCAGGCAGGACAGCTGTCTTCTGAAACCCTTCTAGTTCCATTTGCTTTGGTTGATTACACTTTATTGTGCAGGCTTCAGCGCACAGCATGGGTGCTTTCACTTTAAACTTCAGTCCCGCTTTCTTTTGTGCATACACTGCTTTCATTTTATTTCAATGTTTTAAATGCTTTTTTTAGATGCATACAGCACAGTGGCGCTCAATCATAAAGCATGGCCTGGCGGCTTTTTAAAAAAATTGGTCACACACAATACACAGCAGACATTGGAGGTGTGAGTGGGAGAGCAGGAAAGTACACTGGCCGGCTCAAGCCCGTTGCTCTTCTCCTTCACGCTGCCCATGTTTGCTTATACTCTGTCCCCGTAACTTCTAGCACCCCCACAGGCCGGCGAGCCTTAGACATCCTAGTTTTATTTTAATTGATCCTGCGCCCTAGATAGTGGGCACTGATATTCGCCGGGCGCCATCTGGTGTACTTCGTGAAATGAGAGACTGCCTCCTCCTCCTCAAGCCAATACTGCTTGAGGAGGAGGAGGAGGAGGAGGACGACGAGGAGGGCTCACCTTTTCCGTTGTATAAAAGTAATACGGCAGACCAACAACGTTTTTCTTCTTCTATTTATTCACTTTGTAACAGTGGCAGCATGCCACGCTGCGTGCCAGTTACTACAGAAGTTAATAAATAAAATATAAATAAAGTTTTTGTTTAAAGTTGTTTGCCCGCCGTTTTACTTTTACCCACAAAAGAAATGGCGCTCTTCAGAGCACAGCAATTAAACTAGCATTCTCCCATTTGGAAAACCGCTTTTACATTGTTATCCACACACACACATCATGCATTTTGCATTAATTGGCAGGTAGAACTTCAAATGCTGACCACTTGCACACATCAATAATTGTACTTGTTAAGCCCATCCCCCGGTGAGGCAACAAAGTTAGGTCGCATGTCTAACATGCCATGGGTACACCTCACTGTTGCTTGCGTGTGTGCCACCACTGCCCACCAAGTTGAACCTTCACACCCGCCCTTCCTGCTGGCAAGCGTCTGGTGATTTGCTTGTTTTTCAGGGCTCATTTGGGAGTTCCCCCGGGCGTGATAAAGGGGACATCATACATATGCGCAATTGAAAGTGGTGCGATCACATACGAATATTATAACCAGGACTTTTAAGTGGAATGAGAACTTGGAGGAGAGTCTCTCCAAGGGACGTGGCTTATGTAATTGAGGGTGTGGCTTAAAACACAAGTTTAAAATCTGTGCTTAGTATAGTGTGCAGCCCATCTGGTATATTGCTGCTTCTGTCATTGCATCCAGGTATATAATGCAACAAGTAACAATACAACTACACTAAGCCAGAAATATTGGCTTTGTCATGAGTTGTTAGTTGCCTAATATAGATCAGCATCAACTATGGCATTTTTGTATAAAACCTTGAAATTGCTTCAGTTTTGAAATGACCGAAACAACTGTAACGTGGCTCTTAAAGTTTCACCAAAGGCAGTGAAGTATGGTTCTACTGCAGAGTTAGGATTTATTTTCGTCCTGACAGTGAGGGCAAAAATGGAGAGGCCGATGGGGACCGTCTCAGCCCCTGCTTTTTAGGGTTGCTTGAGTCAGCGCGCATGTGCTGCTCTGCAAGGCTTCTAGTATGGGCTTTAAACTCTGAACACACGCTCGGCCGAAGGAGAGTGCATGTCCTGCCTACTCTCCAAATGTTAACTCCCCTGGCCTAGGGAGCTCGGGCAGCAGCGCGGTCGGATGCCAGCTGCATTCCTGACATTCCTTTGCGCCCACGCTTGTTGTAGTTGTCTTTTCGCCTCTGGTATATAGTCTGATTTAATTCATCTGGGTGGGAAGGCTGAATACAATCTGCAGAAGAATGTTTGTAGCCGTGTAAATGAGTGGCGGGCTCCAAACGAGAGCCAATTTGAATTGAAAGGTGTCTTGCTCCCCCAAAGCGGCATCATGACTCCTCTCACCATTACATTGTCTATCTAAATCAGCTCATCCCTGTTTCTACGATGCCTTACCAACACTTCACCCAACAGCTGTACTGCCTCTTCGCAGTCTCTGCCCTCTTACCGTATTCCTATCTTCAGGCGCAGAGACAAGCGATCAAACAGACTTCTGTCTCTGGAGGGGCTGGGTGAAACAGCCACCGTGTAAAGTTACACTGCACGTTCGCTAGCCTGATTTCGCATCATGTGACTCCTGGCGTTACTGGGTTGTGAAGTGATCACTGCGGACCTGTTGCACTGCATCCATCAGTTGACTGGAGAGATGAGGTTGCGATCCCTGTCCAGGAGCTGCCTCGTGCCCCCTTCTGCTCTTCCTCATACACACGTGTGTGGTTTTCTGCGTCGGCCACTTCCTTGCATCAGAGAAGCACCCGCACAACGTGCATCATGGTAAGGAAACGCACCCACTCTGTGCCTGCTTCCTGTTTGTGGCATTTCTGGGGTGTCCTCAAGATGAAGCCCTAAAATGTTCAGTATCATCAAAAGAGGCACCTCTCCATAATGCTTTCTCTTGTTAGGGTTTTATGTCTGCTAATTGGTTTCTTGTAGCAGGTTGTTTTGTTTTGCTGCATTGCTATGCTTCATTGTTTTTACCCCACGTATTGTGACAATTCCATTGTAAGCTTTCTGATTCAGAAATTGTGAAATATATATAAGTCAAGCTTTGACTGTGCCGCTGTTGGAGATGGTGGTCTCAACAAGTTATTCTTATTAAAATGTATGCATTTTTAAAGAGGTTCGCCCTTTCCAGAATAGAAAACAGTTTGCATTTGAAAAGTCAGTATATCCTAGAAATTTAAAGTATTTTTTAAGTTTAAGTTTCTTTATTGTAGTTTTACCATGTAACACAGAAATCTGATGATGTGCATTCATTACTAGTCAATAAGGCTATAACATAAGCAATCCTATTAGGCAATCCCCGGGCCAAAACCCGCCCGCATTAGTCCCGTCCAACTGCACCACAGCCATATATAATTGAATCCAATCAAAGCAGATTCCATTACGCCCCTCCCACCACAAACCCCTACCCCCTTCCCCCCCCGTGTTCCATGTCCGCTACTCAGTGTCGAATCTCTTCCTTAACTCCCTTCATCCTTCAAGACGCTCCCTGCGACCCCGTGAGGCACAATAGCCTGCGGTATCTGGGGCAGGTGATCTCCCTAAATTCCGTGGGCAAATAGTGATAGAAAGGGTTGGTTCAATTCATCGTATTTAGATCCCTCCCCTGCCAAGGTGAGTGTCAGTTTCTCTATCCCAAGGACGAGCCATTGGCGGTATAGCCAGCCAGTGAGCGTCAGGACAGTAGGGGTACGCCAATGTGTAAGTATGTTTTGTGTCGCCGACCCCAACGCTATTGCTATCTGTCGTACCCACTACGTTCCCGTAGAGGTAATTAGGGGGTTGGGAAGGCCAAGCAGGATGTATGCTGGGAAGCGGGGGATCTCAATCTCGAAAGGTTTATCCACTTCATCCAGGACCTGGGTCCAGTAGCTCCCGATACGGTCACACTCCCACAACAAATGAACTAAGGTACCTACTCGACCACAATCCCTCCAGCATGTAACCTCCTGAGTTTTGTCCATAGCATGCAAACGTTCCGGGGTGTAATACCAATATGTGGCTACCTTCGTAAGAGTCTCGGTAAGCCCCATGTGGTAAGCGGAATGTCGGGCCTTGTAATACGTTGTCCCACTCCTTCTGGCTAAGGACCCTGCCCAGCTCCTTCTCCCACCGTGCCTTACTAGGGTTATAAGTATATGTGAGTCGTGTCTGTAACATCTTATACAAATCAGAAATAAGTTTCTTGTCTGATGTGCTCGTGAGTAACCACCGCTCGTAGGGTGTGAGGAGTCTGTTAGCTGCAGAGCGGACCTGGGGTTGTAGCACCCAATGTCTAACCTGCAGATATTGGAGTCGGTCCGTCTCCGGAAGCCCGTACACCTGTTTCAGCTGGGGAAAAGGAATGACCCCATCCGGCCTGTACACATGGTATAGAACTCGACACCCAGCTGGTCCCCATCGTGCAAAGGCGACCCTGTCCATACCAGGAGTAAACTCTGGATTATTCAGTAGTGGGGACAATGGCGAGGGAAAGGATGTAAGTTTGTGTTTAATATTAGTAGCGTCTCATATCTCAAGGGGTACCCTAGTGACATATGAGGCATAGAGGTTTCGGGGGCCTATGGGCCTTGCGCAAAAAGGGAATTTCTTGAAGGGGTCGTGCAGCCACCGCCTGGTCTTCAACCAACCAGTGTTTCTCCAGTTTCCATTTCACTAGGTACCTTAACTGAGCGGCTTGGAAATAGAGGTGAAGATCTGGGATCCCCAGTCCTCCGCCCTCCGGGGCAACTGTTGACAATGCCCGTCGCATTTGTGGCTTCCTCACGATCAAGATAAATTGTGCCAACTCCGCTTGTGTCTGCCTTATCCAGCCCACGTGTGGCCGTAGAGGTATGGTGCGGAAAAGATATAGGATCTGGGTTAAGATGGTCATTTTAACTGCTGCTATTTTACCAAGCCAGGAAATGAAACCGTGCTTCCATCTCCCGATCTCTCTTCGAATCTTTCTAGTCAGGATCGCATAATTGGTGGTGACCACCTCGGGGAGCGTAGGGGCCAGTCTGCCGTCCATTGGAAAGGGAGCAAATTCTGCAGATATTCCCAGGTAGATTTCAACAGGGAGAGATCTAAGGCCACCGACTTGTCCGCATTCACCTTGAATCCTGCTGCTTGCGCGAATGCTTCCCGGTCTATTAAACATGCTGGTAATGCCGTCCTTGGGTTGGCGAGTGATATCAGTACATCATCCGCTTATAAACAGATTGTGTGGACGTATCCACCGAACTTTATACCGGTGATGGCTGGATTCTGCCGAAGCTGCATAGCTAGCGGTTCCATATAGAGGGCAAAGAGTAGGGGCGACGGGGCACCCCAGTCTCGTACCCCTTTCTATGGGGAAGCGGGAGGACGTGTGTCCATTCACCCGGACCACCGCTGTGGGATACCTGTAGCAGTTGAGTATATACGTGCGGAAGCGCTCTCCCATCCCCGTGCGTTCCAGAACCTGTTCCAGATAGGGCCAGTGAACCCGGTCATATGCTTTCTCCGCGTCGATGGTAAGCATCACATACTCTCCCGGGATGCGCGTGGCCTTCTCGATTAATGTGGAGGACCCGTTTGGTGTTGTCAGACGTCTGGCGCTCTGGGATAAACCCTGCCTGGTCCGGTTCTATAAGACCCGGCATAAGCGGACTTAGGTGTGCTGCGAGGATGCCGGTGTAAATCTTAAGGTCTGTATTGAGGAGAGAGATTGGGCGATACGCTCCGCATCTAGATTTATCCTTCCCAGGTTTAGGAATGACTGTTATAGAAGCCTCCAGAAGGTCGCTCGGAATGGCCGCCGGGTCAGCAAACTAATTAAACAGTTTAGTGAGAACAGGGGCCAGGGTGGCACAGAATGTCTTATAAAAGTTGGTAGAAAAGCCATCCGGTCCTGGGGCTTTAGCGAGCTTAAGACGGGAGATGGCTGCAATAACCTCCTCCGTGTGTATGGCCCTATCCAGGTGGTTGGCCTGGTCCTGGGTGAGCACCGGCAGGGTGACTGAGTCCAGGAAGGCCGCACCAGTCAGCGGGGCCCCAGTATATAAGTTGGCAATAAAGTCGCGAAACACTGCTGCGATCTCCTTATCCTCTGTTACGCTCTTACCATCCGCTCTGTGGATTTCACGAACCCCCTGTTTCTGTCGGGCTTCTCTTAACTTATGGGCTAGTAGGTGTCCACACCTATCCCCCCCCGGTGTAATAGGCATGTTTTAGCCAGAGCGCAGCGAACTCTGCTCTATCCTGATCCAGTGCTGCAAGTTGGCGGCGCGCGGCCTTAAGCTGCCGCCACACCCGCGGGGCATCCGAACTCTGATGTATCCTCTCTAGCTCCCTAGTCTGCTGTGTCAGTTCTTCCCACTTATGTTTGCATTCTGCATTACCTGCTGCTGAAATAGCAATAAACTCCCCCCTCACTACCGCCTTTAGTGCTGCCCATTGTGTTGCAAGGGTGGTGTCCAAGTTGGCGTTATGTGAGAGGTACACTGTGACAGAATGTTGTATGCACTTAACCATGTCTGTCTGGTGTAGGAGCGTGTCCCGAAGGCACCACACCCTAGAGGGTAAGGACTGAGGTGGCAGAGTGAGAGTGAGAGTGACGGTTACCGGTGCGTGGGCCGATAGAGAGGCTACCCCCATCTCCACCGTAGATGTGAGGGTCTGTGTGGATGTGGAGACCAAGAAGTGGTCCAAGCACGCATAAGTCTTGTGTGCGTTGGAGTAGTATGTATATTCCTGTTCGTTGGGGTGACAAGCGCGCCATAGATCAGAGACCCAACTCAGTAACCTGGGCAAACCCCTCCCTAGAAATGGCGCCTGTCTGCTGAGAGCGTTGAAAGTATTTTTTAGACTGTTTCCTCTGAATACTTATTCAAATGTCCTTACTAGAACTGCTTATAAAGAATCCAATAAGCAAAACTGGTTTCATTTCGTGTTGCACAGTCTTTCCCGCAGTTTGAATTTAGCCTTCAAATGCTCCTTACAAATTTTAGCCGCACACACACCTTTTGCTGTTCGTCAGAAAGTCCAATTCCCTCGTAGACTGGACCAAAACCTTCAAATATTTCCTCTAATTAATAACTATTAAGACCACTATGCGAACATCTATCTGATGGTTGCCTTCAATTGCCATTTTAAAATAACTCATGATTGTCTTTAGCAGCCTGAAATTTAGTATAAATGTATTTGTATGCTATCTTTTCCAACTGTGTTTTATAATTAACATTTTATTTAGTTTTACCTTCCTATACAGTAATATAACAGTCGACAAACCGGCATCAAAGTTTACATCAAACTTGCAGATAGAGCACTGCCACACTGCTCTACAACATAGCTTGAAGACATTGCATGTGGTGAAGGCATCTATGTGGGAAAGGCATGCTCTGACTAAACACATAATGTCCCAAAGGCGAGACCTATTGGCTATGCCAGTGCTCGTTAGAACTGCTGGTGCTAAGCACCTGCAGGACCCAGCCCACTTAAAGCCTCATTCCAACCCATTACAGCCCCACTCACGAACTCTTGAGCGAACATTCTAGTGTTTAAGGTCTTATTTTTCTACCACGAAAACAGGAGGCAAATCAGGCAATCCTATCATTAACTATGTTACTCATATTCCAAGTTTTAAACATTTTCCCATTTAATGCGTATTTGTCAGCACTTTGTATTGCACCACGTGCCTCCTGTCAGTTCAGAGCAATAAGCACGACAGGCACCCCACCTTTACTGCTAACACACCACCTTTTCTGGTGGCGCCTAGCACACCCTCAGAAATGACCCCATCAAATGGAGGCAGAAAAGTATAACATGGAAAAAAGCAAGGCAAGAGGTCTTCTCCACCTGTTCCCTCAAGTTTATCCCTTATCTATCAGTACCTCTCCAACCCTGCTACAATTTAGGAAAGAGCAGAAGGCACAGACCTCTTCAAAGAACACTACATCGCAATACAACAGCAGTCCACTTCTGCGCCTAGAACCCAAGGAAACCTTAAATCTCTCGCTGACAGTTAATTTTCGTTGACCCTGAACAGCACTCCATTGTTTTCCGTGCTGTACAGTTATCATATATGTGAGTGCGTGTGTTTACACGCACACATTTACCTTTGTCAAATTTGTAATGCCTGTGTTTTCTTACCGTAATGACCACTGCAAGCAACTTTTTTTTTTTTTTTTTTTTTTTTTTTTTTTCCCTCTTCCCCTCTTCCCTTCATTCTGGCACTTTATCTGAATAAGTGGTGCTATGCTACAAGTCAAGAAATGTTAAAGGGGCCGTCCTGTCAATCATTCCACAATAGGTCTCAAAACACAAGCTGACCCAAACTGCCCTTATCAAACAAAAGAACATTCTTGAAAAGCTATTTTTAGGTCTTGCCTGATCCAGCGCACATGTGCTGCTCTGGCAAGGCTTTTTGTCAGGGCTTCAAACTGCGATCACAAGCTTGTGCATGTGTTTTTTGGGGGTTCCCACGCTATTGGTCTCTGCGTGCGTCTTTCTAAGAAAGACAGCACGCAATTGGCCAAAGGCAGGTGCATGTCCCACCTTGCCTGGAATTTTAGCCGCCCACGACCTAGGGCTTGCTATTACGCACAGCCTGCCACACAGCGCCATCTGTTTCTAGTTGGCTGCATTCCAGTATCTGGTTATTAATTAACCCAGCGCGGTCGCTGTCACTTTCGCTACCGCGCTTGTTACACCATGTTCGAACTTAAGTTATAATGATAGGACCATTTTGAGGAGCATACTTACAGAAATTAGTGGCAAGTTGTGTGTTTACGTAATAAGGGCTGAATCGGATGAACTCTGCAAATATTTTCTTAAAAGTAAAATGCCTATTTTGTCAGTATTTTATTCAATGCACGTACATCGATCACGCTGGCTCGATCACGCTTGTGCCTGAAAGGGCTTTGTCTCGACATGCGTGAGATTGCCTGACGTTTTGATAGCCACCCAAACACAGGTTTCGATTCAGATAGCACCTAGAAGCAAAACAATATATTTGAATCCCTTTAGTGAAACCATATAGCATTTCTTTGCTCCGCAGAGATGCATGCAATTAAAGGTGTGCCCAGAATATTTAGCATATATATACACGTGAGCAAAAAGCCCCTTGTTGAGGAAAGGCGCCTTTAGGCGCATACGCTCCAAAATATGCAAAGCAAAAGTCTTTAAATCACCTTGCGCAAAAGCTCCTTGGATACTCACGCTCCCTTGATTGGCATTTGCGTAGCACACAGTCGGTCTTTAGTAGGGCATCGCAGCACATTTATTGCTTTCCAACCAAGACACTAGTCTGATTCGGTCTGTGGAGATCTGCAGTCAGTGGTTCGGAATTAAAAGCACACATCTTTTATTCTGAATTCAACAATAATAAAACTGGCTGACACGCCTGCACCTGTGGCAGAGGCGCTATTCCAATCGTGTTCAACCATCCTTCTGTCCGGCCTCCAAGCAGTCCTAGTTTGTGAGATGCGTCCCAGGCCACTGTATAGCTCCCGCCTGTTTATTTTAGAATAATGGGCTCGTGGCCTCGATTCCATCCACGCCATATTCATCCCACAGCTTCCTCAAGATCGGCTTATTAGATCGCTGCATCTTTTATTTAAGGCAAAGGTTGCTCTGTTCCTTTAGATAAAATTGTGATTCCTGTAAAAGGTGCAGCTATTGTTGTGGCCGCCGCACCAGCTCTTCATACAGTGCTGCATTTAATAATTTCCTTGCTTTCTATCCATTGTTTGACTATGCGGAAAGAACATTGGTGTCAGCAGTGGTAATGTGCAGAGTGCTCCTGTCCTGATATAATATATATATGTAGCATCACTGAATAGTATAATGATGTGAAAAAGATGGAGATGCTTATATACATACCATTGTTTGCTTTGTAGAATATATGCTTTACAGTAGAAGACGGGGATTTATTTTCACGTATGTTGAACAAAGGGATGCACTAACTGCGTTGCAATATTGTTGGTGTGCTTTACCATGGGGTCAAGAAAAAATGAGCGAGCGACTTTCTGTATGCTCATACGGGAGTGAATGACTTTGCACTCTACTCAACGCAAAATAAATACACCCCGCATACCACTCGGTACCACATAATTACAAGCCACACAATTACTCTACTTAATGCAACATAAATACACTCCACATAATACCACTCAGTACCACATAATTACACACTACGTAATTACACTCTACTCCATGCAACATAAATACACCACATTATACCACTCAGTGCCACATAATTACATGCCACATAATTGCACTCTAATCAATGCAACATAAATACACTCCACATGATGCCACATACCACCAATCAACATAAATGCACTCCACACCATGACACAATTTCCCTAAGCATAATTCCACTCAACACCACAGTTCCAGGCCACACAATTCAACCTCCTTTAAGTGTCATACTTTCAATTTAAGTCCCCTCAAAGGAGCAGAAGGTATGGGCTTCTCGATCATGTTAAATGCATCTACTTCCTTTTCGGGAGGACTGATATATCGCCCCCCAGGCAATGCATCTCCACTCTCTAGGTGATAGTCTAGGTCAGCTTCTTCTGCGTTATCCTCATTTTACCCTAATGGGGGATTTCAACCTGCAATTGTAATCGAAAATTGATGCTCAAGCAATCAATTTTTATCAAACCCTAGATATCTTTGGTCTGCATCAATCCGTAGTGCTACCTACCCATTCTGCCGGACATACCCTAGATGGGGTTTGTTCTAATTTTCCCGCACTGGAAACACACACCCCGATTCCCCAAATCTGGACAGACCATATTCTGATTACTTTCACTGACCCGGTAAAAACCTTGCGGACTAATCAGCAGCCTACCTCCTACTTAAGCTGGAAGAGAGTGGCTGAAGGCATTAAACCCAACCCACCCAGACAATCTCAAGTTCCTAGATTATCTGGGGTCGCTACTCAGGATTCCAAAGACTTTCACTCCTGGATGCACCAAGTTATTGCAGAACGTGTCCCTCCTACAAACCGTCCTAGCAAGGGCATGAGGAAAAAGCCAAATGCACCTTGGTATTCGCAGGCGTTAGCAGAAAGCCATTTACTCTGTAAAAAAAGTGAAAGGAAATGGAGAAAAACCTATGACTATTCAGCCAAAACACTCTATTTACAACACAGGAAATCCTACCTCGACAGCATAAAGCTGGCCAAAAAGGAATATTACATCAATGCTATTAAAGAGGCAGAGCAGAAGCAAAGAACGGTTTTCTCAATAGTGAAGTCCTTCACGCATCCTAAAGCTCTAGAACCACAAATTCCTCCTTCGGCAACTTTCTGCAACCAGATTGCCGACTATTTTGAGGAAAAAATTGAGCAAATACAGAAATATTTCCCTGTCCCTCTCCCCTCCCATGATAACAACCCTTCAAGGTTGAGGGAAAACTAACTTCACACCCTGAATGTTTTCCAACTGGCTTCCCTTTCGCAAACCCGGGAGGTCATCCTGGCTTGTAAATCAGGAGTCCCCTCTGACTCTTGCCCCCCCAAATACTCCATCAGATAATTGATGTAATTAATCCTACTATTAATACGATAGTCAATGCCTCACTCAGCTCTGGAGTGGTTCCTCCTGACTGGAAAAAGGCAATTGTAAAGCCTTTAATGAAGAAATCCAACAAACCTACCACTGACCTATCTAATCTTTGACCCATATCCCTTCTTCCTATTTTGGGGAAAATTACACAGCAGATAGTTTACCAAGAATTCAAAACTTTTGTTGACACTCACAACATTTTACACCCTCAACAGTCAGGTTTCCGGCCTAAACACTCAACTGAAACTGCTCTTATCGAGCTCACTGATTCTATCAAACTCCTGCAGGATGAGGGCAAAAACGTTGTCTTGATTTTATTGGACCTCACAGCAGCGTTCAATACCATCTCGCATGAGATCCTGTTTGACAGGCTGATAAGTATAGGTATAACAGAAGTTGCCCTGGCATGGTTAACATCCTTCTTGACCGACAGATCTCAAACAGTATCTTTAGGCTCTTTTTTTATCCAAAGAAAAAAAAGTTCCATCTGGGGGTCCCACAGGGCTCCATTTTAAGCCTGTTATTATTTAACATTTATATGATCCCCCTTATTTCACTTATTGAGTCACATGGGATACTTGTTACATCATACGCTGATGACACCCAGTTAGTGGTCTCTATGGATAAAAATTCCATAAATATGGAACAAAATCTTAAGTGTTGCCTGATGGAGGTCTTCCAATGGATGAACACCAACCACTTAAAATGTAACACCAATAAAACAGATTATTATTTTTTTTTAAATTGTTTTTATTGTTGCTGTCATAGATTAATCAGTCACTGGTAAACATTTGTCAGCGCAGCCTCAACATTCAGCTGCGTCCAACCATTCAAGCAACTTTTCAATTTTTTTCTGTATACTGAGTTATAACTTTACAAACAAAGGGTCAAGACACGTGTCCGTTGGCAGAATTAAATTGTACCATTTGCGTGAGTGGTAGCAGCACAAGGCAATATGCATGGTTTATATCAATCACAAACTTATCATCATGTCAATTCACGAGGCTTGTGCAACCCGTTGCCCCTAACTTCTCTCCCCCACCCACCACTCCTCCCGCTCATTCCATCTCCTCATCCTCCCCCGCGCTATCAATATCATTGTCCTCAGGCAGTGGTTCACAGATCTCCCCCCTATACACATTCCATGGTGACCACGTCTTATTCCACTTACGTGGGTTAAGTCTCTGTTGATAAACTGCTCTTTCCGTCATCATTAACATATCCATGTTTCTGCACCATTGAGCCAGGGTCGGGGTGTTGTGCGCCCCCCAGTTCATTGCTATGTCACGCTTTGCCAACATCATACCAATGATTACCCATCTCCTCCCATGCTGTGTCAGGTCGGTCTGGTCCCACACATTCAGCAGGCATACCCTGGGGTCAGGTGTAAATGACGTGTTCAGAGTCTGGCCTACCGTGCGCGCTACACGCCTCCAATAGTCTTGTATACTGGGGCAGGCCCATAACGTATGGAACAGCGTACCCTCCTCCCCACAGTTTTAGACAATACGGGTGATCTGCCCTGTGGATCCTGTGCAGTGTCGTGCGGGTGTAGTATACCCTGTGCAGTATTTTAAATTGTACCAATCTAAAGCGTGAGGATATACCCGCCTCCCTGGGCGATGCCAATGCTGCATTCCAGTTTGTCTTGTCCAGTTCCCCAAGCTCGTCCTCCCAGTGTTCCTTCAGTTTCACCAGCGGGTCCGGTAGGTTGTTCAACAGTTTACGGTAGGTGAGTGAGGTAGCACTAGCCTCCATGTAGTCCGTAAGCAATCTGTCCTCTAACGGGGCCGATTCCGGGACCGTCGTACCTGGCTCCAGTACCGCCAGGAGTGCATGCCTAATTTGTACATATCGGTATGTTTCGTTTAATCCCATGTCATACTGTTCCCTCAGGGCCGCGAATGAGATCACTCCTTCCCTTGTCCACATGTCTCCTACGGTGGAGATCCCGATGTCGTCCCACTGGTCAAACCCCTTACTGCGCCGCAGAGTACCTAGGGCCTTAGCATCCCATAGTGGTGTGAGCTTGGTAATCACCCCCTCCCAGGCTAGTCGTCTTTGAGCTTTATGCCATATAGACACCGTGTGTTTGGTTGGGCCTCTCAATTTTGTCAACAGTCCCTTATTATAAAGCGGGGCCAGTAGGGTGTTTAAGCCTAGTTGACTCCTATCAGCCAGGAATGCTGGGTCATCCTGTGAAACATGGATCCATTGGTTGATCACCTTAAGGTGGGATGCCCAGTAGTACAATTCAAGGTTTGGGAGCGCTATCCCCCCCCCCCCCCCCCCCCGCGCTATACCATTCTCTAACCAGTTTCAATTGCGCGACCCTGGCCGGCTTATCTCCCCACAGCAGGCCTGACAACTGTGCAGACACCTGGCGGAAAAACGACGGTGGAACCAACGCCGGCGTGTTTTCCAGGACATACAAGAAGCGCGGCAGTGCCATCATTTTGAAGAGCGCCGCCCTACCTAGCAGAGTTAAAGGGAGGGTCTTCCAATGGCGCACGTCTGCCTTTAACCTGTCTAGCAGTGGCTGAAGGTTAAGGTCACGAAAGGTCGCATGTTCCCGTGTGATTCGAATCCCTAGGTATTTAAAGGAAAAGGATTCTACCTGCAACGGCAGTCCGTGTTCAGGGGCGGTGGAGTGCCACTGAGCAAGTAAAGTACCGATTTTGCCCAGTTAATTTTATACCCCGACGCCGTGCCATGTTTCTCACATAGGGCCAGCAGGACCGGTATACCATTTGCAAGGTCCGTGAGGTAGATTAACATGTCGTCGGCGCACAGGGAGACTCTATCCTCCCAGTCGCCTCCCCAGTGGATGCCCTTCAGCAGCCGTGTGGTTCTGATAACCGTCGCCAAGGGTTCCAACACTAAGGCGAATAGCAGCGGCGAGAGCGGGCATCCTTGCCTCTCGCCAGCGGGAACTCCCTCGAGATGTGACCATTGGCCGTCACCCGTGCTACGGGGTCGGTGTACAGTAGCCTGACCCATGATATGAATTTCGCACCAATTCCCAAATGTTCCAGAACCGCGAAGAGATATCGCCATTCTACCATGTCGAACGCCATTTTGGCATCCAACGATAGCACCGCCGCCTGTTCCTCCAATAGCGGTGCGCGTGCCAGCACGCCGTGCAGCCGTCGAAGGTTCAGCGCCGTGCTCCGGTGTGGCATAAAGCCCGACTGATCCGGATGAATTAGGTGCGCCAGATGAGGCAGCAGTCTAGTGGCCAATAGTTTCGCCAAAATTTTTCTTTCGGCGTTAAGGAGGGAGATCGGGCGGTACGATCCACATTCATCAAGGGGTTTTCCGGGCTTTGGTATTGCGATTATAGTGGCCGTGCGCTGGTCGGGCGGCAGCTGCCCCCGTTCCTGGCATTCCTTGTACATTTGGAGTAAAGGCGTCGACAGCGTCTCCGCCATGGTCTTGTACCATTCTATCGGCACACCGTTAGGGCCAAGCACCTTCCCTGGGTGTAACGCTGCGATAGCCACCTGTATCTCCTCAGCCGTCAGGTCCGAGTCCAGCTCGTCCCGGTTATCCTGTGGTAGAGTACGAGTAGGCACTCCAGCGAGAGACCCTTCTGCCATCTCCCGGGAGACCTCGAAATCAGGGGAATAGATTAAGTGGAAATGGTCCGCCAGTATGTCCACTATTTGAGACGGCCCGGTCCGCACCACGCCCTCTGGATCCTTCAATTGCAATATGGCCCTCTGCCCTCCCCGCTTCTTTTCTAGCCAGGCCAACAGTTTACCCGCCTTGTCGCTGACGTCGTACACCCTGTGTGTTGTCGCTGCCATGTTATCCATCACCCTGCGGCGCACATGTGCTGTATGACGTTGCTGACACAGCCGGAGCGCGTGTTGTGTTTCCCCGGTCGGGTCCCTCTCGTGGTCTCGTGTGGCCCTTTCGAGATGTCCCTCTAAATCTAACAGCTCCTGACGCAGCGCGTGCTTATGGTGGGTTATAGCTGAGATGGCTTGCCCGCGCAGAACCGTCTTGTAGGCTTCCCACAAGGTGGTAGGGGAATCCACTGACCCTATGTTTTCGGTGAAATAAGACCTCGTGCCCCTTTTTAATGCCTTGGCTACTGTCGGTTCTCTAAGGTATCCTGGGTAGATCGGGTAGATGCGTGTGCGTGTCCGTGTATGATTGGAAAGAGTCAGCGTCAGCGGGGAATGATCTGAGACCCCTCGTGGACGGATTTGAGCTTCGGCAACAGTGAGGAGGCCCCCCCCGTGTGAGGAGGTAGTCAATTCTCGAGAGGCTGTCATGGACCGCCGAGTAATATGTGTATTGTCGGTCGTCCGGGTGGGACCGCCTCCATATGTCTATCAACCCCTGTGCTTCCATGAAGTCGTGCAGTCGGGAGGGCCCCGGTGTTAGTGTGCGCACAGGGAAGCGATCCATAGAGTTATGCGCCACAGCATTGAAGTCGCCCCCTATAATGAGATCCCCTTCCGGTAGGTCTAGTAAGAATTTTCCCAGCTCTGGGAGAGCAGTGG
The DNA here is from genome assembly GCF_964261635.1 of Lissotriton helveticus. Taxonomy (NCBI): domain Eukaryota; kingdom Metazoa; phylum Chordata; class Amphibia; order Caudata; family Salamandridae; genus Lissotriton; species Lissotriton helveticus. The sequence continues at coordinate 156,289,237 of NC_136067.1, read as the reverse complement.
CGTGTAGTGCCGGCGGAATATACACCGAGACTACGTTAAGTGGTTTTCCCTCCCACTGCCCATGTGTCGCCGCGAAGCGCCTCTGTGTGTCGATCCTAGTGGATTGGGTTATGAATCTAGATGATCGGTGCATTAGTATCCCCGTGCCACGGGATCCCTTTGTAAATTCAGAGTGAACAATCATACTGTACCCCTTCCTATCTAGGGCCCGTGTCGCTGCGCCTGTTAGATGCGTTTCCTGCAGTAGGACCAGAGCGGGGTTCAGTCTCTTTATGCCTTGTAGCACTAGCCCTCTTTTAATTTTGTCTCCCAGACCCCTCACATTCCAGGACATGATGTGCAACGGGGCTGCCGGCCCTATACTATCGTCCCCTCCCACCATTCTTGAAAGAGTGGATTGTGCGGCCAGGATCGTGAGGCACCAAGCCTCCTATGTAGTGAGAATAAGTGTTATGCCATGGTTCCGCTACTCTACGCGCATGTATCCTAAGATTCCTGTCCAGACCCTGAAAACCAACTAAAAACCCAAAAACTACAGTACCCCCAACTCCCCCCCCCCCCCCTCCCTGCCCCCCTGCTCAACGGACTTAGAACTGCCCGCCCCCCCAACTCAGCAGAGTGCCTGATCCCAACCCAAAACATAGTACTTGCACGCTGGGGTGAAGGACTCTCCGGAGTCGGCGGCCCCCTCCTTCGGCCGCAGAGGCCCTCAGCCCAGTGTCCAAGGCAGCATCGTCGGACAGCGTTGCATTCAGTTCAATTTGCCACTATCTGGGGATCACTGTTCTCCATCATCGTCCCCTTCTCGAATAGTGGGCAGAGACGATGGTGGCTCCGCTTCCTCGCCGGTTGATTGTAGATCCTCCTGGGGTTCACCATTGCGGTTTTTGGTCTGTCTGCTGGAGCGACGAGGGCGGCCTGTCGCCCGCCAACCCTCCAGCCAGTCCTGTGCTGCCTCTGGGTTATCGAAAAACCAAGTCTTATTGTCGGCCACAATCCGGAGTTTGGCCGGAAAAAGCATTGAATAGGGGATCTCCCTGGCTCTCAGTTCTTTCTTTACCTCGAAGAAAGTTCTCCTTCTCCGCGCGACCTCCGCCGTGTAGTCCGGAAAAAAGGCTAGCGTGGAGTTTTGAATCCTAATAGGGGGTGAGGTTCTCGCCGCTTGTAGAATGACATCTCGATCTCTGAAATTAAAGAGCCGTGCTATGATCGGCCTGGGGTGCGCGCCCGTTTGCCGGCGTCCTCCCGGGACTCTGTGTGCCCTCTCCACAGTGAAAAAATTTGAAAGTCCCTTAGGCTGCAGGTGCTGTTTGATGAGATTCTCCACATACAAGTCCATTGTCCTCGTGTCTTCCGATTCCGGCACACCTATTATACGGATGTTATTCCGTCTCGAGCGCCCTTCTTGGTAATCGAGCTTGTCACGCAGTTCCTTATTTTCTTTCGTGATACGTTCCATACTAATCTGCAGTTCCGACACATCTTCCACCAAGGCCTTGGTCACAAGTTCCATCGTGTTCACTTTCTCCGTCATCTTGTGGAAATCCGCCCGAATCAGTGTAATTTCGGCTGAGATCGACCCCACAATGGCCTGCACCTGTGTGAGGGCCCGCATGACATCGTCCAGGGTTGCCTTCTTGCCCCCCGTCGCCTCCACTGTCTTGCCCGGCTGTGATTTTGCGTCCGGCGGGGGGGTAGCGGGCCTCTCGTATGCGAACCGGTCAAGGCGGGATTGTGCCGCGGTGTTTTTCGGCCCCTTGCCGGCCATCTTGGACGGGGAGCCGAGCACTCAGACCCCCAGTCGGTTCCACCCGGACTTCTGCACTTCTTCGGGGCAGTCGTCCGCCCCTCAAGGCTCTCCGATGTATTCGGGGTCGCAGTCCACCCGCAGTCGTGGCCCTCGGTGGTCTGGCGTGGACCCTCAGACTCGCTTCCGGTCAATTAATGTGGCAGCGCGAGGGCCTCCCCTGCAGCCACACGTGAGGCCAGGGGGGTGAGTGCTTCTACGGATGACTAGCCCCAGCCGTGGGGCGACGACAAGTCTCTGGCAATGAGGATGTATTCGTTGCGCCCCACCCGCATTGTGCGGGCCGTCCCGTGTTGCGTTTCCGGAGTCTTCCGCCCCACACCCTTGTGTCCGCTGCAGGGTCTATGGCGCTACTGGGCACGACGGCCCGTGTCCTGGAAGAAGGATCCACCTGGGCGGGTACGCGTTGCACAAGAAGCCCCCGTGCACACCCGCGCCTTCTCTACTCACAGTGCGCCCCCACCCAGCGGGGGGGGGGTCCGGGAGCGGTGCCTCGTCGTACCGGGTGGTGTTCGACTGTCTGGTGACAGCACCTGTGTTCCGCCGGCGTTGCCCGACCCGCCTCGGCTGGTACGGGACCCCCTCCGGGTCCTCAAGATGGCGGCCCTGCTCCGGATTTATCAGCGCCGAGCGCTGTCACTCGTCCCCTCGGGTCGTCCGGGCCGGACCCCTCCACTCAGCGAGGGGGCGCCCGGGGTCCCGCACGGGGCTCACCAGGTCCGGTTGCGGCTGCAGGAGGCAGGGGGCCACTCCCTCCGTGGGCGTTGCGGGCGGGCGCTTCCGGCGGCTCTCAGCCCAAGACGGCTCACTTCCTGTCGGCTTATCCACCCAGGCAAGTCCCCTGCTCAGTATCTTCTCAGGGCCCCTCTCGGGGTCCACCACAACTGGACTCCCCGACCTCGGATTTTCTCCCCGCTTGTCCGTACCTACGCCGCCCGGTCCTGGGCATCAGTACCTTCCCGCATGGGACATATATGGGTCGGATCAGTGATCGGATATTGTAGGAGGCCGCTTCAGCCGCGGAGCTCTCTTCCTAAGCTGCCGCCATCACCGGCTGCTGGCCACGCCCCCCTAAAACTGCGATTTTACCGCTGGGAAAAGATGTCCAATTCTATCCCAAGGACTGGTGGCCTGATAACTCACCTGCTCCACCACAATCAGTGGAAACCGCAAGAAATCTAGGGGTCCTGTTTGACTCCGCCCTCTCCTTCGACCAGCACGTAAGGAACACTGCAGGAAGCTGTTTCAGCATTATTAAATCTCTAAAGTTTTTTGAGTTCCTGCCAACTGATTCCAGAAAAGCAGTAGCACTGATATTATCGCGCTTGGATTACTGCAATGGCCTGTTGGCTGGGGTCAAAAAATCTACGCTGAAAAAACTTCAAAGTGTCCAACACGCAGCTGCAAGATTGGTGCTCAAACTACCTAGAAGATCTTCGGCTACCAGTGCACTTAAGATCTTGCACTGGCTGCCGCTACACAAGAGAATCTTCTTCAAAATCTTGCTGACCTCTTTCAGAGTCTTAAACAAGATAGGTCCAAAGTTTCTTGCGAAACGTTTCGTGAGCTATAACCCTTCAAGATGCCGGAGGTCGGCAGGCGGCAACCTAATTAACATCCCAAGATTTAATTATAAAACCAAGGGAGGTAAGACACTTACTGTACTGGCCTCCAAGGCGTGGAATGCCATGCCCAAAAATCTCAGACTTCTGACTCGGGAGAATGCCTTTAGGAAACAACTAAAAACTTGGATTTACAGTCTGTCAGACAGTTTTGTAATGGCTGCTATCTAGGCTTTAACATTTGTTTTATACACTGTATCAGCGCCAGGATGCTCCTTTCGGAGCGACAGTTCGCGCTTTATAAATGCCACATACAAATACAAATTTCCAATACACACCACATAATTACACACCAAACCTATTTCAACTCCACAATCCACAACGTAACTCCAATCCACACCATATCATGGCATCACCTAAGCACCAAACATCACTCAACCCCACCATTTTGCATCAGCGCACCACTTAAGCATCACCTAAGCATCACGTCCATCTGTCCTCGGAATCTAGAATCTGTTGATTCTCCCCTAGTGTCCGCCTGCTGCTCGTGTTACAATTAATTACTTTTTCCCAACCTCCACTTCCCATTATTTATGTCCTGCTCCCCCCATAACAAACAACATTATAACAAACCAGGATGAGAACAGGCAGAAAGAAGTTGCTAGCAGTGCAATTGCAAAAAAAGAGAAGTTTTTTATGTTTAAAAAAAGATTTTATCAGGTGTGTATATATGTATGTATGTATGTATGTGTGTATATATATATATATATATATATATATATATATATGTATATGTATGTATGTATGTATGTGTATATATATATATAGATAGATAGATAGATATAATGTCGTCTTGGTTTGTATAAAGGTAACAACAAGGCTTAACACTTTTTATTATAACTTTTGAACATGATGCACAGCAGCCACAATGCTCTACAACGTTGCCAAAAGTTCTGGCTAAACTTGCTTGTTGGTGATAGCAATGCAGGACTGGGTGAACAGAACTGTTTTTAGTTACACTAGATGGCCCCTTAGGGATACAGTAATTGGCCCTAAGCTTGAATGGTGTTGTGTATTATTGAATGTGGTAGTTTATATTGGTGATATGTGAGATTAATTCTGGGTAATGTTTTGATCTTTGGTTGGCAGACGGTCTTAGCATTGACCGAAAAGAGATTCCTAGTTGGAATTTTGTGGAAGGAAAAACTGATGTCCCTGTGGTCTGTTTTTACAATGTTGCTTACCGCAAATTTAATACGTCCTCGAAGACTGTGAACAAATAAATGCACCAGTTTGACAGTAAATCATACGTTTACATCATAGAAAAGTAACCAGCATTGGCTAAGGCGATCGGTCTGACAATCGCAAGAGCTATTGGCTTTGTCAATGTGCTTTAGCCATGTTATACAGCAATGTGTTTGTGTTTAGAAAACCTGCAAGCATGGAGTAAACACACTTTGTTATTATAGTCCTTGCTTACAAGAAGCAAGGCTGGCAGTAAAATAGGTGTAGTTACTGACGGCCTTGTGTCTCGTAAGCAAGGACTATAAATGCAATGTGTGTGTTTACGCACTGCTTGCAGGTTTTCAAAGCACATAAATAGGTATTGTGATTTACAATGCCTATAGCCCAAACTCTTGCAAATGTGAGACCTATTGCAAATGCTTGTTTGAGGTGGTGCTTGGAAGAAAATGGAATGGTCTTGTTATAAGTAGTCAAATAGTTCTGGATATTGGTGTAGAGTAATAGTTATGTGGAGCTCAAGGCATGAAGATGAGTAGGCAGCACAGTTTGATAGAGTTTAAGGTTAACAAAACTGAAGAACTATCATAAAAAATAATATATCTAGATCTACTGGCAGGAAATCCTGCTGGTTCACCAATAGACTCTGCAGAGATCTCTTGTCCTCTATAGACTGTGGAATGGGAAGAACTATTTTTCTCGTGGTGCTGAGCTGTGCAAGTGGGTATTGCTAACAGAGTATCACATCGCCATTGTTTCTTTGCAAACAATGATGTGAATTCTAACATTTGGTGTAAAATATTTAGCTGATGTGTATTTTTTGCTACATAATTTGTACACCATTAAGGTTGTCCAGCTTTAAAATGTAAAGTAAATAAATATTTAGGGACCTAACAAGAAAAACATGCAATGCAGATATGGGTAATTGCATGCATGTTTGGTGGCTCATTGGTTAGTCTTTTTCCTGAATCTGCACAGAGAATTAAGAGGTCAATTTACGTCTTGATCCTCAAGAAAAGATACATTTTCAGTAGCAGTCTGACCTGAATGAGCCATGGCTTCCGTCGGCGGAGGTGGAAAAGGGAGTTTGAGTGGAGCTTGGCTTTGTACGGACTTCTCCTCCCGCATACCACTGAAGTCTAGATCTTTACAGAGGTTCAGGGATACCAGTATTTGGTGCCTGGTCATTTGGTAGGCTAGGAACGTCAAGGACAGTCCTGAATGTTAAGCTGTTGGGAGCTTTGCATTGGGCTTTGAAGTCTGCTTATGTTTTTTTGTTTGAGTGATTGTTAGAGTTTGCCTACGATAATGTGTTGAAGTGCTCCAAGTTCAAATAGATTAATTGTGGAGGGAAATTTAGGGAGATTATTAGGTCTTACTTTAAAGAAAAATAATGAGAAACCCATGTATGCGCTCTAAGTGCTAATGATCCACCCAAATTTCTCCATGTGAGCCAGATGTTGATTTGCGTGACCCTGTTGACATGTCTGTGTAGGCATAGCAGTAATCTGTTATAGGGTGGTGTAGGTAAGCATAAAGCCTACTGGAGACAAAGCGGCTTCTAAGCTTAATAGGCGCATGGCGTCACTATAAGGGAACACGTTTTCCATTGGGCCATCAAGTGCACATCTAGTTTACGCACAGCCTACCCAACCTACTTACTCTTTTGAAGAGTCAAGGCGCTGAGCTGTGCACAGTTGCTGCTGGGTTTGATGATCCATGTCTGTAGTTGAATCGTTTAAAGTAATGCAGTGACTGCGGGTTGGCGTATAGAATAGTGGCCATAATATTTGTAGCCATACATATGTACATTTTTGATTAAATAAAATGACCAAGAACGCAGCGGAGCACTGACTTGCATTATAAATGATGGCTCTGTGCCCAGGAGCGTCACGTGGAGTGCACTAATAACAATGCGCCAACTTTGATCTGCGGGTTAGCGAGTACTTTTTTATCTAGTTCACTAAGTGTGCATCTATTCCTACAGAAGCTTGGGTTTTACTAGTACGTAACGTATCCTCTGTTGCTTTACAAGGAAGGCTGGGAGGTAGGTGGTGCGTGTGGGTACGTTTTCGTCGCCAGTTTATTTTAGGGCACAGATGCATTCTTCAGAGGCGACTCTTGCATAGCTGAAGATTGCATGGAAGTGCTGAATCCTCCGAGCTGGAGAGAGGTCAACTGAATGCTGCTAACTAACCACGACCAGCTCATCGAGCCGTCCTTGGACTTTCTAATCCACTGTGGAGCATGTCTCGGAAGGGAAGTCGCATAATGATTCAGATGTTGAATACAGACGCCGAGCTGGGCTCCTGGATGCAAGTCGCCATGTAAGCTGATCTCTGGCTGCTGGTCTCCAAATATATTGCGGTGTGGCCTGTTTTTTTTTTTTTTTTTTGTAAACTAAATGTCGATCAAATCGTTCATGGGTGAATCGCTTGATTCATTTGGTGTGTGTACTTGGAGTGTCCCGTTAATGTCTTTACCCATGTTTGAGTGGGACAGTGGAGAGCGGTGGCTTCTGCGTCCAAGCAGTCCCGACGGGGGACCCCCGTCCTTTGCTCCGTCAGTGTTTGAGTTCGCTTTGTATAGTTGTGTAGACCGGATCTAATCTCTTGTGTGATGGCGATCACGTCGACACAATGTGATGATTAGTGCTTTTATTTTGACATCCGCCTGATTTTCATTTCCGGTATAACTTGTGTTAGCTGAAGGACAGTAGTGGTGCTGGCCCCCTCTAAAGGCCCGAATCAAGGTCTGTCCTTTATACTGTTACTTGGCTGCCCCGGCCAAGCACGTGACGTCATTTCCCTCGTCGCCCTGCGACCCGCCGCGTGAACAGCACACTCTGACACTAGTACTGAGGCGGGTTCGCAGTGCGGGAGGTGGGAGTGGGGGGCGAGGGGGCAGGGGTAGGGCTTCAGGTTAGTGCCGAGTTGCACTAGTGCTGAAGTGTGGTTGCACTAGTGCTGAAGTGTGGTTGCACTAGTGCTTAAGTGGGGTTGCACTAGTGCTGAAGTGTGGTTGCACTAGTGCTTAAGTGGGGCTGCACTGGTGATGAGGATGAGAATGGTGATCCTGAAGATAAATATTACTGAAGTTCATCATAGTGTTTAGGAGCCCGCAATGTTATTCTAGCTTTTTGTCTAAAGACCGCAAACACCATCATATTTCGTAGCTACTAGGGGCCAAGCGCCAAGAAGCAAATGTGTTTAAAGAGTGCGCTACACTCTATTACTTTTATTAGTGCCACGTTTACCTCGATAGATAAGTGACGCCACTAATTGGTAATAAGGCTGTGTAATGAAATAAACAATGTATATGAAATAAATAGTTTATTATAAAACTACACGAGTGCTTTTTGCAACATAAACGTGGCGAGCGCATAGAGGTGTGAGGGATGTGTGTACGGTGTGAGCTTTGGGGATGGGCTAGTATATTTTCGAATGTCAGGAAATTCCAGAGATAAACGAGATTATGTGGAGGAGTCCTAGGTTTCTATAGTAACCATTGGCAAGAATCCAGAGATTAAGTTTGGGGGGGGGGGGGAGGAAGCACTGGCAAAGACAACGCATAGGCATTTAATGTACTGCAGCACAAACTGCTATTGTGCTTGCATGTTTAGATGCATTTGTAAATTAAAGCCAGACTGCAAAAAAGCCAAATCTATTGCAGCTGCAGTATATGCTCTTGTAGATGTGTTTTTGTGTGCACAATTTCTAAATGTATTACAACCTGCTGCAGTTACAAATTAAACCGGGAATTCCAACCCTACATGGTGCAGTGTGCTACCTATTTAGGCAAGTGATTCAACGCCCCACATTGGGGTACTAAGCGCTATGTAAATGTTGCAGTACAATACTGCTGTGTGTTTTTTGCAGAAAATATGTAGTAAAGCTGACGTTTATAATAACCGGGAGCCCTATCAATCCTGTAGACCTTACTGGGGAAGGGAACTCTCGCCGGTCAGAGTAATACCCATCCACAAAAGGGCCACAAGTCTACTGTACCCAGGTATGCTGTATAGGTTAGTAGTGATGTTGGTCCGGAGCTGGTTAATTTGTACCATTTTGTTGGATCACCCGTGCGAAAGTGCAGGAGCGAATACGCCTCAATTAGTACATGGGATAGTAATAAGTGGAATGTGGCCATTGTCCAGAGTCTTATGTGCGGCTCAACCCTTCTTTTGTTGAAAATCAATACAAATGAAATGGGGGAAAACACCAAAGTACGGGAACAGTTTAAATCTGAGGAATATATCAAGGGTACATTGATACTTTTTAGGTCTCGCCTGTCGATGCGCATGCGCATCGAGCAAGCGAGACTATAGGGGCTCATCCACACTTTATCTAACTTGCAAGGAATCGTGGCGATTCCTTGCAGTGCCCGTGACTTTTAAGCTCAATGCGCATGTGCATTGAGCTTAAAAGCGCGTGCACATGCACCCAGCCGCCTACTCTCTCTCTCAGCCTTCCCACAACTCCGCCCCCTCACTACTTGATTGCACGGCCGCTAGGCCGTGCCTCCCCTACTCTCCTCCCCCCTCCTCCTCTCCTCCCATGCCTGCCTGCCTCAACTCTCCGCCTCCCGCCCCCTCCCCCTAGCACCCCCAGCCCGAGGCAGCTTCCCCTGCACAGACCTGCTCTCGGAGGTTCACGACGAAACTAACACAGGTACGTGAAAAAACCAAAAATTTACTTAACGCTACCCATTCGACAATCAGACGGAGCAACTTGGGCATTAGAACGGCAAAAGTATGGATCGCTTCTTCAATTCTCCTCATCCACCCCCACCCTAGCCCCTTGCCTTGATAAAGCGGACTATTTCTGCCAATATTTCTGAAGATGATAGAAGCTGCGGCCAGAGTTCGCCACAGGTCTATTTTCTCCCTTTCTCCTGCCCTCTCTCTCTCTCCCCCTCCCCATCCCCCCCCCCCCCACCAGCACCACCTGCTGCTCTGTGCTCCGGTAAGGTCACCCCAATGCAATGTAACACCCAATGCAATTTAACAGGTGCGCTCGTCATGCAGACGAATTAATGGCTGCATGCTTATGAACAGCTCTAATGTCTCACACCCCCTATTCTTTCTCCCCCCTCTTATTTTCAACAACCCCCCTTTCCATTGCCCATTACTGCGTACTCCGTGTGGAGAGGCATGTAATGGCTGCAGGTTTATGAATCTCTATCCTCACCGTATTCCCCTTTGTCACCCCCCCCCCCCTGCCCCCAGTAATGCCTCCATGACAGGTGCTCTTGGTGGAATGATTAAAGCGGCGGCTGGTTTAACCAATGCACTTTCCGGATGGTTAAGTTAACGAGCCTTGAGAAGATACATCTCCTGGCCTGAAAGCTTCTATTAAATAAAGAGATTTATGCACATAACATGCAGCTATAAAGGTTTATCATGGGGTGAGCAGTGGAGGGCAGAGATAGACATAGCACTCCAGTGCTCCATGTGGGAGGATTGCACACACTAGCTTCGATTTATTGTGTTTATATTGCACCAAGTTGTAGCCTTATGGTCCCTCTCGTGTACCATGCAAACAGTTGAGTAACAGCCTTGGCAAATACAATAGATCTGGATTGAATTTGCTAACACAAGCAGTGTTCGCATATTAGAGTGAGCCAGCAGGAGAGAACAGAGAGGGCAATAGTTCTAAAGTACTGCCACATGCTGTTAAATGCAAAAACTTGCTTGGAGGTGGAAGGATACACACAAAAACCCAATAGCATCAAGTGAGAGATAATAATTACTGGATTGAGCCAAGAGAGACTGACAAAGAGGCAAACTAATAACTGGGGACGCGCTGCCACCAGATACCTCACCGCTGCCAGTTGGGACTCCAAGTCCCAGGGTGCTGCTTTGCCCAGAGGGAGGAGCCTGCCGTCACCGCCACAGTCCATAGCGCCCTGTAACACCACAGCGCAGGACGCACTGCCACCAGACACCACACAGCTGCCAGTGGGGACTCCAAGTCCCAGGGTGCTGTTTTGCCCAGAGGGAGGAGCCACCCGTCACTGCCGCGCTTAATAGCGCCTTGTAACACTGCAGCGCGGGCCGCACCCTCACTCACCCTCACTCACCCTCACTCACCCTCACTCACCCTCACTCACCCTCACTCACCCTCACTCACCTTCACCCTCCCTCACTCACCCTCACCCTCCCTCACACAGTGCAATAGTTCTCAGACCATTTCAGTTAGAGCTTTTAGAAATGTTTATGGCTTTTTTTATTTGTAATACTTTACCATTGGCTACAGGAAACAAAAATGCTAAACATTTACAAAAAAAACCCATAAACAATTCTAAAAGCACTAACTCTAATGGTGCGAGACCTATTGCATTTCCAATGCTTGTTGTAATATGACATGGTGTATGACGATTAATTCAGTAGTCTTAATTATGGTGGTGGCAAGGCCCTCCTTCCTAGTGCATACAAGCATTTAGGCAGTTGACTGGCTTCCCGATTGAAAAATAAACACAACGGCAAAGCTGAAATCTCACAGCAAGCATTTCTTTTAAGTATTTTCCTCCTTTTTCTGGGCTTGTGGATCCTGTAAGATGCAGATAATTAACCATTTTATGACGAGGAGTTTGGTACTATACCCCTGAAAGTAACTGCCTTTCTGAATCTCATTGTACTGCACGCATTCTTTTGTATAGCGCGAACAGCTACCTCACGTATGACTGTGGTGTTACCAGAGGATTAGCCCAAGGGTGCCACACCAAGTTAAAAAAGCATTTCCCGTAACCTCCCGATACTTAAATCCTTACAAAGATGCATATGTTTCTGACCCTCTAAGTGAGAAATTTTTGCAAACCCAATTCCTCTCTACGCAAAAAAAAAAATTCTATCCCGGAGGATGAAGTCACAGAATGAGATTCTGTCTGATTGGTTGTTTTATTCTTATCTCGCATCTCTTATCATAACGGTTTTATTTTTTAAATTATTTTTGTGAGTAAAACATTGTACTATCGCTTACTCTGTAGAGATTTCTGTTGCATGGTCTGTGCTATGTAAAACTACTAGCAAACAAAAATTATATGGCAACCAACATGTAGTCTGGTGCTGATGCCCAGGACATGCATCGCTCCTCACGGTTTCATTGTAAACAAACGCATGGTAATTGAACATACATATATAACATGAACTAAGGCAACCACTATCTTTGTATAGCTTCTCATCCAGCACGCAGACCTAGTGTGTGCTGCCTGACTCCAGATCCTAGGGGAAGAAGCCAGAATGTCATGAAGCCTGGGCAGTCAGGCCGACCAAACCATACTAATCTCTAAAGTATGCATTGTTTGCTTGAGAAAACTGAAGTGCAGGCTAAAAAGTAAAGTTGGTGCAAAGCTCTTGAATGCTGAGGATGTTGAGACCACAAACACGCAAAGGCTGACTTACTCAACAGAACTAATATTACTTGTGCCAGTGTTGCTGTTTACACCCGCCTTGGTTCTGCTAGGTTCTGTATCACGCCGCTGGTACCCAATGCCCCAAAGGAGTCCATACTCTAAGTCCCATCACATGAAAAAGGCAAGGGATGATGTGCATAGGCGGAGCTCCAAGCTGCATAGATTAGGGCCACCATATTGCCAATCGGGATCCTTGTTGCTCCATAGTTTTGTCATGCTACCGGTGTTGATTGAATCCACTGACTTGTGATCAGTAAAGCACATTTCCTATTGTGTTCCCTTGTGAGGGCAAGGGTGCATTACAAAATAGTCCTCCAATAACACTTGTTTAAACTATAGTGGAGAGTGCTATATAAATATGTCCATATAATGTCAGTGTGGGCTAGTCTACTTCTTAGAGGTCTTCGATTTGGAATACAAGGGAATTGTTGCACAGTAGGTGATTTTTCCCAGTTTTAGTTAAACAGGGATTTCAGCATTGGAACTCTGGTCTTTTTCCATGGCATGTTAGCACTAGAGCATTTATCAATCAGTCAAAAAGAACCTACTAAGGCAGTAATGACCTGCCTGTTGGGAGCAAACGTGAAATCTGAAACTTGGTTAATGACCAGTGACGGCAAGTGTTGGTACATGACCAAGCAGAGCTCGGTTTGTCAGACTGCTTTCTGTACAACCTCTGCTACTTGGCTTTTTTGTGTGAGGGCCTCCCCATTTTGAGGACCGGCATATTGTTTTCCATTCACTCCAGTGCACGGTCCCACATCTTATGCAGCCCCTACTGCAGCTTCATTCAAAACGGAAAGTTCAAGTTCCGTGATCAGTAGGGCCAGTGTGGTCTTCTCAGGTCTGTTTTTCTGTGCCAGCCAGATGGAGTGGTAGCAATCAACACCCACCCTGTCCACGGCAATCCTCTGGTGTTCAGAGTTCGCACAATATTAGACCTCAGATCCACCATCTCACACGATTGCCACCATGTGTCACTTGATAACGTAAATCTTCGACCAGTCACCTAATGAAGAACCAATATTACTTGGTGAAAACTGTCTGAGCTCGAAACTCGTGCACTGGCTGTGTATGAAACCCCAAAAAGGAAGGGGCGCAGGCTAGCGTTTTGCTTGGTAACACCACAGTAGCCTGGTCTATGAAGTCCATACAAATAGTATTCTTAAATTTTAAAGGAAGCAGTACTAGTAAAAAAAAAATAAAAAAAAATATGAAAATGCGTTTGCTATCAGACTCTGCTATAAGACACATGTCCAACAGTCTGCACTTGAAGACAGAAAAACACAGGATGTGGCTTAACCCATTTGCTGCCAGGCCCGACACCCGTGCCACAGCTTTTTTGGCTATTTGGGTTAGTTCATGCTTAGGCCCCCATAACTTTTTGTTCATATCACATAAGGTATCCACCCCATACTTGCATCCTTCCCAACCCCCTCCCAACCCCCCAAACATCCTGAGGATTGGGTTTGTGGATTCCTCTGGAGGGGACCAAAAATTAGCCAAAATACGGCAACATTTTGTTTTTTGGGAGGAGGGGAGGGGGAGGAGTGGGGGGGAAGGGGGGGGACAAAGTGCTGCAGAGGAAAGCATTTGTGTTTTTTCCCTGCAAATGGTATCAACGAAGGGGTTGCGGTGCAAAAATCACAATCTTCCCAGCTTTTAGGAACGGGCAGACTTTTGTCAGAAAACCACATTTTTATACACCGTTTTGGCACTTTACTTTGTTTATTTTTCCAATTGTTTGTGTGTTTTCAACTTCCTACCAGTTAGTGGCACAAATGGGTGTGAAACCAGTAAAGGATCCTGGTTAGCGATACATTTTTGAAAAGTTGACACAGATCTGAATTCAGCAAGGGGTCGTGTGTAGATTTTAAGGTTTTCCTATAGAAAGTAACAGTTGAATGTGTACAATATTGAAATTGAGTTGAAAAAAGCATCCGTTTGTGCCTACATTTTCACCTGTAACTTATTTGAACGATTGCAGACTTTTTAAAGCAATATACCATTACATCTGCTGGACCCTTATAGTTGTGGTGATTAAATAAGGCTAATAGGTTCACCAAGAACCAGAGGTACCCAGAGCCAATAACTGAGCTGCACCTTGCAGTGGTTTTTCATTGTGTACCGGGTATACAGCAATTTATTTGGTAAAATATAAAGAGTGAAAAATAGGTATCAAGTAAACCTATGTATTTCCGAAATGGGAACAAGATATGGAGTTTAGAAGCAGTGGTTATTTGCACATCTCTGAATTTGTGGGTACCCATACTAGCATGTGAATTTGAGGACATTTTTCAAAATGTCTATTACACACTTTCTTACATTTGGAAGGCAGAAATGCATAGAACAGCTGGTAATAACACTAATACCACTTGTTCTACTATTCTCTGTTCCCCCAAGTCTCCCATTACAAATGGCACCTCACTTGTGTGGGTAGGCTGAGTGACCGCAACAGGAAACGGCAAAAAACGCAACATGTATACATCGCATTGTGCCTAGCTGTGGATTTTGGCACCTAGCTCAGCTGGCACCTAGGGAAACCTAGCAAACCTGTACATTTTTGCACACAAGACACCCAAGGGAAACCATGATAGAACCTGGTGAGAGCCACACAAGTCACCCTGTTACCCAGAATCCCTTGCAAACCTCATACCTTGTCAAACACATTTTCCTCATTTCAGTGATGGAAAGTTCTGGAATCTGTGGGAAACCACACATTTCCACCCACCCAGCATTCCCCTAAGTCTCCCGATAAAAATGGTGCCTCACTTGTGTCGGTGGGCCAAGTACCCATGACAGGGAAGGGCCCAAAACGCAACAACCCAGACATTTCTGAAAACTAGACACCCAGGGGAGTACCCAGAACCCCGTGCAAACCTCCAATTTAGCTAAAAAAAAAGTTTTCTTTCTGTTTCTGTTGTGTGCAGGCCTTATTTGAAGATTGCTGCCTTTGACACTTTCTGAAGGTGAGGTAGTTCTTTTGGAATTACAAAAGGTTGAGTGTGTTGGTCAAACTAAATCACTGGGGTTAATTCATTGTTTGATGAAAGTGGCTAGAGATCCTGTTTTGCTCGGGCGAAATAGCATTCTAGAAAGTAGGCCGGTCCTTAGCACCTGAAATCTCAGATAAATTCAGATAAAACAAAGTGCTATTTATGTTGTAGACCGTGAAAACTGCTGCAATTTGGCTGGTGTTGAATGTTGCACTGGTCACTTTAAGGATCCTGCTTAAACTGGCCTGCATTATGTGTATATCCTTAAGGCAGGTTTCCGCCTTCCTTCCTCTAAGGTTGGTCTGCAAGATAAGTGGGGTGCTGGTCCTGATGGCTTTGTAAACGATGAAGTTTGTACTGGACAGCAAGGGGGAGCCAATGGAATTCCATCCGTATTTGGGTGAATCCACAAATGAGCTGTACTTGTGATTTTTCTTTCGACCATGTTCTTGCACCTCTTTCAAATATTTTTACTTAACACCATTCCCACTCTTAAGGTTTTTTGGTTCTCCAGTAAATCACCTTCTACAGGAGGGAAGAAGCAAAACTTATAAATCTCCCTAAAAGGATAATGCCTCACAGTCACTCAAAATGACTGACTCATAACTGTCATAGGATGGTTTACATTTCTTAAGAGGCTGTCGTTGAGACACGTTCGTACTACTTTGTGATAGTATTTCTTTATTAGGCTACTCCTTGCGCCATTGTAAAACTACATTTTTCAGCCTATCAAAAGGCTACCTTCACATGGATTCTAGAATACCTTTCAGTAACCCTCTTAAACTCAGTGCTGCAGCTTCACTTCAGTTAGTCATCCTATTCTGAGTATTTTGGGCTTCATAGGGGCTGCCACCAGCTTATTCCCCCCGTATCAAAGAGGTAACTACAATTACTACATAGATACTGCAATATGCAACAAGTCTGTCTGTCCGCACTACGTTGTTTCGATAATTAAATAAAGTGCTACAAAGTCTATAGTGTTAAGTCCATCTACAAAACAGCATAAGGTAAGTAACACTTTTATGAAAGATATATATGTAGAACCTACATAAGTTGAATAGGCAAAACCTACGTGCTTTGCCATGCTGGTCTAAAATGAAATGCGAGCACCACAAAGGAGACCCTTATGGCATCATGTTTATTTGTGTATGTTCTTGTTAATTATAGGAAAGATTGAATCTCTCTAAATATTATTCATCCTCCGCTACAGCCTTTACGGTGTGTTAAAAAAATCAACAAATCTGAGTTATATTAAACTGGCTTCTCAACCAGCACTCATTCTCTACTCTTATGAGTAGACTCCATCCATTAAGAATTCCCTCTACACCATCTTCATGTCGTCAGGTATTCAGTTTTTGTTCATGTTTTCGTTCCTCTGTAACACCAAATGCTTCCAATTTCCTCCTGGATGGGCAGTTCTCCCATTTAACTTGATTTGAGTGCTGCGTTCGACTCTGTATCCCATACGACTCTTTTACAAGTCTTGCAGTCTAGGGGCATTGTCGGTTCAGCACTCAAGTGGTTGGCCAGTTTTCTGTCTAAGAGGACCTTTCAGGTCTTTTCTCCAATTGCTAGTTCTCAGATCCATGCTTCCCCGTATGGAGTCCCTCAGGGCTTTATACTCAGCCCTCTACTTTTTAACATCTATGTTAGCCCCCTGGCCACGATAGCGGAGGAGGCTGGGCTAACCATATATTCATACGCGGATGACACCCAGCTCGTTCTCTCTCTCTCTCCCTCTCTCCCTCTCCCCCCTCCCCCTCACCCTCCCTCTCCCACATCAAAGGCGACATCTCTCCAGGTGTGGCTTAAAAAGGTAGCTGACTGGATGCACACAAACAAGTTGAAACTAAATGGTGGGAAGACGGAACTCATTATTTTCATTGGAAAAAAAACTCTCTGGGGGCTCCCAACACTGGCCACCTCAAATGGGCGATCTCCTCCTCCGTTCACAATCTGCTCGCAACCTCGGCATCATCATAGATGACCAGCTGTCTATGAAGCAGCAAGTGGTTAAGGTTGCCTCAACCTGCTTCACTATTTTAAAATGTCTCCAGAAAATTCTCTGGATGCTCCCACCCTCCACTCAAAAAGCAGTCATCCAGGCTCTGATAGTGTCCAGACTGGACTACGGTAACATGCTGTATTTGGGATCAAGTAAGGTGGTGTTCCGGAAGCTGCAAGTGGTCCAGAATTCCGCGGCCAGACTTCTATGCCAGCTACCCAGAATGGCCTCCACTACAGGTCCACTCCGTGACCTTCACTGGTTGAGGATGGATGATCGCTCTGAATTCAAAGTCCTCTACTACATGCATAGGATCAATATGGGCTCAGCACACACTATCTTGGTGCCTTGGTGCATCCATACCTCCCCTCACGCCTCCTACGATCCTCCAATCAGTTAAAATTCCAAGTCCCTAGGATCAAACGAGCACGTATGGGCGGTCGATCCTTTGCCTATTTAGCTCCTTCCCTATGGAACTCCCGTTTCAATTACGCCATGAAACAATTTATCACAAATTCCATAAAGATTTAAAAACATGGCCTTTCAGTCATTAGAGCTTTGGCACCTCTTTCTTGTAGTGCGAGTCCGTAGTTGCCGGGTAGCTGTGCGCCATATAAATTTAAATAATACTAATCCCTAGATGACTGCCGCCTGAAAGACAGAGGTCTGAAAAGCCTTCCTTCAGGTTCCACTTACTCCGAGATTCCTTTAGAAGAGCAAAGACACACTAAAGTTTAATCATGTGGGTTGTCTAGCCTGGCTTTAACAAGTTTGGTTACTTGGACACTGTGCCGCCCCCCCCTCTGCTCTCCCAATTTTTTTTCTCCAACTTGACGGCCACTGTTAAAAGACCCTTTAACCCCTTCAGTGCTGATGACAAAGCCAGCTCGTCATGGGCGTTACCTGCGCTACGCGGATGACGAGCTGGCTTTGTCACAAACCGCGCATTTTTGAAATTCCAGCGCACAGCGGGAAAACGCGGTAGCGGTTAAAGTGGGAAGGTTTTACAGGCCTCCTCACTATCACTCAGCTCCAGAGAAACTAGGCTTAGGTTGACCAGAATCAAGCAAACCCTTTGATGCTGTGGCCTCTTCTGGCATTAATATTTCATGGAAGACTTTATAAACTGCCATTTGAATCTGGCCAGCAATGCCACACGTTAGTAAGCTACAAAGCCCTGTGCTCTTCTAAAGCATTCACTTTGTTTTGTTGAGACATTGGTGGTAAGAACTCCCCCACTCTTCTTTCTCAAGGTGATGGCCAGTACCTAAATGAGGAAATATTTCTTCCAGTATTCATCCCGTGTCAGTACTATTCATCAAGGAAGCTGTGCATCACAGTTGCACAACTGTGTTGCGCAAGGCACTAGTTACACTAGCCGAGCTGATCCTATGGCTATTATTTACAGCTAAAATTGCATTCTGCATCTCCCATTAATGCAGCTGGCATGGGATGAATCATCCATACTGATTCAGAATGCACTAAGGCGGCCTCCGTGCGTATGCTTGCAGCAATCTGGGCTACTCCGCGCAAGTATTTTACAGGTATTGCTGCTGTGATGACACTTTCAAATATATGCTAAATTTCTGTCAGGAGGTATTGATTAACGTTGGATGCAAAAGCAAGTTCTTAGTAGCAAAGACAATATTCTGCTAGTAAACCCCCAAAAATAAATTAACTGACTTAAGGGCTCACCAAACGTTATTTTAGTAATGTTTTAAACTATATCTTCCTGTTGTCACCCAAGTCATCCCTGCCCTCTTATGGCTTACCTACATTTTTGTAAATGTTCTCTATTTATACAGTTGTATATAGCTAATGTCTATTTCTTTGCTCTATTTTAGATGTAGGCTGTAACGTTATTGCTAAGGCACAACAAAGTTACATCAAATCAAGTCTTTGATCATCTCGATGCTGACTTCTCACTTTCCTCTCAATGATTCAAAAACCGATGTAACCACATGCTAAAAATCAACAGCACAAGGATATAGGAGGAGGATACATTTATCTTTTATGGTGACTTTGTCGCTCGCAGCCCACAGGCTCTTTTCATTCTCAATGCTCGTTCCCCTACCTTAGCCTATTGATCAAATAAAACTAATAAGGGGGCTCTTTAATTAAATATTGAGTGCAGTCTCTTTGTACTTGAATAACTGCATGATCCCTATGTGAAGGTTCAAAAGGATGGCATATGTTTGCCACATTTCTGCATGTGTAGTACCAGCTGCTCAACGTGTTGGTTAAAATGCTATGAAAATACATTTCTGGTTCCATCTGTTGGTGACCGTGTCCACAAATGTAAAAAATAAAGATGGGGAAAGCCCTAAAAATAACAATACAAGTGTAACTTTATACTACGTTTGTAGGCTTTGGTGTTAATGTGAGTGGTGTAATAGTCTTCTGTGTGCGTAGTTCAATCCGGTATCCTAACAAGATCTCAGGCACTCATCTGCTCAATGGTGTAAATGTTTAAATTCAGCTTTTTTTTGCGTGGTTGTATTCATTTCATAGCATGCTTAGATTTGTCTCTTGCAGACCATCTTTCCTTCTCGCATTTCTTCAGTGTTTAGTTTTAATGGATATTAATCTTTGTTTGCCACCTGAGGGTCTTAGCGATTTGCTTTCTGCTCCGTGCCATATTATTTTCTTTGAGTCAGGCAAGCAAACCTTGCTTGTAGCTCTGCCCTCTAAATCTATTAACTTGGATGCCTGTCACTCACATTCAACTTTCTCAAGGCTGCGTACTGTAGTATCATTTCGCATCCTTAGTCCTTTTCTCATTTGTCTCACCAGGTAAGAGTACCATCCTGAGACAGAATGCATGTTTTCCCCTTCCTCTGATGATTTAATTCAAAAGTTGTGGGTGAGGGATGCGTTTGTGTGCAGGCACCAAATGAGTTCTAAAAGAACAGGAGCAAATATATGTTGGGTTGTTATTTATCAGGTTTAATCCCCAAAGTAGTTTCTCTGGATAGGGCTTGCTGTGTCACTCTTGTATGTGCAGTTAGATTACTCAAGCATATTCTGTTCAGCTGTAGTATGTCTTATTACGAGTCCCTAAACAAAATCTCCCAAGAAACCAATGTCCATCTCCATGGTCAGCCAATATCGGAGCCAACAATACATGAATAGATGAACCCTCGAGAATTGGAGAGGAAATTAGATCACTGAATGGAGTCATGCCATGTCCTGGGGTCAATAATTAACCCTTTATGCAAAAGCACGTTCTCAGTAGTAAACGCATTATTCTGCTAGGAAACCTAACCTTTTAAAAAAACTGACTATGGGTTCAACAAACAAAATGTTAGTGTCATTTTCGTGATTTATACAGTTCATTTAGCTAATGTCTATTTCTTTTCACTATTTTAGAGTTTTTAAACTGCAATTTTACTGCTAAGGCACAGCACAGTTACATAAAATCAAGTCTTTGAGCATCTCAATGCTGACTTTTCCCTTTCCTCTCATTGATTCTAAACCAGATTTAACTACATGCTGAAAATGAAAAACACCCGGATATAGAAGGATATATTTATCTTTTATGGTGACTTTGTTACCCACAGGCTCTCTTCCATTCCCAATACGTGTACTTCTACCTCCGCCTATCCGTCAAAATATACATGGGTCAATAAATAATTGAAGATAAACAGTCGAAATTTTCTCAAGAGAATGTTCATCCAAGAGAACAGAAATAATCTAGATGTCATAAATAGTGTGTCTGGAACTGGTGTGAGATTAAATTAATTTACTCAGTTAGATTCCTGAATATTATACAGGACTTTAAGATCAAAGTAGCGTAAGTCTCAGAGATGGCTTATTCCTTTTCTTCACCTTTGGGTAAAAATACTCACTAGACTTCTAGCTATTTGTGCCTTCTAAGCTGTCTACTCGGAGTCCTCTTGAATCGGAATTGACTGTGTACATGAATACTTGTTTGCTTTCCTTTGTACATCATGCAATGGCATGATCTGTTGCAGTGCACCTTACAAAGAAATAGGATGTCAAACTAAAGACAGACATTTGTGGCACTTCATTTTATGAAACGGAACTGATTGCAATCTGATTATCTGCTGATAATCTCCCTTGCAGTCAACTGCACCAACTGATTTAACATGGAAACTTTGTGCTGCTCGAGTTTTTTACAGTAGACCTTAACTGCGAAGTCAAAATTTGACTTAAGACTAGGTTAATCGGAGCATGGAGTACTGGTATGAAATGCTGATAACAAATATAGTTTTATCATATTAATGGTTTTAAAACAATATAAACTGTTAAACTTATTTAGCACAGCAACATGATCTTTTGTTAAGTCTTAATGACACGATACACAAAATGAATGAAATCTTTTGGTTCCTGTTAATGATGACATGACTGTTGTTGTGGCTAAAAAAAAGCTGGCAAAATGTTCTTCTAAATAGTCCTTAGAAAATTGAGTTTTACCTCCTATGTTGTACATTTGCCATAGAAATTAAAATTGTGTCTTTTCCATCATTGAACATCAACAGAACATCAACAGAGACTTAAATATTTACTACAGAACATTCTGGCTCTCATTTTTGATACAAGTTAATAATCATCTTCTGCCTACTATGGTTTCATGAGCGCATTCTCTTTTTCGCTGTATTGCTTATCACTCGCGTTACCTTGTTTAACCTATTCTTGCAGGAAAGCCTCCCTAACATTCTTGTTGAAAGACCTCAGTAACATAATTCGGATCCTTAACTTGAACCTGCTGAGGCCACTCATATCGAGCCAGATAGCATTGTGTCAGTGGGAGTCTCTTTGATATTTCTTTTCTTAAATTGGCTTGCAGTAAGCTACTTGGCTTACATTTCCTCTTACATTAGAATATATAATCAAAGTTGTTCCTGTACACTGGAGATGCATTGGTGGCTAACTCATTTCAGATTGTGCCTAGTCAGTCACAAAACTTACAGAAAGTTGTCCATTAAGACTCTTGGTTTAGTGAGCATGGAAGTGCTACATTCAGATTTTAGGTTTAGAAATCTGCAGGGAACTACAATCTGGGAGGGTTTCCTTTGACAATCCTGTCTGTTTAGGAGTTCCGTCTACGTCCATTAGTGAAATAATCCTGCATACCTCAGTGTTGACACCTTTCATTTTCTTTAAATGGCAGGCAGGACCTTAGTTTATCATTCATTCGTGTTCCGTGACGTTCAGTTTCTGCTGATTTCCCTTTTCTGTTGTGCCATCACCTTGTAGGGTTTGGCTTACATTGGGCATAATATTGTTATTGGAATCATCGGGCTCATTTGGGCTCTAAAAATGATTCACTCCAGCTCAAAATATCCACTGCTTCCGTGTGGTGCTGACATTTGCTATTTATGTATAGTAGTACTGTGTTTAGCAGCACCTCTTACTGTTCTCTTGTGATTTATTGAATATCTTTTACTAATGGACGCATATGAAATGTAAAAGTATGTTGAAGGTGAAGCAAATCAATATCCGCTCCAGGCATTAATGGCAAGTTGATCGCTACAAACAATTTAAAATCTGAGAGAAAAAATGCTTTAGTGGCACAAAGCTTGCGTCATGGAACAAAATATAATTTGGCAGGAGACTTCAGTAAGTGACTCAAGCTACAGCCTTTATTTAATTTTATGTTCTTCGGGCATTTGTGATTCGGTAATTGGAAAGCGAGGAGAGGATGGATATCAGTAGTGTGTAGGCACACATGACCCTGCTATTAGGATGTGGATCAAAGGGCACTGCCCATTTAGTTCGCCAACCGCGTTTGTGCATCTTGACAGTTCTGTGTGTCAAGTCAAGTCAAATATAAGTTTATTATGACCATGGTCTTTAAACAGTGCAATGAACATAATTCTGGAAGGAGTATACACGATAAATTCATAAAACTTTTTTTTAAAGTTAATCTGTTAAAAATAATCTCAACCCATTATCAAAAATACAAAGTTCGACTAAAAATTACATTTCTTAAAACCTATATTTACATGTTAAAAACCATTTCGTTTTCTTACCCCTACAGGCACTTTCATTCAGCCATGCTGTACTACAGTATTACCTGTTATTCCTGACTTCTCAGTGCTCTCAGGGCCCCCTTTATAAATTTCCCCAGGGCAATTACAATATCAATGGAGGGGATTTCTGCTAAAAGGCTGACTGCCTGTGTCCTTGTTTTTATATCATGGTTTAGAAATACAGGCCGCAGCCACAATTTTCTCTGCTCTAAAAGTGTCCGGCAATCTAGCAAGATATGTAACAGGTCTCCTTTGGTTCCCAACTCACACCTACAGAGGCCTTGCTGGTCTAACATTTTTGTTTTGAGGTCTCTGTTTACTAACCATGGGTTGATCCCGATCCGTAACCTAAGGATCTCTTGCCTGTACCCTCGGTTTGGTAAAATATCAAGATAGGGGAACCAATTTTCATTAGACCAAGCATTTAGCATATGTGCTACTGATTTTTTCTTTGCTAAATATTCTATATCTCTCAGTTTGGAAACTTCTTTCCCCCTTTGCTTCAGCTCTCCTTTGGTAGTGAGGACTTGGTATGTTAACTGGTCTACCTCAATCTTCAATACTTTGCAAATTCCCATCAATTGTTCCCTACTGGCCTTAGCCCATTTTAACTCACTTTTCTGGATTTCATTACGACACCAGTGTGCTACTTTTTGCCTTTCAGGGTCTTCCAGTCTCTTCCAAAATCTGACTACAGCCATCTGAGTTTGTATCACCCAGGACTTTGTGCCTATTTCTGTTCTTATGGCATGTATCATGGAAGATTGAGGAAGTGATAGGAGCCTTTTTAAGCATTTCCCCTCTATCAAGTCCCAGGATCCCTTACCGCTCAAATAAAGGATCTCGGCTCCGTACAGGACTTGGGAGGGGATCATTGCCTCAAAGGCTCTAAGCATTGGTCGATGTGACATCTCTCCATAATCCCCATTAAACCTTTTTATACCACTTATGGAAGATATTGCCTTTGCTTTTTGTGTTTCCAGATGGGTATTCCAATTTAAAGCCCTGTCGAACCATATACCCAGGTATCGGTACTCATTTACTGTCTCCAGTTTGAGATCGCCAATATACCAACTAAACCTGCTTATCTTTTTCCCGAAGCATAGGGTTTTAGTTTTATCAAGATTGATAGTTAGGGATTTGCTAGCACAATATGTATTAAAGGCATTCAGTTTTCTTTGGAGGCCTCTCTCTGTCTGGTCGACTATTACCAGATCGTCCGCATACAATAGACAGGATACCTTGTTCCCATCCATTTTAGGGCTAGCACTACCCTCTACCTCAAGGTATGCCGGAAGATCTGACAGAAAAATAGAGAAAAGCTGGGGGGCCAATACACAGCCCTGTCTTAATCCATTTGCAATGGGTATTTTTGGGGTCAAAGACCCCATGGTATCCTTGATAACCTGCCCCCAATTTTCTCTATGTAATTCCTTTATTATTGTGAAGAGATCTTTAGGGATCTTTAACCTCTTTAGGGTGTCCCACAGGCAGGCCCAATCTACTGAATCAAATGCTGCTCTAAAGTCGACGAAACAACAGCATAACTTGCCGTTTTGTTCCGTCGACTTCTTAGCCATAGCCCATAGCGCGAAGCCATGGTCTATAGTGGAGTGGCCCGCTCTAAAACCACCCTGTTCTGTGGGTACTATATGGAACTCTTCTACCCATTCATTCACTTGTTTAAGAACAATTTTAGAGAATACTTTCTCTCCTATATCTAGGAGGTTGATCAGCCGGTAATTTTGAGGCGCCTCTTTGCTCCCTTTCTTGTGGATTGGTCTAATTATAGCACCCTTCTAGGTGGGTGGCATTACGCCTTCTTTTAGTACTACATAAAACATCTTTGCAAGCAATCTTACCCACCAATTAACCTCCGACTTCAGTATTACTGCGGGGAGATTGTCTGGACCTGCTGCACGGGTTAGCTTTAGTTCTTTTATTGTGAGCTCTACTTGTTCTTCGTTAAACTTGGCTAATAGATCTTCTGAAATTTCTTGCCAAGTTTTAGCCTCCACATCCTCACTGTGTGTTCTCCCCCCGTACAGTTCCCTTATGTACTCCTCCCACGCGGCCTCACTCACCACACAGTTTAATTCCCCATCTGCAGTTCCGGCTGCTTCCTTTACTAATTTCCAAAATTGCCTTAAATTTTTATCCTCTATGGCTTCTAACAAATCTAACCAGCATTTCTTTGTGTATCCTTTGGGCATTCATTACCATTACTTTAAATTCTTTTTTCAGCTTAATTAACTGACCCTGTCTCTCTTGTGTGAAGTTCTTTTTTTGCCTTCTATGTACTGCACGTATCTCTTTTTTCTTAATTTGACACGCCACAGAGAACCCTTTCCCTCTGTTTATCTTTTTTACCCTTATGGGTTTCTCCCTATTTAAATGTATTCTTAGACAGTGTACCACTTCTTCTAATTTCCCTATAAACCATTCCAAGTTTTTGTTCTCAAAGTTTTCAGGTGCTGTTTTTATTTGCATGGCCTTCAATTTTTCCATATATTCATCTGTTAGTCGTGTCGTCACCCTTTTGGGGTACTCGACTTCCTGGTTAATCACAGTATCTCTCTGCGATTTCCTACCCCCTGCTATTGTTAGGTGGAGAATTTTGTGATCGCTCACCTCCTTTTTGTTCGATCTTAAAATCCCTGATCTGTGGGAAGTTCCAGGCTTGTAAGAATACATAGTCAGTTCTGTTCCCCAAGATTAAACGTCTTTCCTGCTGGGGCATCTGTCTCTATTCTCCCATTTACACAATGAAAGCCCCTACCTCTTAGTAAGTGTACTAGTTCTGAGTCCTGTTTCAAGATCTCCCCCTTTGGAAACCTAGCCGGGTTTATTCCGTACACCTCTAACTGTTCCTTGTTCCACAAGTCTGCCTTTTTTGGGTTCAGTTTATGGTTGAAATCCCCCGCTAATATTATTATATCTACGGGGTATTTTTCTAAGGTACTGTCTACGTCCTCTTTAAAACAACTCATCTCCCTTTTGTACTCCTCCACATTATCCCACTGCATATATACATTCATTAAAATCGGCATTTTACAATTCAAATCCCCCGTCAGGAGTTCTATTCTACTTAATTGAATCCATTTACATTTTGTTTTCAACAGTTTGACTTCCCTCATTACTTTTGTTGATATCAATGTCAACAGGCCCCCCGAGGGCCGCCCATAGTTTTTCTTTGTGGCGGGATGATGTAACTGTAAATATCCTTCAAAGGTTGGGGTTTCGTCGCATAGCCAGGTCTCTTGGAGGCAGGCAATGTCCATTTTATTTATGATTTCCTTAATATATTCCTGTTTTTTCTCATTGCCTAGCCCATTCACATTCCAGGTTAAGAGACCTAGTTCTTGCGACCCCCCCCATCCTATTCTGCGTCATCCAACCCACCATCTTCCTCCGAATCCAGCGTATTATTGTCGTTGGATTCTTCCATGGGGTTGCTCTGTAAGGACCAATTGTCCCATGAGGATTCATTCCCTGAGTTTTCTATCATAACATTCAGGCCGCCCCAGTCGCCTTCAGTTTCTCTGCAGAGGATCACTTGTCTCTTCTGTAGCCCGTCATGCTGTTTTAGGAATGACTTGTCTCTAGGGGTTATTTTTATTTCATGCTCGGGAATCACCCTTATTCCCTGTCGATTTATCTCGTTTGAGGCTTTTTGGATTGCCCTTTTTTATCAGGTCCGAGTAAAGGGTGACTTTTGTTATTTCCTTTCCATTCCTATTCTGTACAAAGCCTACCTGTTGCAGGTCTTTTGTACTTAGCCCCCTCAAGCTACCGCATTTTGCAAAAGCGCTCAGAATCAGTGCCCTATTCAAGGGGCTTGTTTTTCTTGCCATTTTTTGCTTCTTTCCGGCTGGTACCAGGTCCAGAAATAGCCATTTATTATTGTCTTTCTCCTGTAAGTTCAACTTTGTTTTGTTGACCTGTTGGCTAGCAGTTATTCTCCCTGCATGCCATCCTTTCTTTCCCACGCCGGATATTTCTTGAGCTTGGTGTCTTACTGACCTTTGCTCGATGGTCTGTTCCGCCATTAACCGAACTTTCTGCTTTGTATTGCGGGAAGAGTGGGAGTTCTCGGTTACCTCCTTACATGTCTGCTTGTTCCTTAATTCTCTCGCGGTCTTTGATGGTTTTACCTCTCCCTGCGTGTGATTACGTGATATGAAAGACGTCGCTGCGGCATTTAATTCTGACTGCACCCCCTCCACCGTTATTTTCTTCCCTTTTCTCTTTCCTGCCGGTTTCGGTTTCCTGAGTTTTTCTGCCCTGTTCCTGACTCCAAGGGCAACATATCCCCCTCGCCTTTTTATCAGCATGGGTCTTCTTGAGATATAAACGTTATCTAAAGACTCTGCGGCGTCCTTTGCCGTTTGCTCTGAAGGGTGAGGGGAACTTTCTGGAGTTGTCATGCTTTCTTCTTCAAGTGCTATCAAGGCACTTTCCTCTACGGGTGGGGCAATGTCGGATAATCTTAATCTATTTGGCATTTGGCTCTTTATCTCCCCTAGTTCTTCTTCTATTTTCTTTAGGTGCTGTTTCTGTGCTTTCATCACTCCGTTGTTCGAGAGTGTTACTTCCAGGATTCCTTGAAGTGCCTTCTGGAGTAGCAAGATTAGGTCTATCAATGAAGATGTAGGGGTTTCAGATATCACTGAATCCTGTATTTTGTTTCTGACTGTATTTATCTGGTGGCCAGTCCTTATACTCTCTTGAAGTAGTGGTGATTTTTGCATTGTAAAGTGTTGCGGGAATTGATCTGGCGCGCCTCCCCAGACATAACTCTGATTCTGTCCTTCATTTCCCCTATGCCCATCATTGTCTGGTGACACCAATGAAAACATTTTAGGCGAGGATGACAGTCGGGGCGCGGGGATCTGGTGGTTTTGGCTCTGCTGAGTCTGGTTTGTAGCCTTGGGATTGACCCCTTCTTCTTCTGTTTCGAGATTCTCTTCTTCTTGGGGACCTCCCTTATCTGGCCGTCTTTCAATTCCTCCTGACATGCCTGGATTTTCGCCAGTCTCTCCATCAATTTCCACTATTTCTCCGTCAATATCCGATGTTATCGCTGGATTTACTGATTTATAGTGTTTCCCTACAAACTCCTTTATAGATTTTGACTCGGCCAGGGACTCTTTCTGTTTCCTCGTCTTTTGAACACAGCCTCTTTTTGCCTTTTGGGCGTTCTTCGTTGCCCTTTTAACTTTTCTTTTCTTGCGTTTCCCCTTGCTATTATCCATAGAGGATGCATGGCTTTCCTGGCTCTCTTCCAGGGATTTTGAGCCCTCCAATGATTTACTCCTCCCAGGGTCCTCCACAGAACGTAATTTTGGCCCTCTTTTGGGTGCCATTTCTAGGTTTTTAGCCAAAAAGGCTGATATACTGCTGCTGGTGGGATCTCTTATTAATTACTGTATTTTTTACTCTTAATTCAGGCAAAAGAATAGACAATTTTTCACTTACCTCTGTATCGCCTATTGCCTTCAGCCTGCTTGCCTTGCCACGCTTGATGAACTCTGTCGTGTTGATTCTCCAAACTTTTCCGTTGAACTTGGTCTTCTTATGTTTGGGAAATTTGGTGCCCTTCTTAGCACTTCTAGGCCCCTTGTTTCATCAGGGGCCGCCAAATTTTATGCTGAAGTATCTCCTCTGCTGACGCTGCTGGAATACACTTTTGCTATATGCCCAGTCAGTGGTATCAGTGCCCCCCCCCTAGAGATGACTTCCTTGGGGGTTCCACTAGTATTTCGTCAGATATTTCCACTTATTTTGCACTTATTTTGCACCTGCACAGGTCTCTGCGCGGGTCCGCCCTGGGCTGCCGGACTCTTGCGTTGTTTGTTCCCCTGCGGGCTGGTTCCCGTTTCCCGTCACACGTCTAGTCCAACCGGCAAACCCTCCGGCTCGTACCGCCCACCGCTCCCCCCCGTCTCCCTGCCTCGACTTGCCCCGCGGGCGCCGCGTGTTCTCGAGGCAGAGGGGGATGTCTTGAGCACCGCGCTGCCACGTCCGTACTAGACCTCAACCTCGGTCCTCGGACGTGGACTTACCCCGGACGCTCTCACGGTCCTGTTCGCGCTCCTGCTCTGCTCTGCTCACTCTCCGACTCTGACTCCTGTTCGTCGATCGTTGGGCTTGGTCTGGCGAGGCGTGGCTTAGGCGCTGCTAGGATAGGCTAACAGAGGTTTGGTGGAGAAAGACCAGGCAGGAGGAGGTTATTTAGAGCGATGGGATCGTTAGCTAGCACGTTGGGGGAATGATAGTCTAATCAAGGGGTTCTTACCCTGTGGTGCTCGGACCCCGATGAGTCTGCAAAGCGTACTCTGGGAGCCGATGACTGCCTAGAAAATTTAATATTACCCGATTTTTAGAGTGTATATAAATTATGTATTTAGTTTTTAGGTCGAGCCTAGCAGCGCGCTTGCCTGCGAGGCATGCTTCTAGGAGCATTGATCAGGTCCCTCACTTCCCATTGGTTCCTTTGTGTGCTTTTCCAAATTCCCTTCCTTTCTATGGCTAGTATTCACGTTTGTCCCGCCTTTAGATGGGTGGTTCCTGTCCCTGGCGACTGGCTCTATTACTTGTATTATTGCCCTTTTGTCTCTTTCATTGTTTTGTTGCACTTCTTGTTCCATTTCCCTTGGTTTGTGTATTCTGCTTGTTGTGTTTGTGTTCTTTTACAAAACACGCAAAATCTGATGCCATTTGGCTTGTGGGTTTTGTTTGTTTTGTTTTTGTGCCAAATTAGATGTTGTTGCATCTATGTCGGTTCTGCGCCCATTGTTGCTTCCCACCTCCTGCTTCATGGTATGAGCTACCCTTCGAGCTTTAACGGCCCTTCGAATCCACCAAAAGCTCCCATCGTATCCCAAACAAATCTTCAAATTACTGAAGATCCCCAAAGCAAAGTGTCTTTAAAAAGTGCTGCATTAACTTCCCAACAATACATTTCAAATTGTTTCTTAATAGGTGAGTTTTCACATACTTATCGGAGAAAAAACCTGTTGCGACTCAGTTTTAAAATAACAGCTTTTGAACATGGTCAGCGACTAGCTGCCGCCTCCCCCCCAATCCAGCACCCAATACCCAGGAACGTGGACACGAGACGTCTTTTACTTTTTGGAAGGCGGGCGCTAGTCGCCCGGCCGTATTTATTAAAGTATGAAATTAAAAAAGGTTTTAATTGCATAATCAACAATTTATACAAAAATTCAGCAGGACATTTAGGTACATCATCCTTAGCAACACGTTTGAGAGCCTGACTTTAACAAAACTCTAATACATGTTATTTTCCTAACTTATACTAAACATCCTCATCTAGAATTTTTGTACATTTCTGGCCATATGGCAGGGTCACTACCGGTGTCAGGTCCTACTAGCTGCGCCTCCCCTCTGGATGTGCGCATGCGCAGTGTTACCCCGGGAATTGCCCGGTCTACGCCCTGAACTCCATTTACCCACTAAAGGAGGGCCCTTACTCTGCGCCGGTGGCGTCGTGAGTCCACGCGCGCGGGGTGGCTACCAGCCTAAGGAAAGCGTGAACTACTCCTACCCGCGCTCCTTTGCTTTGCAGCATCCATTACCTTGCCCCTGGAGTTGTGGGAGTGGCCCGCAGGCCCCTCCCCCTGGGCGGGAACCTCCATAGGATGATGCCCGCCCCCTCAGACCTCAAATATGTGCTCACCGATAATGACCTTACCGCATGCCCCATACCTAATAAATACGACGACCTATGGGAAAAAATTCTAAAGGACAGCTATACTGGCTAATAAAACAGTATCAACGCATCGCTACAAAGGGAAAAAAGGCCTAAAGACATATAGCATTAAATACAGTACACTTCAAACAGTATCAACGTATAGCTACAAAGGGAAAAAAGGCCTAAAGACACATAGCATTAAATACAGTACATTTCAAACAGTATCAACGTATAGCTACAAAGGGAAAAAAGGCCTAAAGACACATAGCATTACATACAGTTCACTTCAAACAGTATCAACGTATAGCTAAAAAGGGAAAAAAGGCCTAAAGACACATAGCATTCAGTACAGTTCACCTCACACATGACTTGCTAAGAAGGGGAAAAAATTCCTTAGACAAAAACATCAACAAAATACACCAACAGTTCCTCTCTATTACCCTGTGAGACCCGTGGACCGTACATCCAGAACTTACGTTTCAACCAGAGATAATAACTGCTACCAAACTTTTTGTTCCAAGGGATGGTGGGTGGGAAAACAAAGAAGCCCCGAGCGCGGGGCACACCGTTTCGGCGAGGGAGCGTCCAGGGACAAGGGGGTCTCCTGGGCGCTCCCTATCTCTTTATTCCCGAGGGGCCAGGTGGCCCCTCCTCTAGCCCGCCCCCCCTGACCCGGACCCACTTCCCAGGATCCGGGTCAAGGAGGCCGCCAGCCAATCGGCGGTGGGCCGCGCCCCCAAGGGCACGCCCCCACCGCCGAATGGCAACAAAGGAGACAGTGGGGGCGACGGTCGCCGCGCCGCCATGCGTGCGGGGGGGCCGAGGGCCCCCCCTTTTCACATGGTCAGCGACTAGCTGCCGCCTCCCCCCCAATCCAGCACCCAATACCCAGGAACGTGGACACGAGACGTCTTTTACTTTTTGGAAGGCGGGCGCTAGTCGCCCGGCCGTATTTATTAAAGTATGAAATTAAAAAAGGTTTTAATTGCATAATCAACAATTTATACAAAAATTCAGCAGGACATTTAGGTACATCATCCTTAGCAACACGTTTGAGAGCCTGACTTTAACAAAACTCTAATACATGTTATTTTCCTAACTTATACTAAACATCCTCATCTAGAATTTTTGTACATTTCTGGCCATATGGCAGGGTCACTACCGGTGTCAGGTCCTACTAGCTGCGCCTCCCCTCTGGATGTGCGCATGCGCAGTGTTACCCCGGGAATTGCCCGGTCTACGCCCTGAACTCCATTTACCCACTAAAGGAGGGCCCTTACTCTGCGCCGGTGGCGTCGTGAGTCCACGCGCGCGGGGTGGCTACCAGCCTAAGGAAAGCGTGAACTACTCCTACCCGCGCTCCTTTGCTTTGCAGCATCCATTACCTTGCCCCTGGAGTTGTGGGAGTGGCCCGCAGGCCCCTCCCCCTGGGCGGGAACCTCCATAGGATGATGCCCGCCCCCTCAGACCTCAAATATGTGCTCACCGATAATGACCTTACCGCCACAGGCCAGCATTGTTAACCGACGATCTGGCCTCCCCCTGCCTAGACCTATCCTAGAAACTTCTCACTTCGGCAACCTCTTCCAACCAGGCCCCGACTTCATCAGACCACAGGGCCCTTCCTTCATCCGTCAAATGGACTCCGCTCACCAGTTAGAACAAACACACCTATTTTTGAATCCTCTACCACCGAGGGGGGGGGGGGCTTGAAATAATTTGTCCCACTGTGTGTTGATCCTCTTTATCGAATGATTCAACGCCCTGACCGAGTCCCCGCCACCCCGTGATGAGTTGAGACCCTACTACTGTGCCACCCGGGCAAGCCCTGAAGACCCCCCACAGTGGAGATGGACTCATCAATGAGTATTTGCTTCCCCAGTTTGGCCAATTCAGTCCCCCCTGGGTGAAGTATCACCACTGACAGGGGGTCAGGCTGCTGAGCTAAAAAGTCCCTGCACTGACCATGGCACAGACCCTCAAACAACCTCTTCCCTGTCCTGCGTCCAGCCTGTGCTGGCACATTGTGGCTCCTCAACTTCTGGTGATGAGTTCCTCCCCTGCGTGACAGGTTCGAGAACTGGAAGAACCAGGAAAAGACCAAGAAACCTGTGTGACAAATTCCCACTTCCACCCTACGGAATGGGTAGCTCTTACACCTGCCAGCAATACCTGGGCCCTTGGTGTCCTCTTTCTCGACGTATGCTTGCTTTTTGACGTCCACCCGCTGCTGATGTTGCGGTGCGGAGCACTCCTCGCATATCCGCCATGGACCCCGCCGTGACTGACGTAAGCCCCCCTTGGGCTGTCCACCTGTTGCAGCTGTTGTGATGTGGAGCCCTCCAGGCATCCACCATGGACCCGGCCATACATAAATTGGAAAGATAGATACACACCATTAGTGTTTCCGGCGATACTCGCTGTACACGCGTTAAACTTACATTACCATCAGTTGCTAAGTTTCAGATAGTCTAGTGCCATATTACTACACATTAACACGTCGACAGTAAATGTTAAGCATAGCCTCCTTTTGTCTGTTTGGTAGTGCAGCAGCTATGTCGTTAAGCATAGGATCAGCGCCGCCCTAACCATGGCAGGCTGTAAAATTGGCTTCCTATTTTACAATGCTTGTTACACAAGAGAGTTATGCCGTAGGCGAGGACATTGCCTCTTAATCCTAACTTCCTACCCACGTCCTTATGCATAGGATCTATGTGTAAAACGAGACAGTCTACTTAACAGTGCAGCACCACAGTCACTAGCAAAAGAATTAGCACAGCCCTAACCCCGCCAGGCCATAAGCTGGCCCACGGACCCTTTCCACTCACCACTTTGGCTTCTGGGGAATAGCATCCTAGCCAACCGGACATGATCACATGCCTCCCCAGACCTATGTGATGCCGCAACTAGGCTCTTGGGCACCTTTAGGTGTGACGTCAGGGTGTGTATCGTTATCAGGACCCCAAGTAGTCTTTCTACAGGCTCCAGGCCCTGTCTCAATGCCATTCGTGGTTCCCCTACCACATTATTAATATAAAGCTTTGGTACACCCCCAGAGCTCAACGTATATGGTGCTAAATCACTGTGTGCTACATAAGTTTACCCACCGTAATTATTCGCCTTTAATCTCATCATAGGCTCAACGTATATTGTGCCAATTCACTTGTATGTTAAATAAGTTTACTGACTGTAATTTCACGCCTTTAGCCTCGGAAAGGAATAAACGGGACGTGTTTTAGAACTAATACATATATATGTTATACACCTGTTCTTTTCCATTTACTCATTCATGATATTATAGACTGGGAAAACAAGCTGCTCTACATTCCCTCAAGACTTAGCCTGAGGACAGCACGCCAAACAGTTACCAATAAGATAGCTCACTAACAATGTTGACTTTACCTGTCATCAATGAATAGTCAATTGGACTGGTGCAACGTCCCCCCCCTTATAACAGTGAACATCACCTCAGGTGTCCATTACCTTTACAATGAAATACGCCCCTTGTGTGACTTACTGCTAATGGGAGACTGGCCTTCTCAGTCTTGTCAAGCCCTACCCTTATATGTGTATTAATCCCCAGGAGGACCCCAATAGAAGGGGGAATACCCTATGCGTGAACCGTTCCACTATTATTCTAACTATCCCCTCAGCAGACAACAATGATAGTAATTCTAGAGTGTCAAAATTGACTTATGTCAATGGCTGTTCCTCAAGTAAGTTCCATAAGCAGCAACCCTGATTTGGATCAAATTTTGAAAGTGTGTGTTCTGCTTCTGAAACGTGCCCTGTTCCATTACAATACAGTGGATTCCCTTGGAAACGCTAAAAAGTTGTGGGACCTTGGTGGGCTGCCCACCCAACATTGTTTGTATATTTGGCCCTTAATACAGCTGTTACTACTAGGAAAGCAGCCGTATAACCCTCCTTCCGCTATCCAGACCGTCATCCTTGTGTGGTGCCCTCCCTAAAGTATCTTGGCTGGGAGCCTCACACCTAGATGTAAATATAATGGAGGCGAAACAAAGGCACACAGCTGAATCTCGCCTTCCCAGTACCTAAAAGAGGCATTGTTTCGCCCTTTCTGACATAGAAAATAGATTGTGTGTGTAAACCGATGCACTGTGTGTGTTACTTAAGACCAGGGCCACGGCAATGATGCGTCTATGACGTCTTAAACTTAAGTAGCAGGGCTCGTTAAATTATGCAGCATAATGCGGCACATCTTTGAGTTAGTACCAGTTCCTTATTCTGTCACAAGTTCACATCTGAACACTACCTGGATAAAAGGTCTTATCTTATAAGTGTTTCTAGTAAGTCTTGTTCAGTTAGAGCTAAGGACAACTTGTAAATTATGCAGTAGAAGATGTTATATGTGGCAAATGTAGCCAATCCAGAAATGTGCGAAAAAATTGCAGTGGCAGCAGAATCACATAACGCCAGTGGGCCTGTATGAGATCGTGAGGGGTACATGATGCAGGAGACACACGTCCTCCCTAGCTCACTGTGCAATGTTAGAAGGGTTGTGAATTATGAACTGCAAACAACAAAAGGATCTCTGTTTTTTATACTTTCGCTTCCAGTGCCTGAGTGCATTTTGTTTCATGCAGCAACACATTTTGGTGTCGTTAGCGAGACTCGAACCCAGATCCCCAGGTCTGAAGTCGAGCGCCCTATCCGTTAGG
Organism: Lissotriton helveticus; assembly: GCF_964261635.1. Lineage (NCBI taxonomy): Eukaryota > Metazoa > Chordata > Amphibia > Caudata > Salamandridae > Lissotriton > Lissotriton helveticus. The sequence goes on along the minus strand of NC_136067.1, from coordinate 156,253,817 downwards.
CCATCTCCTCTCCCCTGCTAAAGAGGAGTTACCGACTTACCTACCTACATAGATGAACTGTGTAGGAGGAACAGTAACCCCTGGGATTTGGGTAACGTTTAACGTGGAACGTTTCACAGACCCCCTCCCCGTTTGCCACTTACCCCAATGCTACCATGAATGACCGTTCTATAATTTGGTTTTATTGCCTCATGGCAAGCAGGTAGTGAGTCTGTTTTTACTGAAGATGATGATGACACGACCTTACCTTGAGGACAACGAGCATGATTGTTCTCTCAGGGCTGGTAGTCCCTTTTCTCCCTCTAGGACTAAACATTGGTTTGGTTGTGCGAATGTGTTTCAAGGGCTACAGAAAAAGGCGTTCTACTTTAACTCCCACCACCCCCTTCCCTATTTCTTTATTGCTGTTCTGTATTGGACCAGACCTTTGACTTGAAGGGAAGGATCGTGTATTGAGATGTCTGCAAGAGACTTTTGGGTCTTTAGTTGTTGTTAGCATTTTCTTAAGATGCTGATCCGCTCGATAGTTGCGGATAAATCCCAGCTTATTTGCCTTTATGCCCATACACTGTCCAGAAAGACTTGGTATTTTTTGGCTCTGTTTTAAATTCGCACAGTGTGTACATTGGCCACCTAGTGGCTAGAACTAAAATTGCCTTCAGTATTTCCAAGTGAAACAGAAGTGTACCTCGGCTGGGCCATGTCCAGGATGCAACGACCCAAGGCTGGCGCTATCTTTAGAATTCCTTTCTGCCTTTACATTGGGTCCAGGGATCCACAGTGTGGAATAAAACCGTTATCAGATAGTGCCCAATACAAATGAAAATTAATTTCCAAAATAAATACTTTAGAGGGCAAATAAACGAAAAAATACACCCTGTCTTATAATTAGACTGTCTGTGCTTGTGAAAGAATGCAAGGCAAACTGTTGTCAATCGGCAAAAAGACCGGCAAATACCGTACAGAGTGCTCGTGTTCTCCCTGCTTAGTGCCAATCATCACAGATCAACACAATTTACGTGCCTTTACGTGTTGGCGCTTGTCACTGTTCTTCTACACTCGAGTATTTACTAAAAAGCAATCTTTCACGAGTAAGGCAACATTATTGTGGCCGCCCTAACAGCGGGGGGTGCGTGATTAAGGATTAATCCAATGCTTCATTAATTAGAAGTGAAACAACCAGTAGAAAGCCTCAATAGGGGCTCATCAATCAAAAAAGAGGTTACAGTGCCACGATGATGGACTATTCTAGGCTTTATCGCGCTCCTCGTTCAATCCCCTGCGCAGAAAAAACATGACCTTCTCTGCCGTGCTGTCTGCCAGTAACCTCTACTGTTCAGTATGCAGGTAAAACAAAAAACAGCGGCCTACACAGACATTATTCAGACGAAGACAGATCCACCTATAATTTCAGCTAGGCGGGGAGAAGTGATACCTAAGGACGATTGTTATGTTGCTGCAATACATCTGATTTGGTCTGAGAAAGAACTATCACACCAGAAAACAGTTACTTCCTGAACGTGGACCCTCGCCTACTTAAATATTGACTGAGCCTTAATGAGCGCCGCGCAGCCCCTGCCTCCTGGTGTCGAGCACTTTAGGGGCCTGTAAAACAGCGTGCGCTCCCCATTCATCTTCTCCGTCCTGTCGTGACATTTTCAAAATGGACTTAATAACTGCATTAAACCGTTAAATTCGAATGGCTCCCATTTCCTTTGTCCATCTGTAACCACACATCTATTTAGGGCTGCCAAATCCTAGTTCTAGCATTGTACCACTATCGAGCCGGGCACTTCCATTCAATATAATTACCTCCGTTCCGCCTGAAGCAGCCATGCACTGCCCGTCCAACCGCCCACCGGCGATGCTCCTCCGACGTTTCTTCCTGGGCCCTTTCCCTGTTCCGAGTTGCTCGTCCTGCCGCCTCTTTGTTCTAAATCACAATCCAAATTTCGATCGCCCCCAGGGAGAACTGTACAGCCGTCCTGGCTATCAACCCTGCAGGGAAATAAAAAAGGAGACAATTACTCCGCCCCGAGCGCGGGGCCGTGGCAGTCGCGTGAGGGCTCTGCCCCTCCTACGAGTCTCCGGAAAATTCCAACTTTCTCGGGGTCTCACTCCAATCCCCACCTCGCACGCCCGGAGACAAAGAACACAAAGAAGCGGCTGGCTCCACGCGGCCATCTCCCGGAACAGCTTGCCTGAAAAAGAAAGGGAAAACAAATCACTAAACAAAGAAGCCCCGAGCGCGGGGCACACCGTTTCGGCGAGGGAGCGTCCAGGGACAAGGGGGTCTCCTGGGCGCTCCCTATCTCTTTATTCCCGAGGGGCCAGGTGGCCCCTCCTCTAGCCCGCCCCCCCTGACCCGGACCCACTTCCCAGGATCCGGGTCAAGGAGGCCGCCAGCCAATCGGCGGTGGGCCGCGCCCCCAAGGGCACGCCCCCACCGCCGAATGGCAACAAAGGAGACAGTGGGGGCGACGGTCGCCGCGCCGCCATGCGTGCGGGGGGGCCGAGGGCCCCCCCTTTTCAGATGAGCATTTTAGGCTCCCGAGCCATTAGGTTCATGACGTCTATGTGGTGGTTATGCGCCTGGGTGTTGCTGAGGCCCAACTGCAGGGATACCATGTATTGGTAGATAATCCCACCACTTTTAACATCTGTGTAGCTGCCGCCACCGCTTTAATGATGAGGAGTAACACCGGACTCCCTACCATCGCTGTTATCCATGTCCATATACTGTCAGTTATGCAAGCATCCACTTATGTGTGCTCTGTCCGCCAGATTAGGTGCGTCTTTGTGGGTCCGGGAATTGTAGCTGATCTCACTCCAATCTGAACATTCACATTTACATTTGGAGACCGGGTCTGTCACGCCTCCTTCCGTAACCTACAATTAGCAAATTTGAAGATGCCTGCTGCCTTCTCTACACCCACAGAGGAGCCTCTGCCCTGCCCACACTACTGACTCACATGGGCCACAGTCCAATGCTGCCGAACAGGAAGAGAGTTGTAATATTAACTCACCGCTACATGTGATGCACAAGTGCAGGCACTGGAAAAAGCTATGTGTTTGGCAATTCCATTTAATAATGTTTCGTACCCCTTTTATACAACTGTTTCTTTACTCTAAAAGCGTTATAAACGTATGGTCCTCAAAGCCTTCCAAAATCGCAACGTGGAAAACTTGCAGCAATGTAGACTGGTTTCCATTTGTAACAGTGAGGCCTTAGTGTGGCCTGGCAGATCTTCGTGTTTGTACTGCGGTCTTTGCAGATCTTCACTCTTGCTTTATCTCTTCTACAAGGGGTGTGTTAACAGTAAAACGTAATGATGAACAACAAAACGTATATATTGTGAACACTTGTGCGCCCGTGTTTCACGTTTGCGTTGCACTCATGTTTTACATTTGTGTAAACCAGGTGGAAGAATAGTGAAGGTTGGGAAACTGAATGCATCATTCTATTCCTGATAGCTGTTCAGGGTTTTTAAGCATCAGAAGAATGCACGCTGGGACTTGTAGTTTTTCTATTTACGTAATATGGATAGGCTTACAATAATACTTACCCCTGTTGGTTGAGAAAAAACAAGGCTGATTGTAAATTATCCTCTTGACATGGCGAGACAAATGAACAATACATCAAGAAATGCGCTGTAGGGGAAACAGCAATCACTACACAGATTGAACCTCGCAATGACATTACATCGCATGCGATGTAACTACGCGTAGCCATTACTACTCATACCATTACATCGCATGCGCTGTTACAACGCATGCAATGTAATGCCGATCCACCACGTTGTGAGGAAACTGGGGCTCTTCCGTTTCCTCACGACATCCACCGCCTTGAAGCAGGACCCGGGAGCAGAGACTGCAACGCTGGAGAGGAACCACGAGGCAAGAGAGGTAAGTGTGATTGTGTTCGGGGTGGGAGTAGTGTGGGTAGTGGTTTAGGGTAGTGTTGTAGTGTGTTTAGGGTAGTGTAGGGGTGGGAGTAGTGTGGGTAGTGGTTTAGGGTAGTGTTTTAGTGTTGTAGTGTTTTAGGGTTAGGGGTAGTGTAGGGGTGGGAGTAGTGTGGGTTGTGGTTTAGGGTAGTGTAGTGTTTTAGGGTTAGGATTAGTGTAGCGGTGGGAGTAGTGTGGGTAGTGGTTTAGGGTAGTGTAGTGTTTTAGGGTTAGTGTAGGGGGTGGGAGTAGTGTGGGTAGTGGTTTAGGGTAGTGTAGAGTCGTAGTGTCGTAGTGTTTTAGGGTTAGGGGTAGTGTAGTGGTTTAGGGTAGTGTCGTAGTGTTTTTAGGGTAGTTAGGGGTGGGAGTAGTGCGGGTAATAGTTTAGGGTGGTGGTGTAGTGGCGTAGTGTTTTTAGGGTTTAGGGTAGTGTAGGAGTGGGGGTAGTGGTTTAGGGTAGTGTTGTAGTGTTTTAGGGTTAGGGGTAGTGTAGGGGGTGGGAGTAGTGTGGGTAGTGGTTTAGGGTAGTGTTGTAGTGTTTTTAGGCTTTAGGGTAGTTGGGGGTGGGAGTAGTGTGGGTAAAGGTTTAGGGTAGTGTCGTAATGTTTTTAGGGTTAGGGGTAGTGTAGGGATGGGAGTAGTGTGGGTAGTGTTTTATGGTAGTGTTGTGTCGTAGTGTTTTAGGGTTTAGGGTGGTTGGGTAGTGTAGGGTCGTGCTAGGGGTAGTGTAGGGGTGGGAGTAGTGGATTAGGGTAGTGTAGTGTTGTAATGTTTTAGGGTTTAGGGTAGTGTTAGTGGATTAGTGTTTGTGTAGTGGTTTAGGGTTGTGTTGTAGTATTTGTGTAGTGGTTTAGGGTTGTGTTTGTGTGGTGTTTAGGGTAGTGTTTGGGTAGTGTAGTCTTTTAGGGTTTAGGGTAGTGTTAGGGTTTAGGGTATTGTTGTAGTGTTTGTGTAGTGGTTTAGCCTTTAGGGTAGTGTTGTAGTGGTTTAGGGTAGTGGTGTACTGTTTGTGTAGTGGTTTATGGTAGTGTCGGGGGGGGGGTCATGTAGTGTAGTGTTATTGTAGGGAGTAGTTGTGCGGGGGTAGTGTAGAGTCACTTAACTTGCAAACTTTTACCACGAGTATAGCTTTCCCACACATGCCTTTGCGTTGTAATGGCATGCGTGGTAAAGGCATAGTCGTGGTAAAAGTTTGCAATGTAATGGCATGTCGTTGTCATAGACATCGCGTAGTAATACCCGCATTGTAATGGCATGCGTGGTATGCGATGTAATGACATACAGTGCATTTTTGTCAGTTTACAGCGCAAATGTATTTCACTTCAAGGTTGCGCGCGGAAAACGAATTAAAACGAACTACAAGAAAGTAAACGCAACATTAGTAATTGTCAGAGAGGGTGGAATAAAGGACGATCATTTGTTTGGGTGATTCTAAAAATAGAACTAATCCTTCTTTCCATGCAAGCTTTATTACTGTCTCCTCCATTTTATTTTATTTTGTGCATTCCGCCCCAAGGGAGTTTCGAAGAGCAAAGGAAGTAAAGTAAAGAAGAAAAAAAAAGAAACGCTTTTGCTTATACAGACCTTGTTAGTGCAATTGCAGCGTTTTGGGGGGAAATTGCACCAAAAAAGATTGGAGATATTTTTTCTCTCTGGCTTTGCTCAAAAAACTGAAGTTCAAATCTTCAAGGCCAGCTGCTGTTCACTTCTGGGTCCTACTAGCAGGCAGCAGGTTTAATTTCCAAAGAGCTTTTGACCAAAAGCAGGCCCTTCTCTCTGCCCAATGGCCAAACCCAGAAGAGGAACTGAAAACCTCATTTACCACGATATTTTCTCAAAACGTTTTCACTCTTCCTCCACCCATTTCGCTCTCTCGCTCCCCCATGTGCCTCCTCCTCTTTCTTAGTGTTCTGGGAGTCTCCCATATGCATTCTATGAGAGCATCACAGGGATTGGCCTGAGCAGGCTGAAAAGACGCTTTGCTCTGACCAGAGAGTCCGTGCCGTTTCTCTGGAAATCTGATTGCGAATGTGTGTGACTGGCCTGAGAAGTCTGGCCAAACACGTATGCACACTTAATGAGTGCACACAGCACTCCGCCCCCCTCCCATGCCCCGCCCCTCCCCGCACAAGCTGGCTAAAAGTAGCACACTGCAAGTGTTTACTTTTATGGGGTGCATTTTGCAGGGATGTGCAGAATTAATTGAGGCAAGCACGGTAGGTGTGCAGAGGGAGGAGTCTTGAACTTCACATGGGTTGAAACAAATTAACTTTATTTTTAAAGCGAGGCTGCTTACCTGAGCACGCGCAAAATTAAATTAGTTTAAGGTCCGGTTCACAGGAGCAAGCAAAATGTTTAGAGACCGATTAATAAGGGTTACTAAAAAAGGCCGTATAGAATATATGGTATTTCAAAGCTTAGATATTTGTCGTTAAACCCGTTTTTTCTTTTTGAGAGATAATGGGAGCGAGATTGGACCGTTTGTACGTTTTCAGCTGCATTTTGTGCGGACCTGGGTTGATATTAAATTGGGTCACAAAATTAACCAATTGCGATTAAAGGGGTGAAGAAATTCTGTAGGTGTGCAAGTTCAGCATTGTAAGCACTTGGGCATGGTTTTCTGGGCGTGCTGGTTAGGAGCGTAGCTTCCATTTGCGCAGCAGGTGCACCGGGACCTGTGAACCCCATTGAAAGCTGGTTATCGATGGATTTCATGATTAAAACAGAAGCCAGGGGGGCTTTTCCTCCCTTGCACTAGGGCCCAGGACACACTGTTTACGCTACTGTTTCATGTGACTGTTAGCACATGTGGGACTGCCATTGAAGAATTCCCTTTTTAGGACTGGCTTGCTAAGCCACACCTCATGTGAGCACCCTAAAAAAAGAGTTTTCAGGAGTACTAAGAGATGGACTTTAGCTCGGCCTACATGTTTGTAGTGGAACGGTGCACATGTTTTGAAGATATGTGCTTCTACAGAAAAAAAGTGCTTATCCTCCAAAGGATGTAATAATTTATCAAGCTACCCAAGCACCTTATCAAGTCTTACTAATGTGTTACAACAGAGCTTGATCATTGGGTGAAACATATGCCACTGCAATGCTATAAGTCTCCTACATAAGGATAATGTTGGTTCTTCTCTGGCAGCAGCCCATATGGGAGCTGTACAGGCAGGTTGCATGTATTGCTGTATTGTAGTCCAGCCACCTTCCATGTTCACTTTCCATCATCACCTTCAGAGATACCACAACATTGCACTCCTTGAGAGAGTACTATTTTTAGGTCTTGCCTGCTGCTTATAGAGACCTCTTGGCATCGATTAGAACTTTTGTCAAAACTCATTCATGTTTGCCATTGCTCTCTATGGGCACTCGTGCACGTTTGGCGTTTCCCTTGCGAGAGCGAGCAGCGGCGCCATCTGTTTGCAATTATCGCGAAACAGAAGGCGCCCCTGCTCGCTCCCGCAAGGGAAACGCTGTGCGAATCTCACCTTGCACTGAGTTTCAGGGGCCACTGCGCCAGGTTCATCCTCTATAACAGTGCAGCAGCCCTGGCCCACGCCTCAGCCCCGGTACTGCCGCCGGTGTCCAGAAGCACTGTACTCGCGGTGTGGGACTGCTTGCACCGTGCCACCAGGGCACCGCGTACAGCCCACGTCACATAGTCCCGTCAGCCTTGAGGTGTGTGTTCAGGGCCATGGCATGCTGCATGGCGATTTCGCCTCGGTCAGCCTGGCGGGCTGCGTGAGAGGCAGGGTCACTCTCTGTGAGTCCCAATAACAGCTTGCATCCCTTTATCTGAGGCGGTTCCCCACTGTGTGATAGATTCTCGGTACCCGCTTGTTCCAGCTGAGGCGACGCTGATCTTAGCACCAGCCCATGGTGCGGGAGGGGGTTGTTAAGGCAGCCCCCTAGATGGCTTGGATTGGCTCAGATTAAATGTAGGCTCGGCCAGTTGGAGCACGAGCCTAGGCAGAGAAGTCTGCCTCTGCCACCATCTTGGTCACGCTCTGCCATATACCCAAGTATGTAATAATATCTGGATATAATTGCTGTACCCACCGCAAAGTAAACATCACCAAGTCTTGTGGTCTCTTAAGAGGCCATTCAGAGCGTATTTTCTTGCACAGTGTTTCCTGGCGATGAATCTAAGGAACAGAGCTATTAATCCTGGGATCACGTATTGGTTGTTGAGGTAGATGAACTTTAAATGTGAATTTACATTTTTTTGTAGAAACAGATGATTTGGGGAGTTAATACCATGTGAGGGGGCAGGTTATGGGTACACCTAAACCCTGGCTCTAGTAGGGGGAAGGTCCAGAGGGACCTCCAGGCCCCAAAAAAACCCAAGCATTTGCAATGCAACCGGTCTCGCATTTACGCAAGTTTAAGCTAAATGCCAATGCCTTTCATTTATGTTTTGAATACGAAAACAACAATAAAAGGCATTGTTATTTGCAATGTCAAAAGCTCAAAGTCGCGTAAATGCGAGACCTATTGCATTTGTATTCCTGACTCAGACTTCATGACCTAGTGTGTAGTAATTGTATAGGTATTCAAATCCTGGAGGCACAGCACCTAGGATAAAGTTCTACATGGCAACGCTTATAAGGTCCCAAAGGAGAGACCTTTTGGCTATGCCAGTACTTGTTGTTGTTGTGGGCAGTGGGCAACCTATTCAGGATGTCATGCTGATTCGATCGGGCCCTTCTAGATCTTTTGATTCTGTTTTGTTTATCATTTGCTGCAATTCGTTCATGTGCTAATTTCATAGTTGATGATCATTTTTTTGTCTCTGTACATTTTCTCATCTTTTGAGCCAGTTAAACGACGTACTCTTTTGTAGCATCTCTGTAGTATTTATTTTAGGCACTCATTTGGCATCTGAAGAAGAATCTTGTCTAGATCATTCCTAAGAGTTCATATTACTAAACACTTTAACTGAAGATCTAGCACTTTAATGATATATATTTTATTTTGCGTTTTTATCTTGAGCTATCTTGGCCCAAGGTCATTGTAGTGACTTGCAATGGAAGACCAATTACGGGTGTACGGTAGTAAGGTCCTAATACATATGAAGCACCATTGTACATACATAGAAAATCATAATTACAGGCTTTACTTAGAATATATCAAAGTGAAAATTTGCTGGAGAGGGAAGAAGCAGGCACCACTTAAGTATATTGCCTAGTGAACTGGTCTGCCTGTGCAAAAGGGTTTTAGGTTTGGTAAATTTTGTACAATTAAGACATTTTGCTTAACAAAATAGAACAAGGAATATAGCAAAACTAGTTTTCAAACCAACCTGTGCAGTCCTGAATTAGTAGTGATTAATTGTAGGGGTGTAAAGTTTGCTTAAGTTGCTTTCATGTAATGAGGCCCAATTTTGGAAAATGTATGCAAAATGCAAATCTGGTATTTAGCACCACATATTAGCCCGAAATGTATCCCCTCCCTCCCTTCATTCATTCCGGGTGTGAGGGTGCATATTGTGCTAATAAATAAAAGCACCAAAACCCAATTACAGTGTGCCTGGTAGTTCACGTTGTTTCCGTGCTCCTTCACTATAATTTTGCAGCCTAGTTATGCAATATGACATATTGTCAGGAATTTTGTGTTCAATTATTTGCAGTTGATCCATCATTATGAATTTTCATTCAGTTTATTTAAACAAATGTGGAAGCAAAGTATTTTAATTTGTAACAGGAGTAACCTGGTTATCGGCTAGAGGCTTAAAGTGTGGAATGTTAAGCGTTTTAAATAGCAACATTAAGTGTGTAGTGGCAATGGATACTGGTTGCAACTTCAGTTATTTCCAGGTTTCTTAATCAGCCACCAGCTTTAGAATAAACCTCTGACGTCCTGTGACTACCCCTCCCCTAATAAGGATGCTTCCGAACAGTCAGATTATTTTTTATTTTTTTTAATTTAAATCTCGAATCCTTTTTTTTTTTCTTCCCTGTTTCAGATACTATAATTGAGTTTTTCAGATGGAGAATTCAGAGGAGTCAATGGGACTAATTCACATTACTTCATACAACTTAGTTTATCTAAAGGCTACTGACCTGTTTTTAGCAACCATCCTATTAGAAATGGGGATGTGAAGCACCTTTGTTACAGAAATAAAGATGACTACAATAGGGTTTTTGTTTTTAAAAGTTGAATATTTATATATGAGTCGAATGCAATATTGCTGCTTAATGTGTTTTTTGTGCGGTTATGTTTTCTTTAAATTTTTTTGCTGCATTTAGCAGAAAATGGTTTTGAGAGTTGAGCTTTGGGGGCGTGGAATCGCCTTTACCGTTCTTTTGTGTGGGTTGTGTTGTGTGTGACGCCGCCGCCCGTAACCTCAGACAGTGGATCGAAGACTGCGCCAACACTCTCGCCCCGCTAAAGAAACCCTCCATCAACCACCCCAGCAAGAAAGCCGCCTGGGTCACCAAAGAACTCCAAACCTCCAAACACACATGCCGGAAACTGGAGAAGAAATGGCTCCACAACCGCACTCCAGACAGCCACGCAGTCCACAAGGACGCCATCCGCAGACATCACCACCTAATCAGAACAGCCAAGATATCTTCCTTCAAAGCCTGCCTGGATATCAACGCGCACGACAGCAAAGGGCTTTTCAGCATAGTGAAGGAACTCTCCAACCCCAGCGCCAACACCAACAACATCCTGCCCTCACAAGGTCTGTGCGACTCACTGGCCACCTTCTTCCATCGCAAGATCACCGACATCCACAACAGTTTCAACACCCTGTCTGCTCCAACCATGACAGACCCTACCCCGAACACCACCTGCACCAACCAGCTGACCTCCTGGGCCCACGTCAACGACGACGAGACACGCAAGGTCATGAACTCCATACGCTCAGGATCGCCGTCAGACCCCTGCCCGCACCATGTGTTCAACAAAGCAGACTCTACCATCGCACGCCAACTACGGAAGGTCATCAACATCTCCTTCAACATAGCGACATTCCCGGAAAGCTGGAAGCACGCCGAAATCAACGCCCTCCTCAAGAAGCCCAAGGCGGACCCCATGGACCTCAAGAACTTCCGGCCCATCTCCCTGCTCCCTTTCCCGGCGAAGGTCATCGAGAAAATCGCCAACATACAGCTGACCCGCCACCTCGAGGACAACAACATCCTAGACCCATTGCAGTCCGGTTTCAGACGAAACCACAGCACCGAGACAGCCCTCATCGCCGCCACAGACTACATCTGGCGCCAACTAGACCGGCGAAACCTCAGCCCTCATCCTCCTGGACCTGCCAGCCGCCTTCGACACGGTCTACCACCGCACACTAAGAACAGGCCTCCAAGAATTAGGAATCCAGGAGAAGGCCCTGGACTGGACCATGTCCTTCCTCTCTGGCAGAAACCAGAGAGTCCGCCTCCCACCCTTCCGATCCGAAGCCACTGACCTGATCTGCGTCGTACCCCAGGGCTCATCCCTCAGCCCGACCCAGTTTTATTTTTTTATTTAAGGTTTTTTATAGAGCGCGTAGTAACCCGTGAGCATCCCAGTGCTGGAACCTAGAAAGTCAAGAGGAAGCGGAAGCAAGGAATGCTAACGGATCAGGGAAAAAAGAGTTTTCAAAGATTTTCTGAAGTGGAGGTTTGGTTCTGTTCTCAATTTCCGGGGGAGAGAGTTCCAGTGATTCGCCGTGTTCACAGAAAAGCGACGTCCACCAGAACGGGCTTTTTTCACTCTGTGTACTACGATGAAGTTCTTGTGGTCTGACCGGAGTGATCTGGTAGCTTTGTAGGGAGTGATACAGTTTTTGAGGATGGGGGGGGGGCCTTTATTATGAAGGAGTTTATGTGCCAGGCAGAGAGCCTTAAACACCACTTTCTCTGACTGGCAGCCAGTGAAGATGCTTCAAGGCCGGCTTTGCTGATGTTCTGGCAGGGGTGTCAGTGAGAAGTCGGGCAGCGGCATTCTGGATTCTCTGTAGGGTGTTAAAAGTGGCTTCGGGGGCTCCCAGGTAGATGGCATTGCTGTAGTCCAGCCTGGACAGAATAAGGCCTTGGATCAGCAGCTTCCGGGAGTTGGGAGGGAGCAAGGGGAGCACTTTCCTACATGACCTAAGAAGTCCAAAGCAGATACCCGCCGGTTTTTTGCCTGGGTTCTGACGGTCAAGTCTTTCTCAAGCCATATTCCCAGGCTCTTGACCTCAGTTTTGGGGACTGGGGGTTCACCTAGACAGGCGGGCCAGATGTTAGGAGGCAGGGAGGGCCCTTTTTGTCCAAGAAGCAGAATTTCGGTCTTGGACCCGTTAAGTTTCAGTGCTGAGTTGTTCATCCATCCATGTATTTCAGTAAGGCAGCTGTGGAGGTTGGACGGTTCTTGATTGGGGTGGGAGAGGGTTACCACCAGCTGGGTATCATCAGCGTAACTGATGATCGTCACTCCAAACGGGGTGACCACCTCCTCTAGCGGGGACATGTAAACGTTGAATAACGTTGGGCTTAATGACGAGCCCTGCGGCACTCCACACCGGAGGGAAATTGCAGAGGAGCGGCTGTCATTCTCCCAGACTTGAAAGGAATGGTGATTGAGAAATGACGCGAGCCATTTTAGGGCCATGCCCTTCACTCCGATATCTCCCAGGCGCTGGATTAAAACCTGGTGGTTGACAGTGTCGAAGGCCGCACTGAGGTCCAGGAGGATCACTGCCACTGATCCTCCTGTCTCTAAGATGTATCTGGCCTTCTCCACTGCCGCCAGGAGGGCGGTGTCCGTGCCCTGACCTGGGCGGAAACCAGTCTGAGAGCTCCTGAGCAAGTTGTTGGATTCTAAAAATAGCGACAGCTTTTTATTCACTAATTTCTCCGTGATTTTACTATTCCCTGGGAGGAGGGAAATTGGCCTGTAGTTGGCTAGGTCCTCAGGGTCCAGAGAAGATTTTTTGAGGAGCCCTTTGACAACAGCCGCTTTCCAGCTGGAAGGGACTTCTCCTTGGAGTAGAGAGGCATTAATAAGGGCAGTAAGCGGAGGGACAATGGTATGGGCAACTTTCTTGAGGAAACGCATGGGGACCGGGTCACTGGGGGAGCTACTTTTAATTGTGGCAAACACCGCAGCTACCTCTTCTGTGGTTACCGGCCCGATGGAGTCAAGATGAGGAGCAGGGGAGTCTGGGGACGGACTAATGAAGGGGGGGCGGGGGGGGGGATTGCCCCTGTCACCATCCGTGAAATCAGCTTCGGTAGGGGGTAGAGAGGCGAGGATTTTTTGAATTTTCTCATCAAAAAATGTTGCCAATTTGTTGTATTTATCTTCCGCAGCGTTAAAGTCAAGGGATTTCACTGGGGGGTCAGGGACATGAAGAAGTTCTGTCAGAATAGTGAAGGTTTCCCTAGCGGAGCAGGAGGAGTTTTTTATTCTTTCCTCATAGAATGAGCTTTCAGTGTTACGGAGCGCGAGTTTATATATTCTTATGGATGTCTGGAACACGTCTTTTTTTGTCTGCAGGCTTGTCCTTCCTCCATGCGAGTTCCGTCTTCTTACATTCCTTCCGTAGAACATTCAGTTCAGGGGTGTACCATGGGGAGGGATTAACTCTCTTAGCTTGTTTAAGGGTGCTAGATCGAGGTAAAAGGCTGTCCAATGACTGGGTGAGCCAGTCATTAAATTCAATATCCACGGTTTTGGGGTCCAGAGAGGGGAGAGGGGTAGATTCCCTGAGCTTAGATGCCCATTCTTCCGGTACAAGTTTGTGCCAGCGTCTGATGAGGGCCCGGGCTTTAGGCGGTTGGAGTGGTATAGTCTCGAGATGCCAGTCGATGGGGATCAAAAAGTGGTCTGTCCATGGGAGCGGAAGAGGCATACGGGTTTTGAAATCTTGGATATTAGTGAAGATAGGGTCCAGAAGCTGGCCTTTA
>NC_136067.1:155979983-156234983 GCF_964261635.1 Lissotriton helveticus | reverse complement strand
AAATAAAAAGTTCTTTTCAGAACTACCTCCCCGTTATTAAAAAATTGGTACAATATTTGGAACTGTGCCAACCTCTATTTCTCTTAGTTCGCTTCCCAGTTCGCTCGCCGGTACGCGAACCGGAAGCGAACCAAAAACAGTAAGTATAAGGGAAGGAAACAGACACTTATGTTAAAAGAAAGACCGCTATAGGGGAGTAAACTAGAGATACTATTACCCGTAATCCACTGCTGATGATGTCACATATTACATCATTCATGACATGCTCAGTGACATCATCAGCAGAGGATTGCGGGTTTTTTGGCAACATGCCTTATCCACGGTTTAATAACGCTGCCTTTTGCTTTATATAAGTTTTCAAATTGTATGAAATATATACCAATAGGTCGTTATGAACCTTTAGGTAGTGCTTTTCTTCATGAGGTCTGGTCGCTTCCATACACATACAGATGTTTCAAAGATGATCAAGAAGTTTATCTGAATGGAGCGGAATGCACTGAGACGCCAGATCATTCACTAATGTGTAGGCACATACAGTTACACGGTTCATGCAACAAACACCGACCAAATATGGCTTGCGTGTTGCAAGGCACGCCAGTTCCTGCTATCATCCCCACGTTCAAGTTGTTGGAAAATGGTAGTTATTTGATGCTCAATAATGAAGATTGTTCTGAGTTAATTAAAAGTATTCCTTTTATCGTAACAGTAAGTGAACGGGTTATTTGCTGCAGAAATGTTCTATTTCCTCCCACACATGAACATAGGGAGTTTTCAATCTGGCCACAAATACCAACCTTGGGACACGTTTCAACGGCATGGCAAGAATAAGAGCTCTTTTGTCTCAGAGAGAGGTGGCCTTGAGTTCGGCCCGTGAAACTTTCGTACTTCACATAGCGAACACCCGTACAGAGGTGCACACCCTTTTCAATTAAGATTTGCCTTTCAATTTCAGCAACATGTTTCCGACTATCTTTAACGCATCCTCCACAAAGTCCCTGGCGCACTTTTTTAAAGTTGTTACCAGTGGTCTCGTGACTTCATTTGAGAAAATCTTTGGAGTCATCCCTGCTTCCTTTCATTCTATTTTCTGCACTCTGGTTCGTGGATTGGCATTTTTACTTGCATTACCAGCGGACGCTCTTGTGCTTTTTTACATTTTTAAATATGGATGTCCCTCCTATGCAACCTCCCACCCTGCAGCTGCTGACACTGTTCCGCAATCGCATGCTAGAATATTATGGCACAATGCCGTTGGCGATATTAAGCACGGCATATGGATTATCTTTTCGATTCTCCTACTTCACCTGTGTCCAGCCTGTATTTCACTGCCTGACCTGTGATTTCGATTGGGCCATTGATTTGTGTCTCTGCGGACCGGTTTCTCCTGACGTCGACTTTAATCAGCTGATGACTCCTATCATTACTCACGAGTTGGTTTGTCCTGGCGAAAGGATTATGGCTGTGGCATTGATGCATGGACTACTTGGTCCCTGGAATTTACTGGCGGCAGCACAGTCTTTCTTGGAACAGAGCTTTCTTGAAAACCCACCGAGCTGTCCTCTGATGGTGATAGAGGATCCGGTGCTGGGAGAGCACGTATGTTCTTTTCCGCTTTTAAATTGGATGGCTGAACTGTTTTCGGATGAAGACGGTGACTTCCTATTGGAGGCTGTTGCAGCTTATTTTGCATACACAGTTATGTCATAGACCTTTTTCATGTTTGATATGCTGAGTACTAGCATTTCATTGACAATTCATTGACTTATTTGTCAAGTTTTTATTATTTACCTTGCCTATTGGCTTAAGACTCGATAAAGTACTTGGCTGTTTTATTTTTCTTTAGCATTAAATTTTCCTAGTTTTTAATGCTTTACCTTGCGGACCGTCCACATATAAACTTGCAATCTGCTCTCATGAGATGGCACTTCTATTATCCTATTCAGTTCGTTTCCGGATCATGAGGAGGTATCATCTAGGTCCTGGATATCTTTACACCGTGTTAAGTTAGCATGGGCTCATTACCGGTTTAAACGCCATTTTTCCTTTTTTGCAACTTCTGCACACGACACTTAGTTGTTGCTTTAGCTTTCCTCCTAGTAGTTCATCGTGGTTTACATGAGAATAATATGTTATTGGTCTACTATCTGCTTTACTTGTTAAACTATATCTGTACAGCGAGTGCTAAAGTTTCAAGAACAACACGATACAGAATTGTTATGAGGTCTGATCTCCACGACTTCATACTCAATAAGTGCAACTTCTGCCAATTCTGGGCATGAGGCGGGTTTTATATTGCTTTGCCGAACACACATACACAACAGTTGATGCGGTTCACATGAAGAGAGAGCTGGTGTATGCTGATGTGATTCCTTCAAATCTAAGACACTAAAGTATGGGCACGCCCTAAACCAACACAAAGAGACCTTCTTAGCAAATAATATAATATGTGTATTAGGGAGGGTGAGATATAAGCAGCCGCGGGCCGTGGAGGGAGTTACGATGGGGCAGGGAGGCGGGGAGGGGGAGAAGCAGGGTGGAGCCCTCTCTACCTTGCCCCTCCCCCTCCCCGCCTCCCTGCCCCACCGTAACTCCCTCCACGGCCCGCGGCTGCTTATAAGTGTTGCTAACTCTTATTCATTTACAGCATGTTAACATACTGTCACCATTCGCTTTTTATGTACTAGTAACTATGCTGGTAATTTTGCTACTGATAATATGTGTACTTGTATTCTCCACCCTGCTTCTCCCCCTCCCCGCCTCCCTGCCTCACCGTAACTCCCTCCACGGCCCGCGGCTGCTTATAAGTGTTGCTAACTCTTATTCATTTACAGCATGTTAACATACTATCACCATTCACTTTTTATGTACTAGTAACTATGCTGGTAATTTTGCTACTGATAATATGTGTACTTTTATTATCTAAGGTACTACGCCTGAGAAGACGGCATTAGTAAATAAACATTTCAAATACAATCTGTTCTTCTTAACTCCATGTTCTGGTTTCTAAGAAATCTATAACGACCGACTGTTCATGAGTTCCACGTATCCTGAGGTACTATAAGTTCATATTCTGGATTGTCTAAACATTGAGAGTTTGTTATATCCAATGTGACACTGTACCTAGCTTGCTAAGGAGTTTTTGATTACTAACGTGAGTTTTGGGACACCCTAATTCGCCGAGGTTCCAATCCTCTGTCCACAGTTCTGTGTGAGAACAGAAACCCTGCGACAGGGGCACCCCCGACCCTTGCTGGAGCTTCATCACACTTGCGATACAACTCCAGCAATGCATTCGCCGAGGTTCCAATCCTCTGTCCACAGTTCTGTGTGAGAACAGAAACCCTGCGACAGGGGCACCCCCGACCCTTGCTGGAGCTTCATCACACTTGCGATACAACTCCAGCAATGCGCCACCTTTACGGCACAGATACATCACGCATCTGTGCTGTTTTTGCCCCATGATGCGCCGCATTGTAAATGCAGCACACCATAGGTGACGGAACAGCGGCACAGAATGACTAACACATCCCTGGTGATGCGCCAGTCATCATAAATGTATCCCTATGCTTCTTATCTTGTTAGAGATGAACCGCCATATGTATCATCAAAGTTTTTTACATTTCCTAAATAGCGAACTTTAAGGAATAAATAGCGATTCTTTACCATTCCTAGTTTGCGATGAGCTATTTGCTAATTAGCCGAATGTAGCCCAATGAAGCCCAATGTAGCCCAATGTAGCCCAAAGATGGCCGCCAGACACACAAAAAAACAAATGTAGCCCAAATATCAGCCAGATGTAGCCCAACTATAGCCCAGTGACAGAATGACCAATCAGCTTCGCAAACCTCCGTTACGCGAAGCGGAGCGCTGTTACAGATATATATCTTTTTTTGAACGTTAATTTCTCAAAATCCACTGGAGCACATATATTGAGACCTAGCAAAGGCACATCGGGCTACCAGTCCCTAATATTTTGCCAAGTTTCGTGCAAATCCATTCAGCCGTTTTATTATTATTATTATTTTTTTTTGCCCCGCGGGGCCCTTTTAAAACCTCCACATCAAACCTAGGGGGTCAGCGAGGATCTACTATGCCCCCTTATAGTTATTTCCCCCTTTGTTTTGACCTCCTCTTGTCTCTCGATCCTACCGAGAGACAAGATGGCGGCCGCTACGGACTGTTTGGAATGTTGACAGACGCCGGAGAACCAATCAGCTTCGCTTCACAAAGCTCCGTTGCGCGAAAAGTCCGCGAACCGGAGCGCTGCCCGGTCCGCTGTTACAGATATATATCTTTTTTTAAACGTTAATTTCTCAAAATCCACTGGAGCACATATATTGAGACCTATAAAAGGCACATCGGGCTACCAGTCCCTACAATTTTGCCAAGTTTCGTGCAAATCCATTCAGCCGTTCGGGCTAAAAGTGAGGCCAACCGCCCTATGGAAATTAACATGGGAAAAACGCGTTTTGGGACCCCCCTTTTTTCTCGGCCCCCCCTTGACGAACCCCCCCAAAATTTTCAGGGGCTGCTCAGAAACAAAATGTGCCATTTTCCTGAAAATTTCAGCCAATTCCGTCCACAAACGCCAAAGTTATTAGACATAGAATTTTCAAAAAACCCATAGAGAAAAAATCCTAACTATATATACCTACTGGCGACCGCCAGTAGGTAATATATATTCACTGAAAAAACCATAGGTTATAGACCATATATAGTTAGGAATTAGCATTTACAAAACCTTGAAAATTCACTGAAAAAACCATAGGTTATAGACCATATATCGTTAGGAATTAGCATTTAAAAAACCTTATTTTACTCACACAAAACCATTGAAATTCCATATATAGTTAGTTGCACTAACTATATATCGCGCACCCGCAATCCACTGCTGATGATGTCACATATTACATCATTCATGACATGGTCAGTGACATCACTGATGACATCACTGATGACATCTCAAATGACATCACTGATGACATCACTGATGACAACATCCAGTGACTGTATGTTTCTGTAAAGTTAAAATATGTCTTACATATTGAAGAATGAGTGGAAGTATAAGTGTCTGATGAAGGATTTAGTAGGTGCATGACTGAATGTATGAGTGAGTGATTAAATGTGTCTCACTGAGTGCATGGGTTAGTGACTAAACTGTCTTAATTTGTGCATCATTATGTCTGTTGTTCTGTAAACTGCTGCATGTGTTGATCAGTAGCTATATGATTAACTATATGGGTTATTGATTGATTGTCCAAGTATTTGTATGGGAGACTGAGTGTGTGTGTGGCTGGCTGGGAGGTGTGTGACTCTGTGCAGATCAATGTGTACTTGTATCAATGATTGTATAAGAGAGTAAGTATGTGTTAGTATATGTTTGAAAATGTAAGGTGCTCTGTTTAACTGTATAGACAAGAAAATGGAAGTGTGATTGATTCTTTACAGGACTGACTAGGTGTGTGAGTAACTCCATGGATGAGTGGCAGAGTGTGAGTATCTGTATAGGTGTATGAGTGCATATGATAGTGTTGTAAAGATGAGTGATTGTATGTATGAATGATTGTATGGGTGAATAAGTGAATGTGTGTGTAGACGTAGGAATCAGTGAGTGCGTATGTAGTAACTAGTATTGGTGTGTGAATGGTTTCAAAAATTATACTCTGTATTTAACACTGGGTGTAACAAAGGTTATATTAAAATGTGAGGAGATGCATTGTATTGTCACATGAATGATCTCATCAGTGATGTGGTCATTGATGTCAAATGAGATGTCATCAGTGATGTCATTTGAGATGTCATTTGAGATGTCATCAGTGATGTCATCAGTGATGTCACTGACCATGTCATGAATGATGTAATATGTGACATCATCAGCAGTGGATTGCGGGTGCGCGATATATAGTTAGTGCAACTAACTATATATGGAATTTCAATGGTTTTGTGTGAGTAAAATAAGGTTTTTTAAATGCTAATTCCTAACGATATATGGTCTATAACCTATGGTTTTTTCAGTGAATTTTCAAGGTTTTGTAAATGCTAATTCCTAACTATATATGGTCTATAACCTATGGTTTTTTCAGTGAATTTTCAAGGTTTTGTAAATGCTAATTCCTAACTATATATGGTCTATAACCTATGGTTTTTTCAGTGAATTTCAATGGTTTTTTAATAGCAAATATCATAAGCTGTCGAATGTCAAGTACGTGGTAAGTAAAAACATTTTCGTGTTTATGCACACTGATCTGCTTTGAATGCTGCCCCCAACCCCTCATTTCTATTAGGAGTACTCTCTCTTTGCAGATAGTGAAGGGTAGTCAACGCAGGCCTTTGCCCCCGTTGTAATCCGTCGTGCCTGCTTCTCTCTCCATTTGATTGATTGTTCTCTTTGGTTCATTCTCTATTTACAAACCAGCACAGAGTCACTATACTCTGTTTAGTCTTTGCAGATAGCGAAAAATCGTGTAAAAAAACAAAAGAAATCGAGCAAAATCAGTAGGCCACTAATGGGATCTCTTTTTGACCTGGCTAAAATAGAAACATTAGGAACAACCTGTTGAAAATAGCAATGTGTATGTACATAAGCGGCGTTCATTTGTGGTCACAGTACCCCTTGTTGATTGTTTGAATCGAGCATTGAATTGTTCGAAGTTGGTTCTCTTAAGGATCTTCTCTGCCTGCAAACGAGGAAGAATAGGAATATTCTCTCTCCCTTTGCAGATAGTGAAGGGTAGGTAACGCAAGCCTTTAACACGTCGTACCTATTTCATTCCTCATTGATTGATTGATTGTCCGAACATTGACTGTTTGGGAATTAGTTCTTTTTGAAGGTATTCCCTGTTTGCAAATAAACGTAGGAAAATCTTTGCAAGTAGTGAAAGGGTACGTAATGCGGACCTTTCTCCCCCGTTGTAATCTGTCATGCCTATCTACTCCCCACTGATTGATGCACCTGTTTCACCCGGACCATTTACTAGAGATAGGTCATCTGGCCCGACAAGAGAGCACCCCTAGTGAAAAGGACATATGCAATAATAACTCAGTGATCACTGTATCCTGTTAACAGAAACTTTAGCATGAAACAACCTGGAAAGAAAAGAATAGGAAAACGAAAATCAGTAGGCCACTGATGAACTTTTTATTAAATAACAAACAAAGAAACGATAACAATACGTAATGATAAAACCTATTATTGTCCTAGAAACAAGAAACGTTAGAAGTAAGCCCGTAATAAGAAACCTGAAAACATCGCCCCTCACTGCCCCAAAACGTGTCTGTCCCACCGCCTGCCACGGCCAAATAACGGCAAACTGGGAAAGATAGAAGTCAGCAGACATCCGCCCCATTCTAGAAACTTCCAAAGGGCAACAGGTTTTCGGCTACGCCCAGCCGGAAGCAACACATATAAGGCGGGTCCTGCTGCCACGCCTCGGCCAGGAGATCATCACGTAGGGTGTAGCCGGAGGAGAGGCCGAGGCCAGCGGGACCCGGCCAGGGGGATTGACAACACTGGAGAGTTTTAGGGGGGGGGAATGTCCGTGTCCTCGACCCTCCCCTCTCTCTCCCAGTCCGGCCGCGGTGGCCCTTGAGAGTTGCAGGTTGTCCCTCCACACTCTCTCCCGGTCCGGCCACCAACGGCCGGGGGCTGGGGCCGACGGGATCCGGCTGCAGCCGATGAGCCAAGGAACCCGTTCATGGGGCCAGAGCAAAGGGCGTCCGGCCGCCATCCACCGGAGGTCCGGCCCAAAGACAGATGGGACATTTCTTCTTTCTTGAATAATTGCTGCAACAACCCTGGGGGGGGGGGATGTCTTGCACATGCCTCCGACCCCCCCCCCCCCCCTCTCGTCCTCATCGCCTGGTCCGGCCATAACAAATCTCAAGCGAGACGCCGTGGGGTGCACTGGGAGGGAGAGACGGTGCGAACAGGCCTCTCCCGCCTCCCCAGGTGGAGGCTTCCCACCTGCACCCTCAGCGCTCCAGGCGCCCGGAAAAGGGTTCTTCCACTGTGGCGATGCTGCAACGTCTCGCCCGGCAGGGTGGAGCCCGTCCGCTCATTTGACCCCGCGATCGCCAGTAGCTACCGAACTCTCAAAATGGCGGTCGACCTGGCAAGAGCGGGCCCAGCATAAAGAAATGGCCCGGTCACTGGTTGACTCCACCACCGTAGTCCTCCACGACCTTGAAGATTCTAGAGGAGCCGCGGGAGTCCCCGACCCCCGCAGACACCCCCGATGGGGAATGACTGCCATGATCGCCCGTGGAGTGACGAAACTGTAGCCGCGGGACGTCGGCGCTCCCATGCTGGCGCCAGCCTCAGTTTGAATGACTAGAATCCTGCAGACCTCAGTTCCGGTGAAAGCACAGTGTGACCCGGTAGGAAAAATTGTTGCACCCCCTCCCCTTTTTGACTGATGGTTCAAACCACCGATCCTTTCCTTTGCCCTTTTAACGGAACTTTGGACTGCCTCCCCCCCCCCCCGCGGCGCCCCACGCCGTTATTTGCTGGGCGGCAACTTACTAGACATCACCTTCGTGCCATCTAGATTTCAGCGCGTTCTGCTGCCTTGGAACTATTCGCACAACAGACTGCTACTGACGACCCACCCCCAGGCAACATCTTCTGAATTTTCATAATTTGAAAGAACTAGTAACATGTCCTCATCAGGAATTTCCTCTTCAATCATCTCATCAGGAATCTCCTCATGAAAAGTCTGCAATGATGATTCTTGTAACTCTATGGTCTCCAAACATTCAATAAATTCGCCATCAAGAGATTGATCAAAAAAATCATTCAAGTCATCTCCTCCTTGTGAGAATATTTCATTATTGGTGCTGTCAATTTCATTAAATGTAGTGGATAATTCAAAAGAAATTGCCACGGTCTCTTCATTGTTTAAATCTTTTTACTGTTTTTGTTTTGTTATAAATATATACAAGTTATTAAAGTTTTATATTCCTACTACTTTGTTGGAGTGCTATATATTTTTAATGTGACACATAATTGTAAAAACTTTGATGTACAAAGAGTCATCCCTGGAATCTTCCGCTTCAGGCTCGGTCCCCTCCCCAATCACAATACAGGATGGTTTTCAGATAGTATGAACACGTGTGGTGTGACGGATCTCATCGGGTGTGGGCCTTGATCTACTATAACTCCTTTGAAGAGGGGTGATTCTTTACAGCTGGGGCCATAAACTACATCTGCAGGGCTAGCTGATAGCCTAGGACCGGCCTGGACAATCGGACACAGAAGAAGAGGAGTGTCAGTGGGTGCGGTAGTGAATAGGGCGAAAGGGAGGTGTCGGGCGGGCACAGAGTGTGATTCTCAGGGAAGAGCAGCGCAGATGGGGGAAGGTTTATTGCCCATGCATAAGACAGAGCGGGGGTGAGCAGTGCCTGGGGAAGATGCTTGCGAGGGTGGGGAGCCATGCTACGAATCGACAGCGTGCAGAGAGTGGGTCTGGTCAAGGCATCTAAAATGGCTGCCGTGCACAACAAAAGTGTGGCATTTCAAAAAAGGCAAGATGGCGCAGACAATGTTTTTCAACATTTCCTCATTTCCTTCTAATCGAACGTTAACAGACGTTGGTGCATATTGCCAAATTTAAGCGATATTTATCGCTAACGATGCTTAGCAACGAATTTTTTTACCGCTAAGCATCGTCAGAAATTATCGAAGATAAACCTTGCTATTATCAAGGTTTATCGCAAATGCGATAAAAAACGGCCGCAATGCATGAATATCGCTAAAAAGTCAGCGATATTCATGCATTACCGAGCTAATGCTCTTAGCCATGTTATCCACCTCCCATTGGATAACATGGCTAAGAACTGCTCAGGGCAGGTGTTAGTTTTTGGAGATATTCGCGCTTAGCGCGAATATCTCCAAAAGTTGGTAATAGGAGATAGATATCTTGCATGTTGTAATGCAAGTTATTGTGGTATATGGAACTCATACCATAATCTCTCAGGAAAGCAGAAACGGATCCTTTTGGGACCGCCTGAGAAGGCCTAGGGTGTGAGGGGTACTCTACTTTGCCCCCTTTTCACGTTCCGAACTATTTTATTTTACTCTCTTCTGTAATTACACAAAATGGCAGCGATAAGATGCATCAGAGACAGACAGTGAGAGAAAGGAGGCCGGAGATGAAGAAGAGATGTCAAATACACATTGGAGATAATATAGTGGAAGAAGGAAAGTAAATATGAGTAAACTTACCATGTAACATAAAAATGTTCCACTCTATACTATAAGTCTCATTTTATACTACAATCACTTCGCTACAACCTCATAAATTAAAAATAAAAATGAATAATGTCTCAAACAATTTTTGTATTTCTAAATATAAATTTATTCTTCTGAATTTTCAAAATTTGAAAGAACTAGTAACATGTCCTCATCTGGAATCTCCTCATGAAAAGTCTGCAATGATGATTCTTGTAACTCTATGGTCTCCAAACATTCGATAAATTCGCCATCAAGAGATTGATCCAAAAAATCATTCAAGTCATCTCCTCCTTGTGAGAATACTTCATTATTGGTGCTGTCAATTTCAATAAATGTAGTGGATAATTCAAAAGAAATTGCCACGGTCTCTTCATTGTGAGCCATTTTATTTTGAAATTGCTTGCTGTAAATTGCAGAAAAAAATAATCACTTTCATTTATCGTTTTTAGTAATACATAATATAAAACTAACTTTATCAAGTATTTAGTATAACAGAAGGACTGTAAATAAATAACAGAAAACATTTTTCAAATTATCTTCAAGTGTACAACATAGTTCCCCTTACAAATTAACAACTCACCTTTTTAAAAGTAGGAGAAGTGTTAGTACTGTGTAAACCAAACACCAGAAATAAATGTACCTCAGACAGTAGTATCACAAAATGGCTGTGGTTTCCTCTCATTTTAGATATATACATAACCAATTAACTTTCATCACACACAAATACAAAACCAAAGTAACATTTTAATTGGTTCTAAATTTCAACACTTTCAAATGTGTTTTCCCCATGCAATTTTCCATAGGACATTTAGATACGTCTACAGCCTGAATGGCTGAACGGAATTACACCAAACTTGGCAAAATGGTACATCAAACCTAAGAGGTCAGGGAGGATCTACTATGCCCCCTTATGGTCATTTGCCCCTTCGCTTTGGCCTCCTCTTGTCTCTCGATCCTACCGAGAGACAAGGTGGCGGCCGCTACGGACTGTTTGCAATGTTTACAGACGCCGGAGAACCAATCAGCTTCGCAAAGCTCCGTTACGCGAAAAGTACGCGAAGCGGAGCGCTGTTACAGATATATATCTTTTTTTTAACGTTAATTTCTCAAAATCCACTGGAGCACATATATTGAGACCTAGCAAAGGCACATCGGGCTACCAGTCCCTACAATTTTGCCAAGTTTCGTGCAAATCCATTCAGCCGTTCGGGCTAAAAGTGAGGCCAACCGCCCTATGGAAAACTCAATGTTAAAAACATGTCTTGGGACCCCCCTTTTTTCTCGGCCCCCCTTGACGAACACCCCCCCCCCCCCAAATTTTCAGGGGCTGCTCAGAAACAAAATGTTCCATTTTCCTGAAAATTTCAGCCAATTCCGTCCACAAACGCCAAAGTTATTAGACATAGAATTTTCAAAAATCCCATAGAGAAAAAATCCTAACTATATATACCTACTGGCGACCGCCAGTAGGTAATATATATGTGTATGAATGTGTGTATGTATGTGTATATATTTCAGAAATTTTGCACCATCCATACTGATACATACGAGTCACACTCCAGGGTCGCGTTTAAATTGTTTATTCATAGCGGCAACATGTTTAGACAGTTTTTTTCAAAAGCCATATTGTTCATGACCACTCTTCATACATAGAGTGCACAATGAAAAACCGTAAAGACAGCCGGAGCCCCCAGTGTGGCAGCACTGATGAAGCCATTTGAGTTGCATACATCCATGTCTCTTAACTTGCAGAATAGAATAGGAAAGGAACCCGAAATTATGATAACTCTTGCAGTTAGTATACAGCTGCCTGTGAAAATTTCAACCTTGCGATATTGAGTGTTGGTAGAATTCTCAGTTGTCTCTGTCTCCCCCACTCCCCCCACCCCCTCAGAGTTGGGGCGATCTTGTCGACACCAAAAAGAGAAAAATTATTAGAATCCTTATGATTTAACCAGTGTCTTGCAGTTGAGTAGCTCAAATCACTATTCCTGATTGCTCTCTGATGTTCCAAGATTTTTTTGATTGGACAAATGGTATTTCCAACATATAGGAGATTGCAGGGGCAGACCAAATATTCACTATTGCAGTTCATGAATTTGTTGATCTTTTCCGGTCTTCTGGTCACACTAAATCTGCTCCGATAGAAGTGATCTCCATGTAGCTGGTTTGGAACACCGCGGATGTGGCCTTTAGAGCATGTTTGGGTGACGTGCTGTATCACATTGTGAGGTGTCTAATAAGGCGGAGGGGTGCTGTCTGGGAGATTGCTAAATGAGCGGTATGCAGATTAGCCCTGTGCTCGATCAAATACCAGCTAGCACTTCGGCTTTCAGTTGACGGAGGGGGCTATGGTCTTCTTAGCCCTCGTGCTGCTGGTGCATGGGGCTTGCGTGCTTGGTTCCTGCGTGATTGGTTCCTGCTTACACTCTCCTCCGGTGAAATGTTCTGGATAAAAATGTGCTTCTTCCAAGACTTGCTTACGTTACTGGGTAGTTTTTGTATTGGTTTTATGCAGCTATAAAAGTACTGAATGTGGCAGGATCCACTGCAGCAGCATGTCGGATAGTGTGGGTAAGGGCAGATGTTTTAACGAGTCCTGCTTGTTCTAAAATTGTAATGAGATATTGCTAAGAAGAGGCAAAAGGGGGCTGGTGCATTGAGGCTGCTCTCCACGAGAGAGTTCCAAAGGCGTCTGTCCATTAGCCATACACACAGGCTGTTTCGGCTACTGCTCTGTCCCAGGCTTGCTGAGGATTATTGGAAGAAACGTACCTACTTAGGCGCTGCAGTCGTTTTATATCTAGCGCCTTGAGCAGAACTGCCAGGCTCATGAAACTGGATAAGCTAACCGTGCCTACTCTCCATGTTCAAATCACCATTTAGTAACTTTATTAAAATAATTCCGTTCGGTGAAGGTGGACTCGGTGATCCTGTGTAGCAGGCCCTATACGATTTGGGGACCAGGGGAGGCACTGTAGAGCTGTGCCCTGGGGACTCCGCGACGCTTGCATTGGAAGTCTCATTTACATATCCGGAACATCTGCAATGTCTGCGTCCGTCGTGGAGCAGTGTTCGGATTTTCCTGGTATAGTATTTGAGATCTAACCTGGAAGAAACTTTTACACAAGTTTTTTTTTTCTCTGTATTTGATTATGCGTCAAATATGTGTTAAACATATGTTGCATACAGTGGCCTAGGTTTGAAGAACAAGGTTGCATTCCGGATCTGGTTCAAGGTCTCCCCTCCTGCTCAAGGTAATGGGTAATGAGCAGCTTTATACTAGGAATATTGGTAGTAGCTTACATGTGCATAGGGTCCGTTACATTTAACATGTGTATCTTTGTAAGTCGTTGTCTACCTCTGTAAATGGACGGAAAACGTGGGTACTACCAAACATTCGCTAAAACTGCGCTGGAGCACATTTTTATACAAATGTAACTCCAATAGATATATCTTCATCCTTCGATGACGTAAACAAATGCCTATTTGTAGGTAGATTTTGAGCCGCCATCGGGCTGTCTGTGGTGGGTGAGGAGGGCAGAGCATGTGTGCGTGCTTTTGCGTGGTGTAACCAGGGTCCATTTTAAAGAGTTGTGGCTCGGGTCTGACAAATGCATTCATATTTGGTGACGTTTACGTTCAGTGTTTGGTACTTACGGCTGCTTTTTGTTGTCCTCTGTATCTTTCCAGTGAACAGAGCATCTGCCAGGCAAGAGCTGCTGTGATGGTGTATGATGACGCGAACAAGAAGTGGGTACCTGCTGGCGGCTCGACGGGCTTCAGTAGAGTTCACATATACCATCATACAGGCAATAACACCTTCCGAGTCGTGGGAAGGAAGATCCAGGATCACCAGGTAACCTTGTTTTGGGTGTGCTCTGAGAGACGTGAGTTGTTTCTGAATTAGATTGTGTATTTTAAGTATCCTGCTCAAGGGCTTCTCGTCGTTTCTGCTAGGTCGCTTACACGTTTACCATAGTCTTGCAGAATTCATTACGTTCTAGATGATTCAGAAGACGTCATTAAAGAAAGACAACTAAAGTGTTTGTTTATAGGTTGCAAGCCTGCACGCGTGACAGGATTTAACGGCTACATCAATCGACTATGTTGATCATTGTAGCCATATTGGTTTTACGTCCTCGGTCTCTCCCATTTCCAATCTGGGATTACCCTGCCACCTAGTGGCCGTAACCGGAAAGTATTTCTCAGATGTTACCAAAACCTTGCTCGCCAAGTAACATACAAATTATACACGTTGTTTGCTCCCACGTCTTTTTGTGCAGGTATGCCGGAATCCTGCTTCTGCTCGTAGTCCATATCAGTCGAGCATTTTTTCTTTTACCCTTCCTTTTCACGTCGTGTGTGATGGGCTACTGCCCCCTTGGTGTGTCCTACCTGGGGATCAGGGACTGGCCTATTGGACATTCAGGAAGCGCTGCTCTGACGGTTCATTAAATGGGCCGTTTTTTTGTTCTCTGTGGGACCGTTTTATGGTCTACCGGGTCGTTCTTTTCCCTTTTACTGTTGATCTCCCTGATATTAAAGCAAACATTGCCTGCAGCGAGCACAGATGTATGCCGCCACCCATATCTTACAAAACACTTATACATCTTGTCTTTACTAATTCTGAATTCCCCCACTTTGCAAACATGGGCCACTTTTTAGCTAGCAGGTTCACAAATGAGGGCCACCTTTCTTGTCCCAGGCCACCTTTCTTGTTCCAGGCCAAGCCTGCTGGGGAGCAGCCTCCTCGTGCACACCTGCTATATGATCCACCCTACGTGAGTCTCCCCGCCCCCTTATTCAAATGGGATGATCCTAAGCTACAGGAGACTGTTTTTATTATTTTGAAGAGGTGCATACAGATGTCAGCAGTAAGAAGTTGTAACATTCTCTTCATCGGTCCCCTCTGTAGGGGCTGAGAACACCCTCATAGGTCTTACACAATGGGTGTTTGGATCCACCGGACTGTTTGATGGCACCATGTCCCATCTTTCCCTGGAATATGGCGATTTGTTCTCCAAAATGGAACCCTTAATACCTCTACTTATCAGTGGGAGGCTTCAATCCTTTTTTCAAAGAGATTGCTTTTTGAATCCTCACCTACATCATTTTCTATAACCGTATGAATCTAATTCAAATTCTAAATAACTTTACTCGGTTGAGAACCATACAAGCAATACAGCTTATAAAAACAAATAAATGTCCAGTTTATTATGTTATAAATAACTCCATGTGCAATAATAAAATAAGACCATTTATGTATAGTGCTAATAAAGTGCACAGTGCCTTATGTTTAAAACAAGGACCCATACTATACAATACCCCATCGTTTAGAAACCATCCATACTGCCACGTGAACGAACAGTAACACGTAAAAAAGTTACTACAGTACACGTTTCTTTGTCTAAAAGACATTGAAGGGAGAAATGAGCCGTAGCACAGTGCCTCAGGTTTCAAGAGCTTAAATGGGACCACAAAGCTTTTTGTATACAATGCAGAAAATTTGCAAATGAAAGTGAATCATGGATTGGTTAGCACCTCTATTACATGGGCAAACTATTGCTTCCAAGTTCGACTGATACCCTAAAGGAAAGTGCAGAAGGTACTTCTGTGTTAGCTCTGAACTTAAACAGCAAAGAGCGCTCCCAAGCCTTGCTTGGTTTCCACACTTAAGAGAGTTGAAGTTCAGATCACCTCAAATAGTTGTCGTGCAAATGAGCTAGCAGCATTGCAAACGCTTGCCTTATCAAAGAAACTTTATTTCGGCTATTACGGCCATAAAAGCACATTTAAATTTACAACACATTAAAATCCGAGTCAGGAAAAAGGTACAAAATCATAAGGAACACTGGATTATGAACATGGGAATATAGGAACCCCCATTGGGAAGTGAGAATGCAAAAATCATCATTATGGGAAATTCGATCAATTAAAACATACATTAAGAATATAATTTAAACTAAAAATGATTAAAAAAAGAATGGTTCACATCCAATGTTTTTATAAAGCCCAGGATCGAAATACCAGCCAGTTAGCAGGTATTTCTATCTCTCACATAAATTAATCAACAAGGCTTAGTTATTACAGAGTAGATAATCACAGCAGATGACCGGTAGGTGCTGGTATTACTTATGGTCATATCAATTTTTTTTGTAAGTGCCTTTGTTTACACCACATAGCAAATAGAAATTTTGAAATTGCAACAACATAAACTGGGTTAATATCCGATTTTAGGATCCTAAAAAATTCTAGGAAGCTCCTAATACCCAGGTTTCTGCAAAGTTGTGTAACCCACTTAGACCTAGCCTGCTTATATGCCGAGCAGAAGAAAATTATATGAATTACTGTTTCTTCCTCCACTAGGCATCCAGGACATAGGGGTGGGGTTGCGCCCGCCCACTTGTTGGTTAAGGCGTGAAGCAGGAGTGTCCCATATCTGAATTGCAGAAACAACTTCTTAGCTAATGGCGGTTGTATTGAGTCCAACACCGGCTCGAATTTATATTGGGACTTAAAATCCAAAAACCCATGAGTTAAACTAAAAGGGTTGACTGCCTGTGAAATACTTGTCAATTTGTACTCTTTCACTGCACCAGCTAAATATTTTTTTGAGGTGGCTGGGCAAGATTCCTCAGGTATGGTCCATAGATCCTCCCTTCCTATTGCACGAAAAGAATCCCTAACAAAGGACAGCCAAGGTATACTACCAGCCCTCAGGGTTGACATTACCACTTTAAATTCCTCCCTATAGTGACTTAACTCTGGGGTACTCCACAGCCGTCGCCAATGTAGCAATGGGCTTGAAGAGATTAGGTCCGCAATTGGGAGGATATCCAGATCCATCCTTAGTGGCACTAAGGGTGTATTTTTGGGCAGGGTCAGAATTTCTTATAAAATTGTTTTCAGTTACAGTAAGGGCATTGGATGGGCTATGCCCCCACAGTTTTGCCCCATATAAGGTAGCTGCCCTAGCTTGGACTTTATAGATTCCTAGTGGCGGGCTTATAACCTTTAAAACACAACTCTTATGGACTTTTAAAATCCCCCCAATAGCCTGGGTTAGCTTCAGGTTAGCCTTATTGATTTGGGGTCCCCACCCCATTTTATCATTTAAAGTGAGACACAAATAGTCAGATCATCCATTCTTGGATGCGGGCAGTCTATAGAGTTAGCGTTGAAGACCATGTATTTTGTCTTAAAGGAATTTAGCCAGATTTGCAAAAAGAGGAACTAGGTGGTAAACATTAACACATGCTGCATCCCCATTGTTGATTTCGAGAGGAGCAGGGTGTCCTCCGCAAACATTAATGCAGGAAATTTGCGGTGTGCTAGTTTTGAAGAGGCTATATCCTTAACGGCAAGTAAATCTTCAATTAACCCGTTAAGGAAGAGGGAAAAGAGGGTTGGTGCAAGTACACAACCCTGCCTTACTCCATTGCCAACGGGCAAAGGAGCCGTTAGTTGCCCATTCTTGCCAAACCTTACTCTAGCGAATGTTCCCTCATGGAGGCGTTTAAGCTGGTAACAAAGATATGGTGGAACTCCCATGTCCAGCATGATACCCCACAGCTGGTCACGGTCCACCATATCAAACGCTGATTTAAGATCCACAAAGGTGAGGTACAGACTCCCACCCTCCAGCACTACATGCTTCCAATAGATCAGCTTTAGCCTAAACAGCTGATCTAGAAGTTGAAGTTTTAGCTCTAAAGCCTGCTTGCAGAGGGGTCAAGACATCAGTCTTCCATCCGTTCCTGGAGTCTTCCCAGTAACACTCTAGCAAACCTTTTTTGTTACATCAATAGGGCTAATTGGCCTATAATTTGCGGGTTCAATGGGGGGGGGGCTTTTTTGTAAATAGGGATAATCTCTGCGCCAGCCCATGTGGGGGGTACTGGTAGGCCATGAATAATTGCGTTAAATAATGATTGAAGGTATGGTGCCCACACTACCTGTTGGTTTCTATACAGCTCCCCGGGGATTCTATCTAACCCCAGTGCTTTATTAGGTAATAACTTGGCTAAGGCAGATAATACCTCAGCCGTAGTGCAAGAGGGTATATCCCATAGAGGATCCGGGGTTAGGCAACACGCTGTGCTCTCACTCACACTCGATCCAATAGGTGGGCTTTAATATAAATCCTTAAAATAAAGACGCCAGGCTTCCTCACCAATGTTAGGCTCGATAGTAGTCCTACCCTCAGTTTTTCCAGTGTGGACTAAATTCCAAAACCCTCTGATATCTTTTAAATCCAAAGCATTCTTAATAGCCTGCCAAAACTCCATTTCCCATTCTGTTTTTACTTGTAAAAGAATTTTCTTTAAAAAAACCCTAGCTTCCCTGATGCGTGTGCTATCACCCCCCTTAAGACATGACTTCAGGGCTCTTAGCATCCATACACGTCCTATTGTACCAGGGATTATTATCACTACGGTGATTACGCTCAGCAGGCCTGCTGCTATAAAAGAAATCCCTCAGGTTTGTAACACTATCCTGGTGAATTTTCCCTAAGTCATTACCAGGTTCTAAATTAGCGGAATTTCCAGATGCAAGGCTTGCCTTTTCTAACCGGGGGATAATACTATTATACATGTTTGACATTGTTTCCGGGGATTGAATTATTGTGGCCCAGCAAATAAGTCTCCCTCCTTCGGCCAACAACTAGGTTATCTAATTGGAGGTTATCAAAACCTTGTTCTGTTTCTGCTAAGTGGAAGTCTAGCAATGCGACCAAGGGGTTATGGTCACTTTTTAAACGCAAATTGACGCTAAACTTTGCGACATCGTGCCAGATTTCAACACTTAATAGAATGTAATCAATTATTGATGCCTGGCCAGGTCTCTCAAAGGTGGAATGCCCTGGGTTATCATCCGGAAACCGACCATTACAAGCCTTCAAGGAATAAGTGTGGGTAAGAGAGGTCAGTTGAAGAACAAGTAGGGTCCACCCCTTATCGGATATGCATTAGGCACTGGGATTGACCATATTGAGTCATCACTAGTGATGGATTTTATGAGACCATTGAGAGGTTCAAAATGGCAGTTAAAATCCCCACCAATTAAAAAATACGTGTTCCCCAAAAGTGAATTAAGGAGGCTTGCCAAACAGTCTAACGTCGAGGATGTTCCACCATGCTGTACTGGCCGAGAATAAACATTAATAATGGTCAGTTTTGGGAGGTTTCTATGAGTCAGAAGAATGCATAAGATGTCCGGTGAATGGGTTTCTATTCTCTTTACCGTGCATCCTAGGTGGATTCCCACCCATATACATAGACCCCCCCCCCCCCCCGAGGGTCTGCCCCTAGGACCCTTCACTGCTGCTTCACAATACTCCACGAAGCCTACTCTATATGTTGAGCTTAGTGCCCAGGTTTCTTGGAATAAGCAAATCTCATGAGTCTATGAAGTCACCCCAGTCGGGCAAATCTAATTTAGCCACAAGGCCCGCGATATTCCAAGACAAAATCCTTAGGCCATTTGATCGCACTTCCAACCCACTCTCAACAATTACCTCCAATTCTCTGCTGTCTGTGGCTTTAGGGGACTCCAAGCTAATGGTGGCAGGAGCTAATTTTTGGGGATAGAATCCAACCTCACAAATTGCAAAATTTGGTTTTTGTAACAACTGTAGATTTACCCATCTCCTCGCCTACACTAGCTATAGAAGTTTTACCATCTTCAATAGACCCCGATACATCACTTGGCACAAAGTGTTGGTTTGTTACCCCAGCCCCCAAACCCAAAGTGTTGTCACACAGCTGTTTGGTCAGTGTCAGTGGGCAGAAATCAGTAGGAGTCAGTCAGTTCACCAGCTGTAGTACACTGAATCTGTTACTAAGTGCAACGCTAGATGCAAAAACTGTACTATCCAACCCTTCTCTGTTGCTAGCAATAGCAGGCAGGACACGCCTGTCCCAGTTCTTTCCTTGATAGCCGAGTTTAACCATATGATTTGGAGGAGTATAGAAATTGCTTTAAACAAAGGTCTGGATGGTAAATCTCATATTTTTATAAAAACCCTCAGACTTGTTCCACCACCCGTCTATATCTAAAGTTGATAACTATGCAATCGCCCACTTTATCTTTCGGTCTACGTCCAACCCAGCTCACCCTGCGAGCAAACAGAATTTGCCTTTGCACGTTTGGCGGAAGGGGTCTGTTAATATTCAGCCAATGGATCGTTTTATTCTTTAGTTCAATATAGGATTCAACTCTACTTGTTTCTAGTTCGGGAACCCCGGTCAAAACACCAACATAAGGTGAGCAGTCAGGGGGTAAATAGATGTGTGGAAGTATGTTCTTAGGCTCATTGCCATTATATTTTCCCTTAAAACTCCATTGTTTTTGCATCTGACCCCCTCCCGACAATTGTTGAACTTCTTTCACCCTGATAGCATGCCGATTTTCGCTGTGCCTCTGCCCCGGCAGCGTTACTAGGTCCAGCTACTTCATTCCTCCACAATGTGGAATCCATTGAATTTGGAGCATAAGTATGAGTCAATAGGGGGCTGGTGACAGAAGGACCCCTTGATCCATTCTTCACGGGTTCATGGGCTTGGCCACACCACCAGCTTGTTTTTAATACATTCCAAATTAGTTGTGGTTCGCTCTTCAAATTTTGCCAGCCTATCCTCAATTGTCAATAACCTTTCTAATAGGGGCTGTATAGAGGATGTAATAAAGCCTCCTACTTTTAACCAAAAACCCTCTTCCAACTGAGGCAATGAATCCATAGTGGCGGCCATGTTCGTAATGTATGATGCAGGGGACATCACCTGGGGTGCTTCGGTACTTATGGACGCTATGTTCGCCAAATCATCAGTCTTATTCAGGTTAGGCATCTTTGGGTTTTCCCCCCTCTGGAGAGCTCCTCCTCGCTTCCTCTTAGGAGCTGCTCCCTGTGTGTACTCCAGTTGTTGAGACCGGTCTTTAGGGGCTGACCCAGTGCATATAGCTGTGCCACTATCAAAATTTGACAGTAAGTTTGTGTAGATAACACAGGACCACCCCCTTTTGTACCGCTTTTGGCTGCCATAAGTGTGGCAGGGTATGCACAGACGTGAGTCCCTTGCTCACTTTGCCACTGGATTCAAGCGAGCCGGGCTGAAGACGGCTGGAATGCCAGAAACCGGTCCTCGGAAGCTTGTTTCCGGTCCAGGGAAGACATGGCTTGGCAGTTCGGGCTGGACTGTTCCCATGAGGCACAGGGTCAGACTGATTTGCATATAGCCATGTCAGAACTGGGGTGGCAGAGTGGGCTAAAGAACGGTGATTGATTAAACCCAGATCTTTTGACTGGGTGTGAGTGTTTGATTGATTCAGATGCTCGTCCATCACCACCCCCTTTTGTACCGTAGATAACACAGGATGGCAAGACTCTCCGACCAAGGACGTATTCCCTATTTCCTGGGGTATTTGGCTATTACTCTGTCTCAAGGTCTCAAGATCTGTATGTATATGCTGCTCCGGTATGCGTGCTTTCATCAGACCCCCCAGTGAAGAACGTTTAGCAAAAACCGGATCTTGTGAGAGACTGCGCTCTGTAATTGCTATCTCATGCGCCAACACTGATGTAGCCCTTGTGATAAACTGATCGAGTCCCTGCTACAGACCCACCCCGCTTTCTTCCCCTTCCCTTCATGCCCAGACATGGCTGGCTGAATATGACGCTATATATTGTTACAAAGTAATAGCGCTTGACAAATACTTAAAAAGCAGAAAGCCAACCTTTGAAGGGTGAGATGTTAGAGGGGGGGCCCGGCCCGACCTCCGGTCTGCAACGGGCCCGCCCTTGGGCCGGACTTCGCCCGGCGCGCGCGCGTCCCGCTCAGCGGGTGCCGCGAGGAGTTAAGTAGTGGCTGCAGGGAGGGGCTAATGTGCCTCAGGTGCTGAGGGCGTGGGGCTCCTGGGACCTGGAGTCTGTTCTTAGCCCGGCAAAAGTCAAGCTGGTCTCCCTCGGCAAAAGTTAAGCTGGTCTCCCTCGGCAAAAGTCAGGCTGGTCTCCCTCGGCAAAAGTCAGGCTGGTCTCCCTCGGCAAAAGTCAGGCTGGTCTCCCTCGGCAAAAGTCAGGCTGGTCTCCCTCGGCAAAAGTCAGGCTGGTCTCCCTCGGCAAAAGTCAGGCTGGTCTCCCTCGGCAAAAGTCAGGCCGGTCTCCCTCGGCGATGCGGCACCGCCTGCCTTTTGTTCATCTAGTTATACAAGTAGCTGATCTGAATTAGCAATTTTTATGGTCTGGATTAACAGAGCAGCAAGTGGCCAGACAATTATGGGAGCATCACAAGAGAGAGGGGCTTTGGTTCCTCCCACATGCGAGCCAAGAGTACATGCTTTGATTGGGCAGAAATTGCATTTATCAACAAAAAAGTGCTTGCCTTCCAGACAGCTGTGATCATTTTTTTAATCTATCTAGCTACCTGAGCTTGAACTTTCAGAGGAACACACATTGTAACGCTGTAAAACTGTATTATATAACTAGATATTTTATCCCACGGATGGGAGGAGGGCAGACCTATGCAGATTTTTAGGTCTGGCTTCATAGTACAACTGTCACGTGGCCTTTTAGCATACAACAACATTCTTGTAGTTCTTTATTTCCCCACACATACATCATTCTACTTGTAATGCTTCACATTACCATTCAACATTAATTTAAAGCCAGACCTATTCACATTTCCAATGCTTTTAAAACAAAAATAAAGGGAATGTCTTCAGATTCGCAGAAGCTTTACTAGTAACCGAATTTCAGAGTATCACAATTTTGCAGTGTTACTTAGCTTTCGTTTTTACACTTTTTATAGAGCAAAGATTCCGGGCCACTGATCTGATCATTTTCTGCTTTGATAAAAGGGTTTTCCATTTTTTTCTATTCACTTTACGTTTTCAGGCATTCCCTATGCTTTGAATTTTTTGGGGCGAAAGAATGGGGCTTAATTTTTTTCCTGGGACATAATATAATTGCATATTTTCTTATGCAACTATCTGCCAATTAAGTGCAAATTCACCCGGTAAACTCCTCTCCTCCTCTCCCCCTCCCCCCATTCCCCACCTCTCACCGTCGAAGTTATTTCCCCTGTGAACATACTACTTACCCTGCACCCCTGCCTATTCGGAGCAGGAGTGGGTACCCTTTCCACTTAAAAAAAGGTCGAAAATGTACTCCTGTCAAGGGCAGGAGAAGACCTGTTTTCAAAGCCAGAAGCCAGAATTCAAATGAAGATTGCTTGTATTACCCACAGAGCAGTTCACTACAACATGCCGAGATACCTTGCCAAGAAAATTAAGCTATCGGGAAGCAACAGACCAACGAGAAGCGCGAAAGAACTGCTACTGAGGCCAGCCTTTTTCCGTAAGAAAAAGACCTACAACCGAGCGTTCTCAGGAGCCGCCCCC
Organism: Lissotriton helveticus; assembly: GCF_964261635.1. Classification (NCBI taxonomy): domain Eukaryota; kingdom Metazoa; phylum Chordata; class Amphibia; order Caudata; family Salamandridae; genus Lissotriton; species Lissotriton helveticus. Next base: position 156,211,354 of record NC_136067.1, on the reverse strand, counting down.
AGAGTCTGGAATTCATTACCTCCAAACATCAGGAAGATTAATAACTCGATAACATTCAAACGCGAACTGAAGAACCACATGATGAGCAAATACCTTTCTTAGGGAAGTGTACTGATTATTGATGAGAATATCCTCACCAAAGAGAGACGGCCTCGACTGGAACTTCTTGAAGATCAATTATCTGTTAATAGATTGATTTCATGTTTACACATTGGCCACACACGTTACTACTACCTTAAATCAAGGGGATCCGATATCTGTAACTCTCAGACAATACGATATACCCTCTACCTCACTTTGTTTTATTGCCTAGGATCTCGGATACATGGCAACACTTTTTACTCCTTAATGCTATTTACACACGTTATTTGCACTGTTATGCTATACAACCCTACCTCACTCACCTCCTAATACTAATTGGATAGGCTGAAGAACTCTTCCTCATAATCTACATTACAGCTTATCGCCGTAGACCTTATACTCATGTATATCTGTTGTTACAATTGCCTCCTTAATGTCTGTAACTTATCAATGTGAAGCGCTCTGATACCCACGGGTCTTGTCCGCGCTATACAAAACTCTATAAATAAATAAAATAAATAAATAAAATAAAGGTGGAAAGGGGCTGAAGACTGGAGTAGACTGGAGTATATTTATAAATGTACAATCGAGTGGTAAAAGTCACAGCAATATTCTAATCTTAAAACTACCAGCTCACACTTGGTTCCAGCTTCTGAGTAGATTTGTTCACATAAATATTCATGCTTCGTAAATGATTGTAAAACATTTAGCATGTGCACGCCAAGCTTACAAACTTAAAGCTTTGAGAATCAAGCCCATAATATTGTTACTCTGACATTGCAGAGGTCATTTGTTTGTAAAATGTAAATACCCAGTATTGGGGCATGCTCACGAGTATGGGATCCAAGGAGACCGAGAATCAGTGAAATTAATTGATTTACACAAGAATTACACACTTTTCTCAAGTGGAGCAGTATTGTTGATCTTCAGTCTGCCATGTTGGCACTATAGAAGAGTATTAGCTGGGTTTATTCGAAGTAACGATTTGTGAAATCCACTAAATGCTCAAAAGTAAATTGTCCTCCTATACTAACCTCGGCAAGCAGTGGTATAATTAAAAAAAAGACCCCCGGCATATGAACGAACAATTGAATAAATGAATCAAAATGCAGGTGTAAAATATATCCTAACCTAGATGTTATACATCGTAGACCAAATTCTACATAATGGAATGTTCAAATAAATAATGGCATACAATGTCTGAGCGAATTGCAACATTTATTTGTTCTTTCAAAAAGAAAGTTAAGTGGATCCACAAAAGCACCCACAGACCTATATACAGAATGAATGACTTAAGAAATAAACATCTATGACATAGATGTGGGATTTTACTCCAAGTGGATGGGTGTCCATAAAGCCCTGCCTTGGACATAAAGTGGGACTTACAATGATCTAAAGCGATGCGGAAGTGACGTCAACATTTTGGTCTGTATGTAGGGACATCCTCCAGGTCTTGTAATGTGAGATAGCAGACCCCAATTGGTAAGCAACAGTGAAACATCACAGAAAACAAACTAGTCTAAGGGAAACTACTTAAACAAAATAATAGAGACTGGTGGAAACCATGCCAGCCTTTTAAGAGCCTTTCATAATCCAAGCCAATAAATACAATTGATTATGTAATTATAACTCCACTGCACATCTATTTCCGTGAGCAGCATCAGTTTCTGGAGGGTATTTTAATCATGCTGATGCCAAACTTTTCTTACGAGCATAAGACAGTTTGTGGTTTGATGTTCTAATCTCATAACTGATTTTTTTGATTGCCCTAAGAGTAGAGGTTTTGCATTAATGAAACGTTTGTACAATTTCCACATTTTATAACATATGGCTTTAGATCTTGCCGTAGCAACACACAATGTTCTTCACTTTTACCTCAATGTTGCAATGTTATTCGGCAGCCAAAGAGTTTGTGGTGCAGGGAGTTGGGCATGTAAGTACGGGGAATTAAGTGAACAGAAAGGCTTGTTGTCCTTGACCCTAAACAAAATGTCCTGGGCATTTGCTGATTGGAATTCCACACCCCTGCATTTATAGTATTTTAAGTGGTCTTTACTCTCAAGCTGGACTTTAAGGCCACTATCTTGGTATGCACAGAGCTTCTTATCGTTCTTCTGCAACAAATCTTATTTCCCATGGCCAAACTGTCAATCGGAGATGACTGCAGATATTCCCCTTTGAATGAGCTATAATTTGTGACCACTAAATGGTGTAGCCTCTAATAACCCTGCAAGAAAGGTAAGAAAATACCCATTCATGTACAAATGATCACGTTATACCCCAGATCTGATTGGCCTTTGCACCCTAGAGTTGGTTTCTAAATAAAACTTAGGCCATGTAACCATAAACCAAATGCAGCGGACCATAGAGACTTCACCTGACCTGTGTTCCGAAAATATAACTCACATGAGTATTCCAAAGTGTGCATGCACTATAAGCACCGACTGCCAAGGTGCATGTACCAAAACAGGTTTCAAGTAACAATATAAAGCCTAGCGGTGCACCATATCAATAGCAAGAAATTAGTAAGAGGAGAAAAACACCACAATCAACAAATAAACTTTGTGGCTCTTGTCTTTCTTTTCTTTTCTTAAAAAGCATTACACATGTGATGAAGACTGCCAACGCATTTCGTCCATAACCATGGGCAATTATAGTCACAGATGGTACTCCACCAAATTGCTGAGTCGCGAGGTATTAGTCAAACGACCACAATATTATGCTTTAACAATATTCACTGTCCATATTGATCATGTACAGTATCTTTCCTTGTGGTCCAAGTTCCACCTACTAGACTGGATATACAAAGCAAAAGTAATCCCCAAATGGGGTAATGTTAATGAGGAAATGTCGGGCACTCCCCTCCGTGTGGCTTGCTCTTTGGTGAAGAGGACGAGCCGTAGCGGCTTTCTCACCACTTGGAGTGCCCATCAGGGCTTAGTGGACCGGCCTTTCCTGTGCCTGACCTTTAGGTGAGGTTTCACGTTCTACATTCACATTGTGTATTCGGCGATATGACTGTAACTTAACAGTTCCAAGATAAGCTGAAAAATGCTCAGTCAAATAATTGTATGAGTTTAGGATTAATCCGATAGATAGGGTAAACAAACAAAAAAATCCACTAGAAGACCATTACTTTACTCTTTACCTAAAAGTTCATCTTCTAAGCCAACCTTGTCTTAATTCTTTTTTTAAACAAAGTTTTCCAATGGTTTAATTAAATCTAACAAAACAGAAAATACTCTTTACAATGTCTCATAAAAACATACTACTATTTGAGCAGTAGGATCAGAGCATTAGTCTCAATTTAAGCGCTGTACATCCTTCTGCAAAATATTGCTGTGCTGCTTTAGCTTTTCCACATACATCCAGAGCAATAAACTTGGAACATTTTTCGTGGGTATCTAATTTAAACAATGCTTTGAAGACCACTGCAAGGAGTAGTCTTGCCACACAGTGAGCTGATAACAGCAAATTTAGATAGTCGCAAACCCTAGCAAAATGTAGCAGTCTATGAAAATGTGAGATGCGGTCTTGTTGCAGGGATTCTGCTCGGGAACAGAACTATGTTTGGGACCATAGAACATTAGTAGATGGAGACTGAGCTACCATATCCTCTCAGTACTATGAGCCTGAGTCTGACCAGCTATAGTGTTTCACTTGTCGTCCTGCTAATAACCAGCGGAACAAGTCCACCTTAATGACATATGCTGCTGCCCAATGGTTGTTGGCTGTGTTAACTGCCTTGTGGACCTTCATTAATAAACAGAATTGATCCTAAAATGTAATTGTTTCCATGCTTCAGATTAAGCTTTAAAAAATCTAGTTACGGCAACTGCAGATCGCCTATCTGCATCAAACATCAGGGTGTAACGTAGGCCGTGGTCCAGATTTAATCCTGGTTATTTTTATGTAGTAAAAGCCTCCATCTTTGTGGTGTCAGTTCACTCACAGAGTAACTCCTCAGCTCGGTTTCTAAGTGGTAGACAAAGTATGGATGTTTCATCCCAATCTGGAAATGAAGTAGACATATTGCAGCTTTCGTTTGGTTTGCATCCAGAGCAAAGGCCCTTCTGCTCTCATCCCACTCAACTACCTCACAATTATTTTGAATAGCATAATATTCAGGAAGCTTTAGGCTGTTGCTTCTGCTGGATAGGAACCAGACTAGTTGCAAGACATCTGTAGTACAGGGAACTAATGCCACACAACTTCAAAGGACCCAGCACATTTTTCCTCAACATCTCGGTCACTTACATAGTGAGACAGAGCATGCAGCCCTGCCTTACACCTGGGTGACTAAAGTGGCTCAGAATGTTTCTTTGGTCTAATGGTCCTCAGTGTGGTCCATGCATCTCTTTGTAATGCTTTGATATGGACCAACCACCCATGTACTCTCCAGATTCTTAGTCTAAAATTAATCTGTCCACAGTATCAAATGCTGTCGTGAAATCCACAAATTAACAATTCAGCATTTCTGTCTACATGAACTGCTCCTGGAGCGAGCATGGTTAAGAGTGATAGGTTCTGATACTCTGGTCATAACTTGCAGACCAAGGCCCTGAAACAGGAAAGCGAAGGAAGTATTTTAGGGATTATATGTATTCTCCATTTTAGTTTTCCTTTTTAACTTTGCATCTTTTTTGAGATTGTGGTTTGCACATGTTTTTCACTAACGAGAAAATGCCATGTAAGTATTTATTTTTAATAGATGTTCTGTAGTCTGCACTGTTAGTTCCATGAAGACACATACTAGAACTCTGTCCTTCCTTTTATTAGGTGCTCGTAGTATACGACTTTTCTTTTCCAGAATAAGGAAACTTGTTGTTCTGCATCTTTTGCAGAATGCAATAAGGCTGGTGTTTTATTATTTAAACAGCCTTTGTGTTGAAGTTGGTGAGAGACACTTAACACCGTAGTTATCGTGAATGCTGCAGAGAGCTCTGAATGGGAAGCAGCCCCACAGGCCCCAACCTGGGAGGCGCCCCCACAGGCCCAAACTTTCATCTTAAGAAGCAAGATGGCTGCACAAGGAGAGCTGTGTGCAGGTTTGCACACTGAGATGGAGTGCACTAATGCACTGAGACCAGCTTCCTGACCCTACACCAAGGTATGAAGTCTGATCATTCCACTTAGGTTTGGCAGAATGGTAGTCCCATCATGTTCTCATCAGAGTAGGAGTATTACTGATAGATAGGAGTAACATTAGGAACAATTAACATGGTTGATTTGATTGTCGTTTTCACCTTTCTAATCGTGCTTGTAACAATGATGTCTCATCTGTTTAATAATTGCAGTTCATGTTTTAGTTACAAGGATGAGATCTTTTCAGGAAACATTTGAAAACGTCTGTTTTCTTCGTAAAGCTCTTGGCATGCTAAAGTGACACACAAAAGGGTTAGATCTGTTTCCACGAATTCCTTGTGAATAAGTGTTCCTGTTCGAGGTTACTAATCACATTTATAACTCTGGAGGTTTGAGTTTAGATATGGTACTGTGAACTAGCCGAACCAACATTTACGGATATGAGTAGTCTCAGTCTCTGTATTGTGAAGTTTTGTTGACCTAATAGACAGTCCTACTAAATTTGTAGGAACCGTATAACACTAGTCGTGGCCTGGGCCTGAGATGAATTAACACTGAAAATCATGTTCTTGGTCAAGAACACTGGAGTCTTTCAACATCAGGGTCGACTTAGAGGGGACTTGGTGAATCTTCCAAATGTCATTCTGAGGGTAAGTCCCCAAGGCGGTCCTCAGACACTGGATTAGTCTTCGAGGATGGAATTCTTCTAAGATCCATTCTTTGTAGAAGCAGTACTTGCAGCTCCTGGTGACCTTGCACTATTGATACTGTAAGATCCGTTACTTCAAACCTTTCTGGAGGTGTTTACTACAGGATTAGACCCTGCATTTTCCTCAATGCCATGTTTGACCTGTTTAGGAAGGCCATGGTTCCTTCTTGAGTGCCTTCAGGCAAGGGGGTTGGATTTCTCGCCATTGATGGGGTCTGCCCTCAACGCAGTTTTCCCATTCATGCCCTTCCCATCAACACTGATGTTTCCAACGGCTCCTCTGCCTGTTTCATCAAAATCACCCTCTTCGCCATTACTCCTGGTGCCAATGCTGAATTTGGTGCTAGATGCTTTCTCTCTGATTCTAGGCATTTCTGTGATTGTATACCCCAGGGGACTCAAAGGTGTTTGGAAGAATAGAGGGGCAAGCATCATAGAAGCACACAATCCATGCCCTTTTTGGAACGGATCCCAACCCTTTGGAAGATTATCTTGAGGTGGTCCAATTTCCATCGATCTCAGACTATCAAGCCCTTGCAGCGGCTAGTGGAATTGATACTACGTGGAACTTGACTTAGACACCATTACAAGTCCTCCTAACACTAGCGGTCATCCTGTATCTTGCCATTATATAAAAAAACAGCAGAGGTGCCTGAACTTCCTCTGCTATTAGTGGAAGCCAAGTCCAATATCCTTACTGTGTTTTTCAGCCCTCCTTCCCCCAGACTTGAGTGCCATTCTTTTGCATCATTGGATCCTCATTGGTAGTCGGAAATGTCGAATAGTCATTTGAATATTTGAAGAGAAAGTGTTCCGGCCCACCCACAAATGCAAAGTCCAGCTTTAGATGGTGGTAGACACCTTAATGAGAAAGCCACTAGAACAGAGGGGTGAGAGGATCAGGTCCCTCTTCGACCTCCGACTCAGACTTTAATCACAAAAAGAAGATGGAAAAAAATATAATAGGTTTCAAAAAGTGAGTGAAAGGGAAATGCACCTTGCTTTAAAAACTCCCCTCACACACAGCAAGCTGTGTCATGCTTCATCGTAGGGCTGCTAACACACCTCCGTGTTTACCCAACACTGGAGGTGGAGCAATAGGGAGGGGAAGACAATACAACATATAGTGAGAAATCAAGGGTGAGAAATGGTGCAGAGAAAGTAATGATAAAAGCTGATTTCAGGGAATCCTTATTTCAATTTTAATATTAAGTCCCCGGTCCAGAATTAAAAATTATAAAGAGATTAGTGGATGCCAGGTAGGAGCCTTTAATGAGACTCCACCTGCTCCACTCTGCATGGGTGTCGACATGTTTCAGCCGGCAATTGACAATGCCCCGGCTTTCCTCAGGACTCTCACCTCTGTGACCCTGGGTGCTCCCCCTCCCCTTCTATGAATTCAGAAGTAAAAAAGGGGGATGTCCCCTTTCAAAGAGCCCTTCGCATGTGAAAGGGAACAGAGTTTATATTAATCTAAAACTCGAAATGGCAGGGGAGGAGAACAGCTTCCTAGCACTCTTACTTGCAAGGGAAGCTGTTACCGATCAATATTGTCTCTCCAGAACGCCGCGTAGACACCTTAATGACCATACAATTGGTGGTACCTTCATTGATAGCAAGACCGGCCTGTTTTTACTGAAGTTGTCTGAACCATGAAAGTGCGCTCTTTAACAGAATATGGCCACGTTACAGCACCTGACTGAAGACAATATTGTATTCAATCTTAAATAACCTGTTACCAGCATACAGTAAAAGAAAAATTAGGGAACGGGTGCCTGTCCGATCAATAGTGCAGAAGCTGCAAAGAAAATTGTACTGCTGCTTTAAGGAACCCACATTTTCCTGTCCCAGCATGCACTGTATCGTTTTCCCCAAAAGTTGGGTTTTTTGTACTTCACTTTAGATGTCTTTGAAGACCATTTACATTTTTCACCCACTTTTAACCTCAAAGAGGACATTTTCTCCACAAAAATGCCATCACTCTTCGGGGAAATGCCTTATTTGCCATGTTGTCGAATAAATGCTTCGGCAGACCCACATTCTGTCTGTGGTATTTCTTCCTCCCTCACACATAGTGCTTAATCCTAAGGATACCAAAAAAGGTCCTAAAAGTCAATGAGTACATTTGCCTCCGAGGAAAATTTGAAAATCTGCTGCAGGAAGAAGAGGAAGAAGCAAAGCAAAAAGGGACAGAGAGGGCCTGCCTCTTCTGAAACCAGACTCCCATAGTCTGACATCTTAAGAGAGAAGGCGGAAAAAACTTTGCCACCGTCATTCTGGTCACACTTGCTATTCCGGAGTACACTGGTCAGTGTCTAGGTAGGTGTTGGCACCGGCCTGCTCGGGTTTGGAGTATGACAGCACCACTGATGTCTATCACAATACCCCAAATACCTTTGAAGCTGACTTCTTCGCCTTTGAACTTCAGGAGCAGTTCCAACTTCAGTTGTTGATGGCTAGACTCTTCACAATAGAACATTCAACTCAAAAGCACCGGTCGACATTGGGAAGATCTTCATTGCTGTTGGTCATGGTCAAGGCACTGTCAAAACGTTTTGAAGCCTCCTATTAAAGTTTCCTCTGATTATAATCATTCGTATCAGGAAGAAGTAACTTCTCTACTTAGACCAAGGCTTATAATATTAGTAGAGGACCCTGTGCAAGGACCTAGAACGCCTCTAGATTTGCCTCCCTGGCCTATCTTACCATTAAGTCTTTCTATACTGCCTGCTTCTACGTAACCACTTGTGCAGCAGATAAGACCAAGAGCTACAGTTTCCCCACCCGTAGACCCACCTTTCCTCACTTCCCATCCTTCACCAGAAAGTCTGGAAATTCCAACCTTGTGCTCTTCAAGCAGATTCGTGGATCTTTTCTAACACCTCCTACTGATAGGGAATCAAAAACAAATGTTGGCAAGAAATAGTTTCAAGGGTAGTCTAGCTATAGAGATTCTCAGTGCAGCCTACCTCCGGGGTCGTTAGACATGCCCTATAGGATGTGGCCAGCAAGGTGTTGCCAAACCTGCTGGAGCATTTGCAGCCATATTTCAAGGAGATTCTAACTTATAGTCAAGGTCCAATAATGCCATGCCATCCAATCTGGGCTAGATACTCCAGATACTGTTTTGACATCCATGGATTCCTCTACCACAATTTGTCTTCATACGCCGCTCCGCACTTCTGGTTTCTCTGCTCACCGTAATGGATAGATCCGAGCCTTTTGGAAGTAAAGCATACTTCATGTTTTAAACTTTCAAAGAAAGTAGGGTAAAGGCAAGATTATTTTGTTTTCAGCCTTCTCAGTGAGGCTACAGACAATTTGGAAATTTAAGAAATTTGCGAATGGCTTCAGTTCTAGTCATGCAAAGGACCTGGCAAGAACAGTTACAAAGCACGCCTTCTGGCAGTAATGAGGCCTGGTTAAGGGAGAACACATTCACCCCTAGTTTCGGCTTCCTCCTCCCATCCTCGCCCTCCTGGGAAGCAGCTCTTGTTCCAAATTGTCAAGCCACAGGGCACCTGTCTGAGGATGGGTAGTCTACTTTCCACAAGCCTGCAATACCATTACTTTGGCACTGTGGGGTTATTCAAATGAAGAGGGTTGCAACTGCCTACAAACTCCACCTACCACCTCCTGCCCCCACTCTTTCAGTCAGATGAACACCTGCAAAGTTTGCAATGTGGTGTCGTGAATGACTTGCTAAAAAGATCATTGGCGCTGGAACCAGATGAGGAAATTGGGCAGGGGTGCTACACTCTAATTTCCTGGTTCCCAAGAAAGACTGATGTCTGCTTCTAATCCTAGAACTCAGGGTCTTGAATCTCTACCCTACCTAAGGAGAAATTAAAGATATTATTCCTAGACCAGGTGCTATTGACACTGGAAGCTGGAGACTGGGTGGTGTCCCTGGAGTTGCAGGATCCGTATTTCCATATACCTAGGCTGCCGTCTCACAGGAAATGCCTGTGAATTCTTGTGTGTTCCACTCACTGTCAGTTTGTTAATGCTGCCACATATGTATTTGAATTGGTGGGATGTAGAGCAAAATCTTGCAAAAGGGATGTTCTTTGAAGCCCCTCTGCCTGCGGCCAGAGCAGGTGTGTCCATGCTTTGGTGGGGGTTCTAAAAAGCGAGAACTGGGAGCTACACATCAGCCCGCTTGACCTGAGGGTGGTTTGACTGGCACTCCTTTTTTTTTTTTTTTTTTTTTTTTTTTTTTTTTTTTTTTTAATTTGTTTATTTGCATAGTAAATAGAGCAACAGCGTGGTACAGTTGGTATACAAGCAATCGCATAGTAATTCGCTCTTTGCGGTACAATAGTATCAAGTGTGATATAAATTTTCTATTTTGTTGCATTGCAGTTAAATAAACATAACCCCCAAGAAAACCTTTACCCGCCACCCCTTGTAAACCCACCCTAGGCACTCATACTTCGTAATTGCAGATATCCATTGGTATTTGGCTATGCCCAAAAACAGCTCTTTCCTAATATATTATTCTATACAACCAGTCAGAGACAAACAGAAAATGTGTGGGTTTTCCCAGTGCTGTGTGTCGAGGTACACCGAGCACGTCCGTGGCATGTTGTGGTGTATTGAGGACGGCTCACAGTTCAATCTGCGGATAACGAGACAATAGATTCATCGTCCCCCTCCGCCTTGACTGGCACTCCTTTCTTCCCTTCATGGTCTACCTTTCCAAATCATGACATGCAACACAACGAAAAGTGCTGAGACTGGTCTTGGGCTCACCAGCATGGAGTATGGCTGCTGGCGAACCATTTGTTAGCTATCTAAACACCACATCCAACAGCCCTGATAGCCTCCGTCCGTGTCCTCTTGCCAATCATGCGTCTCCATCCAGAAGTGGTCCAGCTCATAGGGGTACCCCACAGGTGAACCGGTTTGCCATCCTCAATACCAAGCATTGCCTGTAGCTCTGTGCTCTCCAGTATCCATTGCAGGGAGCCTTGAGCGGTTTTAAAAATATTTTTTAGTAGAAATCTTTTCTCTTCACTGTGTCTGCACAATATTCATGATTCCTTGGGTTCTGAGGAAGCTGCATCTAGATGTGTCCAAAGGCTTCTTTCTAGTACCAGATTGGCAGAGAAGAGAGCTTCTGTAATCCTCTCCGTATGTCCCTCGCCCATCTTCCACTTAGGGTGGTCCCCCTCTTCCAAATGGAGAGCCAAGTCCCGCAGCCCAATGCCCAGAACCTCCATGCCTGGAGATTGGGTGGGGGGGGCATTTGACTTTCCAGCTACCTGCTGACATGATAGGTCTTTCTGTCTGCTAGTCTTCCTGCCACCAAAACGTGTATACTCTGGAAGGTGCAACAGGTTAGTCTCTTGCTGTGCTCAGAACAATGTGGAGCCCTTGGAAGCCCAATTGTCTGAAATATTCAGACTTGACTCATTTACCAATAAGGCTGTGCGGTCGGGACTGCCAAGGGATACTTGATAGTCTGGTCAGCTTTCCTCTGCATTTTGGACCAACCATCCCTATTAAAGTAGCCTATTGTGATGCTCTTTCTGAAAGGACTGACAACCCAGCTAAGCCTAACCCCATTTGCCATACATCAATGGGACCTTAATCTTGTGTTAACTGTTTAAGTTACCCTTTTAACCTCTTCACAGTTGCTAGTTGAGGCTTATAACTATTCAAACTGACGTTCTAGGTACCATAACCTCAACTAGGCATGCAGGGGCTGTTCAAATACTATATTCCTGATCTCCAATTGTTTTTTCCTGGCAAGTGGTGGTTTTGCAACTAAGCTGCTTTCCTACCTAAGGTGGTGACCGATTCCACCTGTGTCAGTTGAACACCCTTTCTTTATTTTACCCCTGTTCCACCACACCACCATGGAAGAGAAGTTGCGCAGGTTGGATGCAAAGAGGGCGGTCAGCTTTTAGTTCAACCGCACTAAGGAATTTAGAACGAATGACTAACTTTTTTCAATGGGAATTCAGACTATAACCAAATTAAGTTGTACAGAAGAGGACCCTATCTAGGTGGATCATTCTGTGCATTAAGATGTGATATGCTTTGATGCATAAAGATCCCCTGAAGGTTCAGGGGCTCATTCCATGAGGGCTAAGTTTGCCACTTCAGCATTAGCCAGAGGAGTTCCTGTTGTGAATATCTGCAGAGCAGCAACATGGTCGTCCCTTCATACTTTTGCAGAGCATTACTGCTTTGACTTTGTAGTTGAAGTGACTGCCATTTCTCTCACTCTATTCTCCATGACTCCTGGCATAGTCATCTCTTCGTACCGGTCCGCCAAGTTATGTACTGCTTGGGAATCTATTCAAGAGTCTGATGGTTGAACTGTCCATCTGAAGAAAATCTTTGCAGTATGAATCTTTATCTTCTCTGGTTGGGTCTGGAATTCTCCAATATACTAGTAGTCCTTCTCTTTTTTTGGGCATTGACGTTCCTACCATTTGTTGTGCTATTCAGCCTCCCCTGGTGTCACATGCTTTCCCCGGAAGCTCACACTTCTGGTCGCCATCTTCAGTTTCTTTTTTCCGCCATTGGGCCTTGAAGCATAGCTAAAAGCACTCCAGTCTGTGAAAAATTTGAAGTTTAAACAAAGTTCGCAGAAGAAAGATAGGAAGACCACCAAATGTAGGTACTGGAGAGGATTTCTATCGACAACCAAAGATTCTGAGACTATTTCGGAGAATGCCCTGACAGTGCCCCCTGTTCCAAGTAATGGAGTAATGGGGAAGACTCTTTTTCCAATTCTGCTCAAAGTGCTACAATAAATTTGGGCAGAAGGATCAGGTGTGGAACCCTTGTCTACCACTCGACCATAGGAGTGACTGTGAAGCCTGTGCAGAGTTTTTTTTTTTTTTTTGTTGGAAACTTTGTTTATTAGTTTTTCAACATAGTACAATACAAGAGTACGGCTGGGCATTCAACTGAGCAGCATCAAGAGCATATATCATTCATAGTATATGACAATGTAGACAAATAAATTCAACAATGAGTTAAGCAACGGGACTAGTGGCATACCATGCCGTCGGGGTAAGCATACATAATCCGCATACACTAGAGAGGGTCATGATTCGGTATATAACAATGGAAGGTAGGGAAAGTGCATCAGGAGTACAGGAATACATCTATGGCCTATTAATAATGGCCTATGGTAGCCAGGAAAGTGTACATAGGTAAATCCCACGAGCATGTGCGGTCGGAAGCATCCCAACTATGCGTTTATCTAAGGGTATGTGCATGTGATGTTTGCGGATTGGTATTGTCAGGAAGGTCATCCCCAGTCTGGGCCAGCAAATAGGTCGTTAGTGGTCCCCATATGTCCTTCGGTCGGTTAGTAACCGGGAGTAATTCAGCAAAGGTTGTGTGTTGTTCCTGACTGTGCGTCATGTCCGCAAGCCACTCCTTAAATGTCGGTGCCCTGCCACGACTCAATCTGCACGCTACCCGTCTCTTTGCAAGCAGCAGTGAGATATCTACGAATTTTCTACATGTCGGGGGAATGTGCGGTGTGTGTCCTAGAAGTGTTAATAATGGATCAATACTTATGGTTATCCCGGTCATCGTTTCAAGAGCCCTCTGCACCTGCTGCCAGTAGGCCTGGACTGGAGGACACTCCCAGGCAAGATGTAAAAAACCTGCATGTTCCGAGTGGCACCGTTCGCATTTGTCATTATCAGTTAAGTGGAACCTACATTTTTTCACAGGGGTATAATATAAGTGCTGCAAGAATTTGTAATGGATTATTTTGAGCCTGCTACTGGCCGATATCCGGGCTGTGAGGGAACAACAGTAGGACCACTGCTCATCCGTGAGCTCATCGTTGAGGTCAGCGGACCAGTGTATGCGGGCAGAGGATTCCGGTACCGGAGCACACGTTCGAACATGCCGATACTAAGTGTGAGCCATCTAGGGAACTGAGCATGTAGTGCAGAGGAGGCAGGGGCTCCGGCTCGTCCGGGATGTCAGGTAGGATTTCCCTCATCCTCTGGCGCAGGCGTATGTAATAGAATACCTCAAGCGGAGTGCAATCATGCACAGCAAAGAAGAGGTCTGCAGTTTTGAATCGACCAGCTGTAAATAGGTCTTCCCAACATGTGATGTGTAGTTTCTTGCAGAGCAGCCGGAAGCCTTGTTCACTCAGGAGTGCTAGTCTAGGGTGATAGGCCAGTGGCATACGGGGGGAATATAGTAAGGCGCAGTTCAGTTTTTTAGCCAGTCGGCACCAGGCCTCAATTTTGCACGTGACTGAGGCATATGGTGTGGTGATATCCGATGCTGGGCAATGTAAAAGCCCGTTGAGGGGAAGAGGGTGTGCAATCCAGTCTTCCACTGCCAGTTGCGGCATAAAAGGGGTGGGAACCATCCAATGATAGGCATAATGTGCTTGAGCACACAAATAGTAAAACTCAAAGTCAGGAATATCGAACCCCCCTTTATTATAAGGTTGTATCAGAACGGACCATTTCAACCGCGGGTTCTTACCTCCCCAAAACAGACGGCAGAGCTCTGACTTCAATGTTTTAAAAAAGAAAGCACCCGGATAGTACGGGATGTTTAGGAAAAGGTAGAGGAAACGGGGGAGTACCACCATTTTAATGAGGGACGCCCTTCCCGCCATGGAAAGGGGGAGGGATATCCAGCGATCCACCTGAGTGGTTAGTCTCGTGACTGCCACACCATAGTTTGAGCGTAGCGTCTCATCTTTGTCACGTGAGACTTGGACACCTAGATACCGAAGTTCCGAGCGGCACCACTCCAGGGGGTAGTCAAGGGAGAAATCCACGACAGCATCTGTAAGCGGGTAAAACTGTGACTTAGCCCAATTAATATGTACCCCGGACATCCCGCCGAAGGCAACGAACTCTCTAAGTAGGGGATTTAGGTTACATGCAGGGTGTTTGATGAATAGTGTTATATCATCCGCATATAATCAATTTGACGCTGAAAGCAGCGGATCGCACTCTCACGGTGTAGTTGGCGTATTCTACATTCCAGGGGCTCAACAGCTATTGCGAACAATAGTGGTGATAAGGGGCACCCTTGACGGGTGCCTCTAGAAATATCAATGGAAACGGACAGACTGCCGTTAATCAGGACTTTCGCCATCGGCTGTGTGTATAATAACTGGACCCACAAGATGAATAGGGTAGAGAACCCCATACGTGCCAGCACGGTAAACAAATACGGCCACTCGACAGTCAAAGGCCTTAGTGGCGTCTAGGAAGACCGCAGCGACAGGGAGTGCAGGATCTACAGTATGTAATAGGGAAAACAGAGTGCGCAGGTTGTGAGAGGTGGAGCGTCCCGGAACACATCCAGACTGATCCGGCAATACAATCCGGGTCATCAATAGAGATAGTCTGGTAGCCAGCACCTTCGCCAATATTTTGACATCGCAGTTCAGGAGCGAAAGTGGGCTGTAAGAGCCACAAACCTTGAAGTCCTTACCAGGCTTTAATAGTGATGTAATTACGACTTAGCGTATCGATTGAGGAAGGAGGCCGTCAGCCAATGATTCCTCAAAAACCTCGCGGAGGACAGGGGCCATAATGTCGATGTATGTTTTAAAAAACTCCGCAGGGAGCCCGTCAAGGCCGGGTGCCTTTCCATTTTGGAGTGACATGATGGCATCTCGAATTTCATCGAGCTCAAAGGGGGCAGCAAGGAAGGCCCTGTCACTATCACTAAGCCAGCAGAGGGCCACATCTCCCAAAAACCCATCGTATGGTATGTCTGAGGTCGTAGCGGTGGTGTACAAGGTACGATAATGCGAAACATAGGCAGTAAGCAGGTCATCAGAGTCTCTAAGTGTGCATCCTAGCTCTGTGGACAGTTCTAAAACCGAGTTATTAGTGCGGGGTGAACTCGTCAACAGTGCCAGGGCTTTGCCCGGTCTATCCCCTTCACAATATTTTCTCGCCCGCCAGTGTTTCCCTTTAAATTTGGCTTCCCTATTGGCTTCCTCCTCGTATTGCGTTAGTTTGTCTCTAAACTCCGCATGAACGTCTGGGGTATCGCCCTCTACCATCCGAGCCTCCAACGCTTTCAGTTCACTATCGAGCTTGCGGATCGTGCCTTGGATATCGCGCAGGACCCCAAAGCTCTTCGATATGCAGTATCCTCTTACCGTTACTTTAAAGGCCTCCCAGATACTGTCAACAGAGTCAACAGAACCTTTATTGTTGGGAAAGAATGCAGCAATCTCTTCTCCGAGTTCCGTGCGGAACAGTGTCTAGAAGGGCCGCTGGTTGCAAGTGCCAGTGTGGCCTAGGATTGTCCCACCCAGGTATTTGCAGGTGCATCAGGACAGGACTATGATCGGAGTACGTCCTCGGGAGGTGTCCCACTTTAGAGACCCCCGCACAAATCTCTCTGGTGGTAAAAAAGTAGTCCAGTCGTGCCCATGTGCCCGTCAGGGATGTAAAATGTGTGCCCTCTTTTCGGTGGGGAGGCAGATATTTCCAACTATCTATAAGGTCGCCCTCTGTGATCAGTCCACCCAGTGCTTCCCTAGCCCTTAGTTTGTAATGGGACACCCTATCCGCCCGGTCCAGGTGAGGTTCCAGTGCTAGGTTAAAATCCCCCCCCCCCCCATATGATATGTCGGGAGCGAACATCCAGGATTTTCCCCCAGAGTGTAGTGAAGAATGCAGGCATGTCCGAGTTAGGGGCATAGCAGTTAATGAATGTAATGGTATCACGACCTAGTCGCCCCCACACCAGAGAAGACACGAGTGGTGGCCCATTTGCTTGCAAAGGTGGAGCGTGTCTGTGGCGATAAGTGTGTCTCCTGTAGCATGGCTATTTGAACATTATGGCGTTCTAAGTATGAAATCACATTGCGACATTTCCTAGCATTGTTAAGACCCCGTATATTCCATGACATACAATTTAAGGCTGCATCAAACCCTAGATCCATCATAACCGAGTTTCAGTATACAAGTGTGATATGCCCTAGTCGATACAAGTCCAACAAAGTCTCTTGAGTGATGCGATTCTCCTCGTCTCATGACCAGCCGATCCAGCTTCCCACAGAACCAAACTCCCACCCCAAGGTTAGAACTCAACCCCCCTACCACTACTGCATCCCAATCATGCCAGCAGCCACCCATATCCATGGCCCCCCTCCCCCACCCCTACCTAACCGACACAACATGTGTCTACAAAAAATAAAGGGGGTATACCCGTAGCGGGAAAACAGCAGCGAGGGCGCACAGCCACGTCTCCACCCAATAGCCTACTGTACTGTACCGCCCTCGGAGTAGGCCTGGGAGAGATAGTGGTCCCTGTAATACTTTACCAGTGGAGAGGACTCGTAGTCTCCCGTGGCTGCAGAGAAATTAAGCGACCTGGCACAAGGTTCAAAGAAGAAGGCAACGATGAAAGTCTAGGAATCATGTGAGTTATGAGGATGGTCTTGCCTCACTCGTCGTTGTCAATTCGAACTGATTCGTCCTCGAGGTCTGCATTGTTCCTCCGATTATCTTGCCGTGCCCTGCGAATCTCCTTCAAGTAGTCCTCAGCTTTCTGCGGATTGGTGAAGAACCTCTGCTTGCCTTGGTGTGTCACCCTCAACTTCGCCGGGTAGAGCAGGGCATAATCCAGCTGTGCCTCCCTTAGCTTCTTTTTGACAGCCAGAAATTTGCGGCGTTCCTCCTGCACCACAGGAGTGAAGTCAGGATAGATTGAGAAGGTGACTCCATTGTGATGTAGGCTCTGCTTGGACCGGGCAGCCCGCAGTGCGACGTCTCGGTTGCGATAATTGAGCAATCGGGCGATAATCTGCCTGGGCGGTGCTCCGGGCTTAGGAACCGGTGCCAGCGATCGGTGCGCCCTTTCCACTATAAATTGAGGTGAGAAGGCATCGTCCCCTATCGATGCCCAGAGGATCTTTTCCACATACAGTTCCATCCGCCCAGTATCTGTGGATTCCGGAACGCCCGTGACGCGGATGTTATTGCGCCTACTTCGAGCTTCCAAGTCCTCATTCTTTGCTGCTATTACTCGCAGTAGATTATCCATGCAGGCTAGTTGGGTGGTATGGGAGGCGGTGATGTTGTCGACGTCCGAGGTACGCTGCTCCGCCTTAGTGAGCCTCTCTTCATGCTGGTCCACTTTATGGACCAAGGCGTCCATCCTAGAGGACATCCTGTCCACTTTTTCCACCACCGTGGCGAATCCCTGTCGCATTTCTGAGAGCAAGCGGTGCATATCAAGTTCTTTTGAAGGGGAGGGCGCTGTTGCCGGATCCGCACCGCTAGGCCCCGGCTCCACAATCCCGGTCTTGGACCCTTTCTTTGCACTGTCAAAGTTAATCTTCGTCTGACGGTTCTCAGGGCGCACCATCGTGCCCCCGCGTCGCTCACGTCTCTCCAGTCCGGGAACAATAGAGGCAGCGGGAGGAAGGTTCCGGCCAAGCAGGGCAGTATGTAGTATAGCTAGACTATGAATAGCAGGCAGAGTGAGGTCCACACCTCTCAAACCTGTGCTCCAGTGGGTCACGTCTATCTGGGGACCACCTCGGCGAGATCGTGAGGTAGCGTGCCGGCCAATGGGAGACAATAGGTAAACAGGAGTGCGCCACAGGCGGGCCTAGCCAGAGTCAATTGAAGGCTGTCCACGTGGTAGGTGCGGATCAAGGGGCCAGAACCAGCGCGCGCCCAAAACAGTCCGTACCCCAGGCCGAAGGAGCCATCCAGGGGCTCCCAGCTGCAACAGCAAGGATCACAGCGGCGGCAGTGGCCCTCCAATCAGCGTGATATAGAGTGCATAACGATAGGGAGCAGCTGAGCATGCAGTCCCGCCAAAGCCCCCAACCGCCCCGGGCAGGGGGGGGTCGACGGTCCCGTCGAAGTCGAATTCCGGGGAGGCCCCCTCTCCGCAGTCCCCCAGGGCCACGCTCGCCACGTCCACACTCCGCGCCCCGTGCACAGCAGGGGGGTAAGGTGCACCCCGCAACAAGGAGCCTCCTCCACAGGCCCGGCGGAGAGCAGTCCAAAACACCCCCGCCTCAGCAGAGCGGCCCAGCCGACCACAGTAGGGCACAGTACCTTGGCGCTGGCGATGGGGGAGGGTGGGCAAGATGACTCGCGCCGCGGGTCCGTGGGCGTCCATCCGCCAACCGCAGTGTCCCCGCCAAGCTTAAAGCAACAGGCAGCCTTGGGGCTCTGGGTGTCGGCACAGAAGTCCGATGTGCCGGGCGGGTTTTCAGTGCGCGGCAGAAGGACGTTGCCGCGCGCGCCAGTCAGTCAGCGTTCGAGGCCCACCGCCTCAGGAGAAGCACCGGTCTCGCGCAGTAGATCGTGGCCAGCTGCAGCAGCACAGCAGACCCAGGGGTAGTGCCGGTGAAACTTGCGCGGTTGATATCCAGCTCGCGTGTGCCCCCAGAGGTCCCAGACTTGGACCGAGTGTAGGCGATGAATCACGGCACAAGTGCAGCCACTTTTGGGTACAATAGCCCTCCAGCAAGTAAGGATCGATTGAGGATTATTGCATCAAGGAACGGGAGCCACGCAATCAGGCGGCCATTCCGTTTGTGGGCCCTCTAGCGCCCCAAGCCTGTGCAAAGTTGAAGACTAAAACGCTGAGGGCAAGAGGTAGGCACACTACTTCATGAAGGGATAGATGCAAACTCCATTGCTAAAAGACCTGGGTTTGTTGAGCGATGACCAGGATAACATTTCCGAAGGGCTGAGGGAGGAGGCTCAGACTTTAAAATGGGAATCGTTGTCGAGAGGTAATTGCACAAGGAAAAAGATCCCAGGAAACTCCTAAAAAGTATTCAGGGGCAGAGTCTCGAACACCAGACTCAAACACAGAAAGGGGCCTTGGCGTCGACAAAGTCTCAGATTAAATCAAAACAGAAAGAACCCCTCTAATTCCCTGGCAGGGACACCTCGGAAGGCAAAACCCTGAAAATACCACTGTGAAAGACTATCAAAGTAGAGATGTTTCGAAGTCAGAAGATGAAAGATCGGGGGATGTGTCGAAAAACCAGATGATCAACACATCGTCGCAAGAGTCCTCGATGCCAAAGAGGAAATCTACACCAACGCTCAACCCCGCGGAACGATTGGATAAAATCGAGGAAAAGAAAAATGCCTTGAGGCTTAAATGGCAGCTTTAATTCAAAAGAAAAGATTTCAACGCTTCCCTTCGGGAATTCCAAATCCCACAAAAAGCTTTGAAACGAAAAGAATGCGTCAAGCAGGAGGTTGACGATTTGGACCCTCCTATGACACCACAGTCACAAGAAGAACAAGAATTCTTCTTTGTAGAGGATGATCCAGAAGGTATGGGCGTGTTTCATGGGTCTGAGGATTGAGATTATGCAGAAACACCGTGGCAGGATCTGTAAATGTTCCTCTGAGGAGGGGGATGTACTCTTATCTGTCGAGGCCTTCGCCTCCGGATGATATTGCAACGTTTGTCCAAATAATCAAAGCTGCATAAAGAATATGGAGTTCAACCTGAGGACGAAAAAACACAATCATGCTTCCGCCTAGATACTTTGATGCCTTTGTAAACAAAGAACCCAGTCCTCCCAATGCTGCCCAGCATCCTGGCTCAAGGAAGAGAGGCATTCAAGGAGCCTGCAACATACAGAGCTGTGACGGAGGGCAGAAAAGAAATCCAAATCTTCATCTAAAGACCCTCTATGTATATAAGGGCAATGGTGCCAGCTGATTCCATCGTTGCATTCTTTTTTTTTTTTTTTAAAGACGTTTATTAAAGTTTCAGTAATACACAGCGTCTTGCACACAACCCGGAGGCTGGCCGCTATTTATCATACGTAAAGCATCTAAACATCAATGCAATGGTAACGGTCATCCTGGCCAAGTCGTAAATCGTGTAAATAACATCTGAATACCTTCGGATAATAATGTTCACAGACCTATTCCGTCTCATTTTATAATAAACAACCATAACTTGTCTCTATGAGAATCAGGATTGCACCAGTCATTATCAACATCCTACAGGGTTACAGTACACAAGCATTTTCAATCGGGTCCTAAGCACATCATCATATTATGTAGACAGTCCCCTTCACAAGCCACATCACTAGTCTTGCCTGGCACTCCCTGCGCCTCCCCCCGCCTAGTACGGCACATCTCGGAATTGCAACCATGACCCCCCTCCAGATGTACTCCAAGTTACACAGTATATATCGCAGCGACTTAGATCGTTCCTCATCACACTTATTCCAAAGACATCCCCGCCCTGCCCCCAAAACACACAGAAGGCTATCATATAGCAAAGACACTGTAGCACTCCCTCTATGGGTCATCATCAGGTTCTAGCAGTTCCTCCGGGGGCTCACATAGGTTCCCTCGATATTCATTCCAATTATTCCATATTCTCGACCATTTCTTAGGGCACCCTCTATGCACATATACTGCCCTTTCCGCTACCATTGCTGAGTCCATATCATTACACCATCGAGTACATGAGGGTTTCACACCAGATCCCCATCTCCTAGCAATGTTACGCTTCGCAATGGCCATACCCAGTGCCGCCCAGAGTTGCAATCCCTTGGTCATATCAGTAGGAGACCAAATGTTCAGTATACAACACTTAGGGTCATTCTGTAGCACAACCCCCGTCGCCTCCGATATCTCAAACAACACTTCCTCCCAATAAGATTGTATTTTGGGGCAATCCCATAAAATATGATAAAAAGTCCCTGGGGATCCACAACCTCTGAGGCAGGTAGGTTCCGGGATACGCCCCAGTTTATGTAGTAGAGTACGGGAATAGTACACCCTATGTAGTATTTTTAATTGTACCAGTTTCAGTCGTGAAGGTATGGTGGTCTCTCTGGGCGAGGCCAGTGCATGCAACCAGTCCTCATCAGCTATGTCTCCCAGATCCACCTCCCATCTGCTACGGAGGACTACCGTGGGGTCAGGGAGATTATTGACGAGCTTCCGATATGTTAGGGAGATCGCCTTCTTATCTAAGTGGTCTGTGAGGAGTCTATCCTCCAGGGGGGAGGATGCGGCAAGGGTTGAGTCAGATGGGATGGCTCCTTGCAAGGCGTGTTTGATTTGTGCATATCTATAGTGTTCATTTTCCCCCATTCCATACTTTTCTCGCAGGGCTGGGAATGAAATAACCCCCCCCTTATCCATAGGTCTCCGATTGTCGATATGCCAATTAGATCCCATTGCCTGAAACCTTTCGAGTTCGACAGCGTGCCAAGTTTGGGGGTATCCCAGAGCGGTGTGGCCAGCGTAAGGACTCCCTCCCATCCTAGAGCTCTCTGTGCAGTATGCCAAATCTTGATTGTGTGTGCCGTAGGGCCCGTGAGTGTGTGCCGGCGTTTGTCTGAGTATAGTGCCTTCATAAGTTTGTCTGGGGGGAGAACGGTTCTGTCAAGGGCGTAGGCCGGATCCCGTTGGGGGGCATGCAGCCATTGGTTCACCACCATAAGTTGAGCTGCCCAGTAGTATAGCTTAACGTTCGGCAAGGCAATGCCCCCGTCATACCAACTACGTGACAATTTAGCCTGCGCTATACGGGCTCAGCATCGATTGACTTCAAATATGTGAGAGGGACCGGAAACGGGGTGTTTTGTAATGCATAGAGGAGTCTTGGGAGTGAGAGCATTTTAAAGAGGGCCGCCCTGCCCAGTAGAGTCAGAGGAAGGGAACGCCAGTGCTTCACATCCGACTTTAGCCTTTGTAGAGGTTTCAGTAGGTTTTCTTCCATAAAGACTGTCTCCTCTGGGGTGATGTATATCCCGAGATATTTAAACCCTCTGGATACCGTTTGCAAGGTGCAGCCATGTGGCAGCATGGGCGTCGAACCGCGTAATACATACAGGAGCGACTTGGCCCAGTTAATGGTATACCCCGAGACGTCACCATAGGTCTTAAGTATGGCCATTAGCGTCGCTAGGGACGGGGTTGGAGACGTCAAATATAGCAGTACGTCATCCGCATAGAGGGAGATGCGGTCTTCCCAGCCCTCTCCCCACGAGATGCCTCGGATCTGTGGATCCATACGGATTTTCACTGCTAGCGGCTCAAGTATGAGGGCGAATAATAGTGGGGACAGGGGGCAGCCCTGGCGAGTGCTGCGACCCAATGTGATCACGCGTGACGTGTGCCCATTCGCAATGATCTGTGCCAAGGGTGCCGTATAAAGGAGTCTAACCCAGCCACAGAAGTTAGGGCCAAAGCCCATCTTCCTGAGCACCGCAAAAAGGAATGGCCACTCCACAAGATCGAACGCCATGGTAGCGTCTAATGAGAGAATTGCGGCATCGTCTCGGAGTAAGGGAATGCGGTGTAGTATTCCGTTTAGTCTCCGCAAATTAAGGGAGGTATTACGCCCAGGCATAAAGCCTGATTGGTCTGGGTGTACCAGAGTTGTGAGGTGAGGTTGTAGACGTAGGGCCAGGAGTTTCGCTAGCACTTTTGCATCTGCGTTCATCAGTGAGATCGGCCGGTATGAGGAAGTCAGGTCAGGTGGCTTACCAGGCTTGTGTATAGTGACAATAGTGGCCAACCTCTGATCCGGCGAGAGGGAGCCCCGTTCCAAGCAGTCAGTGTACATGGGAAGCATCTGTTGGGTAAGGGTCGATGACAGTGTCTTATAGAGTTCGATCGGTAGACCGTTGGGTACCATCGCCTTTCCAGTGTTTAGGGCTGCTAGGGCCACCCCCAACTCCTCCCCCGTCAGATCATCCTCTAGGGATTGCGCATCTTCCTGTGAGAGTGTGGAGAGAGGAATGTCATGTAGGAATTGCGCGCAGTCGTCTTCTGACACTTCCGCACGTGCTGTATACACTGATTCATAGTAGGAAGCCAGTTCCTCCACTATGTCAGGGGGAGAGGTCGTGCAAGTACCGTCTGAGAGTGTCAATGCGGCTATCCACCTACTCGCCCTTTCCTTTCTTTCAATCCATGCGAGCATTTTCCCAGTCTTATCTCCTAATTCATAGACCCTGTGTAACGTGTCAGTTAACCTTGTCTTTGTCATGTCTTCTGCGTACGATCTGAATTCCCGGGAAGCTAACGTCAGCGTGTGTGCTGTGTCCTCCGTGGGGTCAGAGGCGTGTGCCAACTCCGCGGTCTGGACCGCTGTCTCGAGCGATTCTATGGCTGCCTTCTGTGCCCTTTTATGCCTAGTGATAGTGGCGATGGCTTGCCCCCGGACCACTGTTTTGTATACCTCCCATAGCACCGACGGTGATTCGACCGAGCCCACATTGTCCTCGAAGTAATTCGTGGTAGCTGTTTTGAGTGCTTTAGCAATGGTATTATTTTTAAGATACCCAGTATAGATCGGATAAATTCGTTGTCGTCTGGTGGGGTGCACTGTGTAGGTGAGTAGCACTGGGGAATGGTCAGAGATCCCCAGCGGTAGATGTTCTATGGATGCAATCTTTTCTGGGGGAACGGCTAGTGTCAGTAAGTAGTCCAGCCGGGAAAGACTACCATGTACCCCCGAAATAAATGTGTAATGTCGATCCCGGGGATGTTTGAGTCTCCATACATCTACCAGTCCCAAGGCATCCAAGAATTCCCGGAACAGTTGGTCTGCTCTGGTAGCCTCACGAGGAGGCTGTCGGTCCACAGCAGCGTCCGGCACCGCATTGAAGTCGCCACCAATAATTAGTTCCCCCTCTGGGAGTCCAAGCAGTAAATTACCCAGGTCTTGGAAGGCTCCTTGATGTAACGCAGGGGGATGTATACTGTCAGTATATTATATGGCCGTCCCTCCCATTGGCAACTGATCGCTGCAAAACGTCCCTGGTCGTCAGCCCATGTGTGCTTGATAAGTAGGGGTGCATTTTTGGAAACCAGGATACCAACCCCACGTGAACCCGATGAGAATTCTGCGTGTGTGGCCATTTTAAATCCCCAGCGGTTAAGGGCCTGACAGGTTGTTCCCACCAGATGTGTCTCCTGGAGCAATACTATTGTCGGGGCCTTTCTCTTAAGGAATTGCAGGACCAAGCTCCGTTTAATTTTGTGGCCCAGCCCATTGACATTCCAAGAGATGATAGTAAGCGGGGCAGTCACCAGTGGTTGTAAGTGTGGGCGAGGCGTTAAAAGGTCTTGGTTAGCCATGACCGCAGGTGCTCTTGTGTGTCAGGAACTTCGGATATAGCATTCGGACCGGGGTCCAGCAACATTGAGTATGGGAAGCCTTGACTGCAGTGATGAAGAGTGCCAGGCCCTGTGTAGAAACAATACAGAGAGTGTCCTGCGCCAGTGTGCAGAGTCAGCCCATACAGGAATCTGCGACTATTGAGACTTTGGGGCCTAAGTAACGAACAAACACTGTTCACTAAGTGCCGGGGCGGCAGTGTCCCTGAATAAGAAACTCGGTCAGGGGTCCAATACCAACTATCGTACCAAGTAGTGCCTAGAGCGGGTACAGAACCCTCTCCCTGTCGAGCTGGGTGGTCTATAGAGAACACCAGGCGTACTAGGTAGACCCGCCCATGCCGGCGTGGAGGACCCAGCAGTGTGCACTGGTCCCAGAGTAAGTGTCTTGTGGGCGTGTGTACATATAACCCTAGGAAAAACATGAGACTTATAAGAGAACAATAAAACTTGTCAAACAACCCCCCCCGCCCATCCCCCCTCCCTGCCTCCCTGCTATACGGACATAAAACCGCCCGCTCCCCCAACTTAGCAGAGTGCCTACTCCCATTTCCCCCCAATGTACTTGCTTGCGGGGTAAGCGTTCCGTGGTACTAGTGACCCCATCAGTCACATTCTGCTCTTCTTGTTCATAGTGCAACGGCATCCTTTTCACCTCACGTGGTCACCTGTGGAGAAGACTGTGCTAATAAGGAACTTATATATCAGGTCATAGTCCGTCGGCTTCCGGTCCCTCCTCCAGCTCCTTGTCATGATTTTCTCCGGCCGTCGCTGGTGGAGTTCCTGCACCCTCGAAGCGTTGATTACGCTGGCCTCTGCCCGTGCGTCCATTCCCTTCCACCCGACGCCAACCATCCAGCCAGTCCCACGCCGCCTCCGGGGTATCAAAAAACCAAGCTTTATGATTATCCACGACCCTAAGTTTCGCCGGGAACAGCATCGAGTAGGGCAATTCCTTTGCTCGTAAGGCCTTTTTTACCTCAATGAAGGTTTTGCGGCGCCGGGCCACCTCGGCCGTATAGTCAGGAAAGAAGGCCAACGTAGAGTTTTGAATTTTGATGGGCGGGGCATTTCGGGCCGCTTGGAGTATGACATCCCTGTCTCGAAAATTAAACAGCCTGGCCAAGACAGGTCTTGGTGCTGCTCCCGGTTTCGGTGTACCACCTGGGACCCTGTGCGCTCTCTCCACTGAGAAGAAGTTCGACAGACCTTTTGGTCTCAGTTCGGTCTTGATAAGGTCTTCTATATAAAGGTCCATTGCCCGTTTGCCCTCCGACTCCGGAATTCCTAGGATTCGGACATTGTTACGCCTAGCCCGCCCCTCCTGATCGTCCAGCTTGTCCTGCAATTTCTTCGTGACCGCTTCCATCCGTTCCATGGCCTGCTGAAGTTCGGAGGTGTCCTCAACCAGGGATTTCGCGACCACTTCAACCTGCGTCACCCTCTCGGTCATTTTGTGAAGGTCCGCCCTCAGTAAGCCGACATCCGAGGAGATGGCCCCCACTGTAGTTTGGACATTAGTGAGCGTCTTCATCAAATCCTCGAGCGTCACCTTTTTCCCTCCATCACCTTCGGGGCTTTTGCCCACGGACGTGCGCCCATCAGGGTGTTGCGAGGGGTTCTTCTCGAAACGCGAATTTTTCAAGTCGTGACTGGGCAGCGTTGTGTCGCGTTCCCTTCCCCGCCATTCCGCCGTCCCTTCTTGGGCCGTCAGGCGTGTCAGCTCCGGCTAGAGTCCCAATGTGTCTTGATCCCCTCGGGTTTGGCCGCACAAGTATGACGGGCCGTCGAGGAGGCCGTTCCAATCAGGCGTCTGGGGTAGGCTCCTAGAATGGCTCAGTTGGCGGGACCTCCAAATCCGAGGCCGCCCAATGCTGTGAATGGAGACAGACCGGGGCGAGATGAGGCTCCGGCAGAGGGGAGCCCCAATGCAGGTCGTCTGGTGGTTTTCAGGTCACTATGCCACAGCGGCCCCACTGTCACCTTGGGCGATCTAAGTCCCGGGGGGGGAATGAGGGTGCATACAGTAGTCAGTACTTGTTACCCACGTTGCGTGAAATCCTCGCTGGTCCAATGCCCCTCCTCCCAGCTAGAACGAGTCCGCAGTATATGTAGGCGCCTGTGCCCCCGGGCCTACACGTCGGAGGCCCCCGTCTGGGGCTGACCGGCACTTGCTCGATCCCAGGTATATGCCCGGGAAGTCGTCCCCTCACTGGCGTGGTCTCGTGGGCAGCAGTAGTGCAAGCGGGGTCGGAGCCTCAGGAGGGACGACTCGCCTGGCAGCAAAAGGGCAGGGCCACTCCGGCCCGTAGCAATGGAGTTTCACTCCCCCTCCGGTAGCACCGGCGATGGCAGGTGTGGCGAGGGGTGGGTCGGATGCTGGCCTGAAGCCACAGCGGCGGTCTCATCCGCCGTCAAAGACGTCTTCGGGTCCCCGTCCTCCGGGAGTTCTCCACCGGCCCCCTCGTTCCCAACCAGGCTAGGGGAGGAGGGGGGGGGTTTGGGGGGGGGGGTTCGCCGACCCACCTCAATAGCTGGATGTTTCCTCCGGGCGACGGTCAGAGTTGCAGCGCGGGGTCTTCCGGTCTGGTCTCCCAGCAGTCTTCCACTTCCGGCCGGACAGTGCTCCAGGCCAGGCCGGTGCAGCCTCGATGGCAGCAGGCCGCAGGCAGGCACTCCAGCACGGGCTGATTCCGGTGTCGGAGGAACACCGGGGTTTCGGCAGGGGATGCCGCTTGGAGTCGCCTCGCAGAATCGATCGTTAGATCAGCAGAGATCACGGATTAATGGACGGATATTGGGATGGTGTCTCGTTCACCACGGAGCTCCTCTGCTAGGCAGCCATTCCAGTCGGCTGCTAGCCACGCCCCCCATCGTTGCATTCTTGGCAAGGAAAAGGGCAACTATTCTTACGTCTAGACCCCCACCAGACAAAGAAAGAAAAAAGATGGATTTAATGGGCAGAAGATATGAGAGAAGTGTTAACACTCTTTTAAATATATATGCTTACCAACATTGGGGAAAGAAGACCGAGCTCATTAAGCACCTGTCAGACAAGTACAAAAAAGAGCGGCTATCCTGGCAGATGAAGGCAAGAACATCGCCAATACATGCCTCAAGTCTACTTTAGAAGCAGCAGCCACAGTAGTGTTCCTGCCATCTTTTGGCGACTTGCAAAGGTGTCATGCTTGGTTAAGACTATCTGGTTTCAAACCAAAAGTACAAGCAAACATCCATACACCGTTTAATGGAGTAAAACTATTTGGCAGCATGGTGGACAAAACCCTGCAACAGCTCAAGAAGGATAATGAGACTGCCAAATCAATAGGAGCGCTGCAATTCAGAGGAAACTTGTGGATAGAAACCGCACCAGCAGGAAGACCGGCAGGAAGGGGTAGTTTTCCTAGTACCACATCGAGGGTTCAAGTACAAGACCAGAACCCCCACAAGACTGGTGGTATCAGGTGCACGGATGCCAATACATCTGGGGATGTGCACGAGAGCTCTCAACCCCTCTGGGGAGGTGCAGCTCCCACCAGTAAGTGACTTATTAACCTACGAAAACCTCTTTCACAAACACCAGTGGGAGGCAGAATAAAAAATTACTTTAAGAGTGGAGAAAGGTGATGTCAGACAAATGGATACTAAACATTGCAAAATGTGGATATTACATCGAACTGGCCAAGTCCCTGCTAGCAATGGGACCAAGGATAAAGGTTCACTCAAAAGAGGAAGCATCCTGTCTAGGAAGCATCCTGTCTAGTCTAGTCACCCACCTATCGAATCACCTGGAAGCAGCAGAAGGCCTGGACCCCTCACAATCTGGGTTCAGGCCAAACCACAGCACCGAATCAGCCCTACTTGAAGTGACCAATAACATCAGGTTGACACTGGATAGTGGGGGATCTATGATTCTGGTGCTGTTGGATTTGTCTGCTGCTTTCGATACGGTGTCCCACAAAGTGCTTCTCGGTCGTCTGAGGGATGTAGGGGTGGGAGGCACTGCCCTGTCCTGGGTGGAAAGCTTCCTTTCCTGCCGCTCTCAAGAAGTCAGGTTGGGCTCCCATAAATCCACCTCTAGGGAGCTCACCAGGGGTGTGCCACAGGGCTCATGCCTCAGCCCCACATTATTTAATGTGTATGTGGCCCCCCTGGCCGACTTAGTGAGGCCTTATGGGTTTACCCCGATATCCTACGCTGACGACACCCAGCTGATGTTCCCTTTTAAAACCTTCACCCCTGCCCTGCAAAAATCTTTTGCGGAAGGCATGAGAGCCGTCGCAAACTGGATGGCCGAGAATTGCCTTCAATGCAACGTGGGCAAAACGGAAGTCCTATTGTTTGGGGAGGCGGCAACATTATGGCCTGGGGAGTGGTGGCCCATAGAACTAGGACCAGTTCCTGTCCCAAAGCAGACGGTCAAAAACTTGGGGGTGTTATTCGATCAGACCCTGACTTTCAAACATCATGTCAACCAAGTTGCTGGCACATGCTTTAGGGCCATTGGACTATTAAAAAGGGTGTTCCCTTATATACCTGATAGCCACAGGAAAACCCTGGTCCAGGCACTGGTGGTTAGTAGACTGGACTACTGTAATGGCCTTCTATTGTCAACTAATGAAGGTCAACTAAACAAGCTACAAGTGGTCCAGAATACCGCGGCAAGGTTGGTTCTCAATGTTCCATCTAGAACTCCCTCCCGCCCTCTGCTAGCCAAGCTTCATTGGTTGCCTGTGCGGCAACGCACAAAGTTCAAAATCCTTTGTACTATTCACAGATGCCTGACAGGAAAGGGCCCTAAATATCTGACCAGAGCTTTTCAACCTTATGTGCCAGGCCGATCACTTCGATCAAGTAATTTGCATTTACTTCAGGTCCCCAAAATAAAAAAATCCCGTCAAGGAGGCCGTGCTCTGGCACATACAGGCCCTGTTCTCTGGAATTCCCTTCCCCTTGAACTTAAACTTCTCACCAATCACCTATCCTTTCGTAAGGCTCTCAAGACCCATCTTTTCAGCACCAATTAATTGAGTTTATGATTTCTCACCTCTGTAATGGTCAGACACAGGTCCAATCTCCCCCCCAACATGAGCGCGGAGATACCCCTTCGGGGATTTATTCAGGCGCTATAAAAGCACATAAATAAATAAATAAATAAATGATGTAGAGGAGTTTCTGGGAAAGAGGGCAATAGAAAGGGTCCTCAGGAAAGATCGAGCAGGAAAATAACATATTTCTTAAGCTCAAAACCAGACGGAACTCTGCGTCCTATCAAGTCAAACGTTACTAGATTAAGGTGATGATATTGCCTATGAAGTTTTGCTCACACCTTGAATAGCAAGTGAATTTGGAGGTGCTATTCTCAGCTGAGCACAGTTGTATAGTCTGTGGTTACAATACCTCAGAAGAGACTCAAAACTTTCTGATCAGCATCTCGGATTCTGAACTTGAAGATACGAGATTTGAATCCTCTTTTTGGTCCTCCCACCTTTTAGAGACCTTAGGGTGCGCTTTCTTTTGAGGAGCTTATTTTTTATGTTAAAACCCCAGAATGAACCTATGGGCAGCGTTTCTCAGGGTGCATTTAGGTGAAGGGAATATTGGTGTTTGATGTACTGGAAATCTGATCAGCCCTGCTTTACTTCAGCTGTGTGTCCAGAATGGTGGCTAGTTGAAGCATTGATTTGCTTTTGGAAATAAGCTTGCCTACAGATTTTTATGGGACTTAAAATTATAACATCTATTCCATTTTGTACTTGTGCCTCTGCATGACGGCAAGCTCCCCTGTCTCACTCATGTGAAGGTTCTGTCTTTTTTTTTAAATAGTGGGATACGAAAATGAAGTGTTTGCTATATATAGCGCTGGGAGGTTTTCTGGTAGCCATGCGCTTTCCAAATGTTCCTTTCATTTGATTTAATTTCATTACATATGTGAAGTGTGCTCCTTGAAGAGTAGAATTGGAAAATTGGATGCTTTGTTGCATAGCAAGGTATTTGCTGTTTAACCGACGTCTGAAGGAATGGTAGACGTTACATTTTTTTTTAGAAATCTGATATATGATCAGATTTCCTCCCAGACTCCACATTGGCCTTTCGTAAGGACATGAATTAATATGACCACATCACCCCCGTCTTAATGGAACTTCCCTGGATCCCCTTGCTGGCCCTCGACATTTTCAAACCCGGCAGCATGATTCATAGAGCCATCACAATCTACATCCCTGCCTATAATGTGGTAAGCCTTTCCTCTGCTTTTGGCTCCACAGGACTTTAAGCTGCTATTTCAAGCTTGATTGACTAACTTTGATGTCAATCGTATAAACCCTTCACAGAAGCTGCCTTTAGTCCAAAGAAAATAAGAGGTTACAGATCCGCATCATGCCTGGATAATCACCAAAGCATTTCAAGCTACGCCAGATCTGGTTCAGAGTCGTATCTCTAGAGTGAGAAGGCAACCTAGCTTCCTTTTTGAGGTATGATCTCATCACTAACTTAAAGTTCCCCTTCCATCCCTACAAAGGCTGTGTTTATGATCCAATGGTGTAGCCCTTCTAGACACCTCTTTAGGCACCGACCTTTGCCCTCACCTGCCCTGGTCCTTAGTCCTCACCCTTTTATCTGTGAATTTTCCCACGTCAATTGAGATCTAGCTATTTTGTCTGATGCCCGATGGAGCTACCTGGTTCAGCTATAGGGGAGACAGGATGGGGATCCCTCCTTGGAGGTCACCTACCCAGTCGGTCTTTGGACAGACTTCCTTTCGTCTCTCCTGTCGTCTCTTCCCGCATCCTCCCTCTATTTAAGTCACTCCTGTTGTCTCTTCCCTTATCCACCCTTTCTCACCTCCCCTGCCCCCTCCACTACTTTTCTCTCTCCTTTCTCTCCTCTCCCAATATATTGCCTATTTTTTGATGTATTGTGTAATTGTTGATCTTTTTCTGTTACATTGTTGATTCTCAACTGATACCTTCGGGTCTAGCCAGCGCTCTGATACCTTCGGGTCTAGCCAGCGCTATATAAAACTCTTTAAATAAATAAATCTACATGTTGTTTGCCGCTGCCAACAAACTCCTGACCTGGTTACTGTAACCAAGGAAGTGAATTAGATTTTTAGATTTTGTAATTGGTCCTTTTTCAAGGGAATTAACCCCATTACTTTTTATTTTGAGAGTGGGCAGCCGTTCTCCAAACACCTGGTGCAATCAGACATTCAAATTCAAAGTATGCAAAGTCTATTTGCCAACCATGGATGCAGTGAGAAGCAGATACGGCCCTTTCCATTATTTTTTCATTGGTTGTATAAGATATGATCTCGGTGTCATGCTGTGGGAATGCACTGTCTCTGAAAGGGAGCTGAGGTTTAGAGCTTTGGCCCTCAATACAGGAGTCTTATCCAGACAGAAGGATGTACGAATTCGTTATCCGCCCTGTTTTGTAGACTCAAGAAGTATCTCTATAACCCTGTAGTACCATTGCACACTTATTGCCACAAGGACATTGGCTTGATAAAGCACAGGAGCTCTCGTTTCACACTGATTTGTGTAAATCTAACCACTTCCATCTTTCACATATTGACAAAAGCATTTGAAGACTGCTTTTCTGCCTAGATACTTCGGCAAAGCATGCGAGTGAGTGTCCAGACCTGTATTCTTCAGAACTTGAAACTGTGTTTCTTCATTAGAGTGTGGCTTTCCAGACCCACCCTTCTTTTACCTAGAAGTATTTAGTAAATTTAGTATTTAGCGCCAGACCGAACTGTTATTTTTTTTATGAGCTTTTATTAGGATAAAGAAGTGCAGGTTTGGAGAAACAGTGTGGGTTTAAATACTAGCATATTATAGTGATAACTGAAGGAGTTTGTTTCCCTTGTCACACTTGTGTGAAGGTTCGGACTTTCTTAAGTAGTGGGATACAAAAATGAAGTGAGTGTTTGCTACATATGTGATGGGTGCTCCTTCAAGATTGGAATTAGAACCCGGATGCTACATAGCAATGTATTTGCTGTTTGACCGCCTTGAAACTGTTGCAGGAAAGTTTGAAGGAATGGTAGCCATTAACGGTTTTTCAAAAAGTATGATCAAAGATCCCAAATGGAGTGTTTGGTCAGCAGAACAGTGAGCAGCCAAGTACATCAGTTGTTAGACCATTGTCCTTTTCTTGTTGGAAAATCTGAGTGCCTGAATGTCAGTAAAAGGACTTGGAGTAGGAGCTGGTAAAGAGCATATTGTAGGTTTGGATCTGAAACTAGCAATGATCACAACATGAAAGTTCAACGCATGTGCGGTAGTGGCTGGCTTAGGTTAGCAGCTATCTTCTCTGCCAATGAACACCATTTGCAAAGCATCTGGGTGACCATGACGGTCTACGTGCTTCAGAAATCTGCAACGGTTTTCACTGTTAAGAGAAATTAACCTTTGATTTTTACTAACAGTTGCCGTTAATATAATGCTTGCTTAACTCATTGAACAATGCTTTAGTGCAACTCGATTATCTGCTGCATTAGATACTGTAGATCATGAAGATTTTGTTGGCAGGATTAAAGCACTAGGGATGAAATATATTGCTTAAAATGGCTCACATCTTTCCTAACAGATTGTACTCGAAAAACGGTTGCCATACACACGTTACACCACTTGCTCTTAACTTCGGTGTGCCCCAAGGCTCTGTATTTGTGCCCCATTCATTCAAAACCTTCTCTCACTCTCTCCTACTCTCTCACTCTCTCCTACTCTCTCTCTCACTCTCTCACTCTCTCCTACTCTCTTACTCTCTTACTCTCTTACTCTCTTACTCTCTCTTACTCTCTCTTACTCTCTCTTACTCTCTCTTACTCTCTCTTACTCGCTCTTACTCGCTCTTACTCGCTCTTACTCGCTCTTACTCGCTCTTACTCGCTCTTACTCGCTCTTACTCTCTCTTACTCTCTCTTACTCTCTTACTCTCTCTTACTCTCTCTTACTCTCTTACTCTCTCTTACTCTCTCTTACTCGCTCTTACTCGCTCTTACTCGCTCTTACTCGCTCTTACTCGCTCTTACTCGCTCTTACTCTCTCTTACTCGCTCTTACTCGCTCTTACTCGCTCTTACTCGCTCTTACTCGCTCTTACTCGCTCTTACTCGCTCTTACTCGCTCTTACTCGCTCTTACTCGCTCTTACTCGCTCTTACTCGCTCTTACTCGCTCTTACTCGCTCTTACTCGCTCTTACTCGCTCTTACTCGCTCTTACTCGCTCACTCTCTCTCACTCTCTCTCACTCTCTCTTACTCTCTCTTACTCTCTCTTACTCTCTCTTACTCTCTCTTACTCTCTCTCTCTCTCTCTTTCTCTTTCTCTTTCTCTCTCTCTTTCGTTCTCACTCTCTCTTTCTCTTTCTCGTTCTCTCTCTTTCTCGTTCTCTCTCTTTCTCACTCTCTCTATTTCTCGTTCTCTCTCTTTCTCGTTCTCTCTCTTTCTCGTTCTCTCTCTTTCTCGTTCTCTCTCTCTCTCTCTCTCTCTCTCTCTTTCTCTCTCTTTATCTTTCTCTCTTTATTTCTCTCTTTCTCTCTCTCTCTCTCTCCTCATCTCTTCTCCAGACTACAAATCGGGCAGAGGTTTGTCTGGTCACCAGTGCTCCCATATTCTGTCAGGCCAGTCCACAATTGTCTCAACTTCACTGGCGTCCCATTAAAGAGTGAATTAAGTTTAAAACGACGTATATGATCCATAAGACAGTATACTGTAATGCTCCCTCTAGTTATAAAAAATAAATACAAATCTAATGATGCAGGATCCCTTTGTGGTCTCGATCTGCCAGTGCAAACTACCTAATCTGCCCAATGATTCACAAATCTAGCACTGGAGGTCTGAGCTTTTTCTTCTGTGCAGTCAAACTGATATTCCCCCAGCCCCATCAGTGTTCAATCACCTGTCCTGTATCTTTCAGAAGGCCTCTTAAGACCCGTTTTTCCCCTATACTGAACTAACCTCCACACTCTCGTGCATTTTCGCGCCAAGAAACAATTTATCAAGCGCTCCATAAACCATACTTTTTAAAAAAAAACTTTATTTTCCCAATTTTTACATACCGGAATACAGAAAGGGTCAATACATTGCATCATAGAATGTCAGTCATGGCGAAAAGCAGTATACACATCATTAAATAAATTAGAAAAGCGGTAAAGATGTACATGGGAAAAAAATTGCAGACAATATTACAGGATGAAGCCAACATATACAGAATGCAGATTAGCAATAAAGAGACGCCATATTTCACTAAGAAGCCAATACTTCACATAAGTCACAGCCGAATCACTGGTGATCGTACAAAGAAGAGTCACAAAAAACAATGAACGAAATCTGGAGTAACACCGAGGCTGTCTGCCTAGCCCACCCCCTCTGGGACGAATCCCTGAGATGTTTGCGAGGGCAGAACGGGTCTGGTTCTGGCGATATAGCTCCTATAGGGGCACCAAATATCCACCGGACATGACGGGCCAGGTAAGAGTGGAGTATTCCTCGCAGTTTACATTGCAGCATGCCAAACTATGAAGCCAAGCCGCTCGTGTTGGGGACCTCCTACTGCCCTACAATATGGCAACCTCCCTTTTGGCCAGCAAAAAACCCGGCGCAGCAAGCTTCCTAACCGCACGAGGAAAATTAGCCACATACCTGAGCAATGCGATCTCAGGGATGGGCTCCAGTTGCATTAAAAGCATGTCACCCAATGTGGCGTGAGCGGAAGACCAATAAAGGTGTATCTTAGGACAAGCCCAAGAGAGGTGGGCAAAATCAGCAAAAGGACCCCCACATTTCTGGCAGTGATGGGGTCTATTAGGGTCGATTCTGTGTGAACGTGCAGGAGTGTGATAGATTCCACGAAGAAACTTGAAATGTAATAGCTTGTGTCTACTATTTAAAGAGACCTCTTTAGTCGCGCTACAATATTCCCATTGGTCGTCCGTAATGGGTTTACCCAAGTCCTCCTCCCATGCCGCCCGAACCCTGACATCTGAAAAGGGAATGGAATCATTGCATTGCTTATATAATTTGGAGACTAAATGGGCACCGTTTGTGTTTTGAATAAGCAGTGTCAGTGGTGGCATAGGGTCAGGGGCATTCGGATAGGAAGGAAAAGCAGCCCGTAGCATGGAGTGCAGTCTGGTCAAGACTAACGTATCCATGAAGGAGCGTTTAAAAAAAGTGTGTCCTCCGATACCGAAAAACGTGGCCGTCGGGAAATAGGTCGCCAACAGTGCAAATGTGAAATTTTGTAAGAGTACGCTGGATCAAAGTCTCTGCTGTTATGGGGAACAACGAAGGATTGGGTAGGGGAAATGCCAGAGAGTACAGTCGCTCAAGGCCCAACAGTCTACGTAATCTGTCCCATGCCCAACATGTGGTCGATACGGTTTGAATGTCTCGGGGGTCCCGAGGGAATCCAGTAGGTAGCAGTTCAGAAAGAAGGCGAGGGAACACCAAGTCTGCCTCAGGTCTCAAATAAGGAATGCGTGCGTCCGGATGAAACCAGGCATGAGCATAACAGCATTATGCAATCAGATAATATAGATAGAAGTCTGGGACCGCGAAGCCCCCTCTCGCATATGGCAGGGTCAGAGTTGGCCAGCTAACCCTAGGCACCTTGTCCCCCCAAACTAGACGCAACAACAATGAGCGCAACTGGGAAAAGAAAATGTTGGTGAGTGGGATGGGGATGTTGTTAAACAAATATAAAAATCTCGGAAGGACCACCATTTTAATAATGGCGACTCTTCCGGCCATAGATACGGCAGACGCAGCCATTTTACAATTTGCGATTCCAGAGAACTCATTGCTCTGCTGTAGTTTAGTCGGATCATGTTATCGGTATCAAGATGGATCTGGACACCAAGATATCGAACAGAGTCCAGGCACCACTCAAGGAGGAACTCACAGCTCCAGGCAGAGGTGCTGGCGGTAAGCGGAAAAATGACCGATTTATGCCAATTAATGTGTAGCCCATAAAATTTACCAAACCAGATTATCTCCAATATAAGAGGTTCTAGGTTAAGCCGAGGTGTCCTGACATATAAAATAGTGTCGTCCGCGTAAAGCGAAATCAACAAAGGGCCAGTGCGAAATTGGATGCCATGATGTAAATGCTTTTCTTGGAAATGGCGCACCAGTGGGTCCATTGCCAAAATAAAAAGCAATGGGGACAATGGGCAACCTTGGCGGGTGCCCAGAGTCAATGGAAAGGGTCAGAGATCGTACCACTTAGCCGTAGTCTGGCAATTGGCTGGGTGTAGAGCAATGCCACCGTGGAAACAAAACATTCGGGCTTCCCCATATGCCTCATGATGGACAAGAAAAAGGGCCACTCAAGGGAGTCAAATGCCTTCTCCGCGTCAAGGACAGCGGCGGCAGGTGTAGCAGGGTCAATCCTAAGCAGCACAGTGAAAGGGGTTCTCAAGTTGAGGGAAGTGGATCGATGTGGAACAAAACCCGACTGCGCCGGGGAAATGATGGATTCCATCAATAAGGACAGGCTTATCGCAATGACCTTGGCAAGTATTTTATAATCCAGGTTCAGTAAGGACAGCGGCCTGTAGGAACTACACAATTTCGGATCGTAACCGGGCTTCGGCAAGAGAATGATGACCGCTTCCCTGAATGTTGGAGGAAGACAGCCCACCTCCAGTGCCTCAGCGTAAACTTCGACCAGACGGGGAACCAAGATGTTTTATAAGCCTTATAAAAATCTGCTGAAAAGCCATCAAGGCGAGGAGCAGACAAACCCCGCAGTGCCTCTATGGCCTCAAATACTGTCTCGGGTGATGGGGACTGCCAAAAAATCCTGCATATATCTCTCTAAATATACCATTGCTATCTCTGCCAGGTAGGCATTCTGCTCACGTATGTCTCCCGAGATTCTGGATGTATATAGCGCTTTGTAATATGCTAGAAAGGAATCGCGTATGTCCGGGGTCGAATGCAGCAAAGTATAATTTGGGCCGATGATTTCCGTGATGCAAGGAGAGTCCGTAGGCGGACGAAGGGTCTGAGCCAACAGCTTACCAGGCCTCTCGCCTTCCCCATACCGCCGCACTGTGATCTGCTTCTGCAGAAACAATAATTCACGTTCAGATGCATCTCTAAATTCAATCATCAATTCGAGCTGTTTGGCCTCGACCTTATCGGACGTGGCGATCAATAGTTCCCGGTCCAGTACAGCGATGTCTTTTTCAATCCTATTTAATGTTGAGCGCAAGTCCCTGAGCACCCCGGCATGCTTAGCTATGCATATGCCTCTTATGTAGGCCTTTAACCCCTCCCACAGAGCCGCCCAGGTATCCACAGAGCCAGTGTTGAGCTCAAAGTAGTCCTCGATGACTTCTCGGACGCCCTCAAGGAAAATCGGGTCAGCTAGCGCCTTACCGGGAAAGCGCCACTGTCGCTCAAAGCCACCTGGTCTGGGAATTAGTAACTTGAGAACAGGAGAGTGGCCCGAAAGAGTACGGGGAAGGGTGAGGAGACCATCCACCCAGCCCGAGAGCCCCGGGGAGACTAACCAATAGTCTATCCTAGTCCAGGTGTCGTGGAACCCAGAAAAGTGAGAAGTCGGGAAGACCAGGGTGCAGTTGCCTCTTGATATCTATCAGTGAGAATTGAGAGCAAATGTCACGTATGGCGTGCCGGGAGCTTGGCTTGGTGTCAGATGAGGTGGAAGTACTATCCCTAGAAGAGTCGAGCAGCAAATTGAAGTCTCCCCCCATTATTAATAATCCCAAATCCAGTGAAAGGAACTGTACATGCAGGTAGTGAAAAAAGGAGGGGGAGTCGGTGTTCGGGCCGTAAACCCCAATAAAGGAGACCTTATGTCCCAGGAGTGTACCTGGAACTATTAGTGTCCGACCCTCCACATCCACTGAAGTCTTGTGTAATGTA
Organism: Lissotriton helveticus; assembly: GCF_964261635.1. Lineage (NCBI taxonomy): Eukaryota > Metazoa > Chordata > Amphibia > Caudata > Salamandridae > Lissotriton > Lissotriton helveticus. The sequence goes on along the minus strand of NC_136067.1, from coordinate 156,172,455 downwards.
AAAGGGACCCTTTTATGTATTAATAAGGCAACTCCCCTGGAATACCGGTTATAGTTGGAGAAAAATCTGTGAGAACCCCAGCTTTTAGCGACAGAGGAAGGGACCAAATTGGACAGATGCATCTCCTGCAGAAATATAATATCAAGGTTATGTCGGACAATATAATTAAGGACTTGACTACATTTCTTAGTTATTGAGACCCCTGACATTCCATGACATCCAAGATAGCCCAGAAGGCCTGGGCTGCTGACCTAAGCTAACCATGACAAAAATCTAAAATGCAAAAAAACTGTAGTGCATGCAGTCAATTCGCCACATACCGACCCTCCCAGTAAGGATTCCAAGTGTACAAAAAACGCCCCCCCCCCCCCCCCAGCCCACCACCCAGCCTCAATACAACCACAAAGAGGCTAATCCCATTTTGCATGATGAAACAGAACCAAGTGAATATACCAATCACAATAAGAGACTGATGGGCACAAAACAAAAACGTTATGTGGAACAAAAAACATTTGGTATTCACCGTAGGGCGAGGCAACGCCACGCCAGTCGGGCAACAGCGAAATAACTTAAAAAAACGATTGAAGATGTGAGCGTGGGATAAAACAGTGGCACACAGCTTTAATATATCATGGCAATCGGCCCGTCCCAGGCTCTGAGAACAGATCAACACTGGCCTGGGAGTCCCCTCGAGGTGGAGAGCCAGTACTAGGGTCAGAAGGAGTTCCAGAGCGACTCCCCTTGTAAGTATGACAAAATTCCTGTGCTTCAGTGGGGGTATCAAAGATGCAAGCTCTGCCATTCACGTCGACCCTCAGTCGTGCTGGATACAACATGCCATATCTGAGGCCCAAGTTCCTCAAGGTCGCCTTTACACCATTAAATTTGCACCGTGCATCTTGAATCATAATGGTTAAGTCAGGATAGAAGGACAGGTTGCTTCCTTGCTACTGGATGTTTCCCATGTCTCGAGCCGAACGGAGAGCAGCGTCACGATCTCTAAAGTTCATGATTCTGGCAATGATAGGGCGTGGGGGGGAGACCGGGCTGAGGCCGGGTGCACAATGACCGGTGCGCCCGCTCAACAACAAAGCCCTGCGTAAACGTGTCTCTACCGAACAGTTCTATGAGAAGTCGTTCTACGAAGCAGTCCATGCATCCAGTGGAGGCTGTCTCTGAAACGCCAATGATCCTGATGTTGTTTCTGCGGCTACGGGCCTCCTTGTCCTCATTCTTGATGGCCACATCCTTGAGGATCTTTTCCAGTTTGTCCAGGCGCTTTAGCGAGGAAGAAGAGCCATCTTCCATATCCAATACCCTTGATTCCACCACGTCCAGCCTCCGGTCGTGTACTTGAATCCTCGCCCCCATATCCGCTAATTTCTTATCTAGATCGTCAAATCTGTTATCTAAGGATTTAAAGCCAGCCCTCATTTTGTTGAGCCTGGCCGTGGTCAATGAAGCAGAGTTCTCCGTATTATTAGAGCACATGGCACCAGTAGCTGGGTCCGATGGGACATCTGATGTGGGGCCCGGAGCCTTGTCGAACTGCAACTTGTGCTGATTGGGATCCTTCTTCCCCATTTCGCAGGCAGAGAAGAGGGCCAAGTGAGTAGTCAGCCCGGTTGCAGCGGCAGGGCGTCACAAAGGTCGAGAGGCAGTAAGTGCGGGCTGGGGGATGGTGCCGGCGGAGCCAATGGACGCAGAAGGGACCCACAGCTGGCCCCAAGTAGTGGCAATTGCGCAGACACTGTGCCGCTAGAGGCTGCCTGACAAATAGGTAAGGGCACAAGTGTGGAGAGGCCACCAGACCTGGACCCAGAGAAAAGCAGCGGACAGGAGAGGAGCCTGGGGGTGGCACTGCAGCAGTGTGAGTAAGATCCACAACAGGTCACGGGGTTGGAGAGCGTTGACCGGGGCCGCTGAGGAGGCACAGAAACATCAGCCAGGCATGGAGGCGCCTGTTAGGTGGGCCAGCGCATTCAGGAATCCAGTGATAGCCAGCACTAGAAGGTAGGAACTCCAGACGCAAGAGGCTCCATGGGAGAAAAGAGGCAGGGCGAAGGTGAAAAGTCCCAGCATAGAGACCTCCACGCTGCTCCCCAAACAGCCACCACTCAGTATGGCCGATAGCTGGTCCAAAGGTGGGGAGGCGGGGGGGGGGGTGCAGCAAGCTCGGACAGGCCCAGCGCCGCCACTGCCTCGCAAGAGCACTTAGGGGCCTCCACGCTAACCCGCCACTCCTCCCGCCGGAGCCCGCAATCCAGGTGCCTAAACGCACAGCAGGCCCAAGGTAGGCCCGGAGTCGCCCCGTGCCAGGCGGGACCCAGAACGCAAGCCGCAGGGACGGGGGGGAGGGGGGGAAGAGCCCCAAACACCACCGGGGATGAGCGCTGGGCAGCGCCAGACCTGAACCCAGGCCGCACTCACCTCACCCTCCGGCCGCCGTATCCCCGTCAGGAGAGGGCCTCGGAGCCGTGCCCGCCTCCAGCTCTGGGCCGTCTCCCCGACAGTCAGCACAGCGGCGCCGCCTCAATTCGGCATCGGGGAGCTCCGCAGGGCATCGGGGGCAGATGGTGGGCGCTCGCTGGTCCAGAGAGTCCGCTCGCATCCCTAAATAAGGTGGTTGCCCAGCCCGACCGGCGGAGCTTCGGACAAAGGTGGCCATCTTGGTCACCTCCATGGCCACGCCCCCCCTCCATAAACCATACTTGCATAACATAACTATCACATTGCACAGTGATCACAACACTCAATCCAACATCCAAAAAGCACACAACTCATTCATCTTCTTTGACCTAGCATGTAATGCAGATCAAGCAGACTGCTCTATGACCAAAGACCTGCCTTACTAAAAGAAAAAAGCCCAAGCTAATATGCACAATCAAAAATCTAGCGTATTGCACCACCACCACCACCACCACCACAATATACTGCACACAGATGACGACAATCACTGACAATCAAGGAAATGTCAGGTTAATTGCCAGATCTGGTCGACGTCACACAATCATGAATGTGTTTAGTCATGTGGATTGCCTACCAGAATCTGTACTATACAAATAGTCTTGATCTATTATAAAGTATAGTGTTTGCTGTCTAATGTATAACATGCTAAATCAACTTTTTGGATATTGCTTGTTGCCTGAGATACACCTGTGTGGCTGCCTGGTGAATTCATTGACTGGTATTACACTGTTGTTTACTTAATTATTATAGTTAAATAAAAATAAACCACCTACAAGCAGTTGCTGAACTGTTCAGATGTGAACAGTTATCCATCTTGATTACCTATGCCCCCCGTGCCAATCATTTCCACTCATGTCTGGGTTCTGTCTATCATTGAATGTTGCTTTCTCAAGAGCACATATGGCATATGTTAACTATAACAAATTAAGCTGATGCAGTGTTTTAATTTCAAATGTAAAGGCTGAGGGATTTATGAAACTACTCTGATTAATGTTTTTTTTCTTTTTACTGTTAAATCTTTTTTTAGGTAGTGATAAATTGTGCTATTCCCAAGGGACTCAAATATAATCAAGCTACACAGACTTTTCACCAGTGGCGTGATGCAAGACAAGTGTATGGTCTCAACTTTGGCAGCAAAGAGGATGCTAATGTCTTCGCAAGTGCCATGATGCATGCCTTAGAAGTTCTAAATTCACAGGAATCTGGTAAGGCTTGTCATTTTTGTACTCAAAGTTGGTTTGCTTACTTGTGTTCTTGGTTCTCCTTCACAGTTTAAGCATGTGTTGTTTAACATGGTGCACAGTGTGTTCTCGGCAAAGGTACTGATTGTACTATTGATTTTTCTACAGTACTGGTGTAGTGGGTTGTTGTGTGGGTAATCTATCAATGAAGTCTTAAATGTATGCGCATGAGAGCAGGCACGCACTGTACACATTTCAAAAAGATTGTAGTTGTGTTATCTAAACCCAACATAAAAGAAATAGACCAGAACTTAGGAAAGGTTAGACACACATTCAGTATTTTCCTTGTTAACCAGTATAAAAAGTCAGATTCAGTATCCTGGTTCCTTAAGTGCTAAATGTAGTGAAGGCATCAGTACCAAATCCTGCTTTGCTTCACAAGAGAAAGTGGAAGATAGGACCAAGACAATGGAAACTTTAGTTGAGTCGCACCAGGCTTAAACCTCTCTGCCAAGGTGCTCTCCAGGTTTGCTCATTGGATTAAATGACCGAACACAATTCTTTTTCTTAAACTAGTGATGCTGTTGACTTCCACCCTTCTGACACGGACTCGTACAAGTTCTGTTAATTTGATGGTGTATAATTTCATATCCACAGCACCCCTTACGTAGTGCTCCACCGTGATTCAATCCTGGCTCAGGGAAAGGTGTGGTGCAGAGGCCAGAGCAGCTGGCTCCAGCGCACACGGCTATTGGTTCGATCGCCGGTGGCAGCTCAGCATCATGTGACTGGTCAATAGCTCACTTAATCTCCCCGATGGCTCCTAGCACCTTAAAAACATTAAAGGGGTGATGTATTCGTGCTTTACAAATAGGAATTATTATAGTGTTAAACATGCAACCCTTCCATAGTGCTAAATTTTTTGCTTCACCTTGGGCAAGAATCTTAACCTAGAAGACATGTCAACTAACTGGTCACATGCAATCCATTGCAAATCAAACTACTTTGAGGAATCAATCCATTTATCCTGAATCTGGATTTCAAATCAGCAGTTCAGTGCCTTGTACTCTCAATGATGCCCTATGGTGTCTCATGGAATAGGAATTCCTAAACTACACTTGGCTTCTAGAAAAGAGCCTTAGATGCCAGGTTGGCTTACAGACTCAAATGTTTGACCCCCACCCCTCAATCTTGCATATTGTATTTGCTTTAAAGCTACTTTCCACAGAATCAAGGGAGTATCTCCAGACTATCATGGACAATGAACCACTAGCTATCTTGCCAAGAAAGTGGTCATGCCAGGTAACCAATGCTGCCTTCTCAGCTCCTGAAATAACAAGGGGTAAGCCTATACCGTGGATTATTTAAGCATGCACAATTTTAGCTGAAAGGATTAACACCTCTTACTTATATTAATCCTGGTATATTTGTTTATACCTTTTTTACTTAACGTTTTAGATTATCGTTTTTTTCAATCATTACCACATAGAAAATCAAAACATTGTCAGTTCATGGTTACACTTCATAAGACAGTGGTGGTAATAGAAACTGATCTCCTCTGCAGGCATTTTACCTTACCATCTTCGCTTCCAGTACCTAAAGATTGAGAGGCTCATTTTCATGGGGGGAAAAAAATTGATTCAACAAAGAAAGTTCTCCATAGCCTCCCCGCAGGGCAAATGCGCATTTCATTTTTTTACACGTGCTGAATTTGTGGAGGTTGGTTAGGCTATGTGATTGGGAGCATTCAGATACAGATGCAGGCACAGCAACCCACCAGAAGCTGAGCTTTGAGGTATTTGAAGTCCTTGCACCCATTGGGGCTAGGGTTGGGGATGATGGATATAAGATACAGCTCTCCATTCTTTATTGCTCATCCTGGCCCAGCATCACACTTCACTGTTAAGACTTCGCCCCACTGTGTGGCTCTTGTTTAGGAGCTTAAAGGTGAAAGATTCAGGGGGTAACATAAGAGACAGAACTAGAGATGACAGAGTTGTTTTTCTTCACTAGATGTAGTATGTGCACATTTCTGGTAGCCTTATTCCTACTCATCGACTACAGGCGAATTACAGTAGGATAATAAGTATCACTGTAGGTGAGATTTTGATCTATTTTGGGTCCTTCTCATAAATGCAGGAACACAGCTGCCAGCTCCACTCTGGTGCAATTGACAAGTCTGCGCTACACAAAGCATATTCACGAGAGTAAGTTCAAAGAGCTAGCCAAGCGACACTATCTGATTTCAGAAAAAAAGCTGTTAGTTGTAGGGACTGAAATCCCCCCTACAAAACAGACATCTACATGAATGACGTCCACCGAGCGTTCACCCATGGCAAGTTCACTGCCCCAAGTAAAATCTACAGATACCTAGTCTTTCTCCTGCCTGTTGACTTAACCATGGTTTAACAGTGCAGTGCAAGTGAAGTGTTGTCGCTTTGAGAACATTGGGCTGAAACAATTTCTTCTTTCGCCCCATAACAGGACAGGAAACTGATTGCATGAATAGTTGGGTGAGCTTGTAGGCTGAATGCTGCTATTATACATTCTTCCCCCCCCCCCCCCCCCCCCCCTACACATCGAGTGCCATCTGCACTGACTGCTAAATACGATGGCAATGTGGCTAAAACTATGGGTGCATATGAGCCCTTCACTGTAAGGTCATCCTGCTGCCTGTATATTAATGTCTAAGTGCTGTGACAATCACCCACACCACAAAAGTGCTAAAAGCACATCTCTTCTACCACCCCCTTTAACAGTAAACCCTTTGTGGGTGAAAGATCACATTCAGAGGCGGAAGTCCTACAGCAAAACAATCTGAGGTCAGATCTACTGTTTAACCTAATCTGAAGCAGTGATTTTTCTTTACCAAGGAGAAGGATGGCAGATGTTTTTTCGTGCCCTGACTTATGGCCTTGCAATCACATCTTGTGTAGCATGCAATGATGGGGAGCACCGAGGTTTAACAGACAGTAAATCCCTTATTACACGCTTTGCTAGTGCATATGCTAGTCATAAGCTGTTTTTGGGCATCTACCTTCGCAATCAGTAGATTTGTAGAGTGCTTCTTGTGACCCGTAAGGGTATCCAGGTGATGGCAGCATCCAGTTGATTAGCCGAATAGCCAGGTTTTCAGGTTCTTTTGGAACTCTGAAAGATAAGAGGTCTATAGATGAAAGGATAGCTTGTTCCATGTATTTGGTGCTAAGTAGGAGGAGTGACCTCCGAATCTGCTATGCCATATGCGGGGGTGAGGGTTGGAGAAAGGGATGTCTGAGGTGTCTGGTGGGTTGCTGGAAATTCCGATGGTTGTTCAAGTAGGTGGGTCCACAGTTGTAGGGCTTTCTGTGCATGGGGTAGGAGCTTGAATTGGCATCTTTTCTATACACTTTGAGTCTGTGATGGCATATGTAATTGTAACCTCGTACAAACACCATAAATGAGGACAGTGTCTCAGAATAATCGGATTGTCCTTGTTGCGGCCACTGCAGGAATTTTTTTTACCAGTTGGTGGTCCTCTTGGGCCACACCCACACCGCTCTGCTTTCTTTTCTTCAGGAATTTCATTTTTGAGTAGGACCTTTTCACTGCGCTTTTAATTTAGGTGTTGTGTACACCACATTTCTGCTGCTTCATTCCCCTTTCAGTGTAACTGCAACAAATGATGGACGGAATGCTGAATGATTCAAACATTCTCCCCCAATCAAGAGATCTGGGTTAAATCCATTCTTCTTTGGCCCACTATGCCTCCTCAGTTTGGACCCAGACATGTGCAAATCAGTCTTGACCCTGTGCCTCATGGGAACAGTCCATACCGAACTGCCAAGCCAGGTCCTCTCTGGACCGGAAACAAGCATCCTGGGACCGGTTTCGGGGTATGTCACCCTTCTTCAACCAGGCTAGCTTGAATCCAGCGGCACAGTGAGCAAGGAACCCACGTCTGGGTGTACCCGGCCCACTTAGGGTGAAAAGTGTAACTGCAATAAATGATGGACGGAATGCTGAATGATTCAAACATTCTCCCCTAATCAAGAGATGCGAGTTAAATCCATCGTTCTTTTGCCCACTTAACCTTTTCCTCAGCTTTAGTTGCTTGACGGTCACCCTTTCGATTTCTATTACCCGTTTTACTTTACAAAGGTCACAAACTGTTCGCAACAATTACTGTAATGCATTTTTCTTTTTCAATTACACATTTGCAATTGACAACTGCCCTCTGTGGTTCACACTTAATTTTGCTTCTGTGAGGTAACACTGCAGATCTCTGCCTATGCACAACGCACACCACTGAAGACTGAGAAAGAGTACTAATAAACCTGAAGTTCATAATCAACGCCTATCCTCTCCAAATCATTAATATACGTGGCCGGGTCGATTCTCAAATAGACCACTGGAGGGCGAGCGCGCATTATGAAAACCAATGGCCATCTTACTTTTAATTAACACGCTAGCTGTTTGTCCTCCAAGCCCCCAATCCAACACTGCTCGGGTTACTTTTTAAAGCACTCTTAGTGGGGCGGTTTTCCTTTTATAAAGTGCATTTTAATTCCGTAGGACATGGGTAAAGTGCAGTTAAACTTCAGAAGAAGACTATTGGTACATTGTTAGTTTGAGACGTGCTGGTTTTCCCCTGGAGCTACCAGCCGGCGGTATGCTTGAAGTTTGACGGTTTCTTTTCTTGAGGAGCTCACGTGAGTTTGAGAGGTCCTCCCCTCCCCGAAGGGGCCCCTGTAGGGCCTGCTCAACCAGCGGGGAGCTTGCACGGACCGGCTTTGAAAAGGTGCGACTGCTGGGCCTTCTGCAAGACCTCACTAGACAAACCTTTCTGTCAAAGCCATTAGCACGCTTTCCAGCAGACACTGCTTCTTGGTCACACAATGCTACGGTGGCGAACACAACTGGGCATGATAAGGAGTGGCAAGGTCCGCAGGATCCGTCTATCCAGGACAGACTTACAGAGGCTCACTCCGAGTAGCGCTGCCAGAACATGGCGAGCTGTGGGCCTGCTCCACAGCTTAAAGTCGGGTGGCGTTTTTGGCAGTACCCAGTTGTTCTGTCTTAGTCTACTTTCCCGATGACTCTCGGTGCATGCAATAAATGCTGCATGAGTAACAATGGTTAAGGCCGAAGTTGTATTGCTAATGCAATTGTAGTTTCAAGAATCCCTCCCTGGCTTCCAGTTCAGCGCCCTTTCAACGGCCCGAAGCGGGGCAGGGCAGGAGCAGACTGAGTTAACCAGATCTCCTGCAGCCCCACCTGTCATGGGGCAGCTCCTGGTATGATGAGCTGCTCATGGGGGCTCTACAGCCCTTTCTATACACGCTTCTTCCTCTTCTGATCTCCCACAACTCTGTGCTGTTTGTGGGTGCTTTTTAACCCAACTTCTCCAGGTCCCATGATTGGATTTGAATCGTTTATCCCTTTTCTTAATTAACCCCTTCGCTGCTAGGCCTTTCCCCCTCCTGTGCTAAGCCTTTTTTTGGCGATTTGGGGTAGTGTGCGCTTAGGCCCCTGTAACTTTTTGACCACATAAGGTATCCACGCCAAATTTGCATCCTTTTCTTCCAACATCACGTGGATTCTAAAGGTGCCCAGGGTTTGTGGATTCCCAGAAATTAACCAAAATATAGTGAAACTTTTGTTTTTTTCAGAAAAATGGGAAAAACGGGCTGCAAATGAAAGCCTCTGGGTTTTCCCTGAAAATGTTATCAAAAAAGGGTTTGTGGGGCTGAAATTTCCATTTTACCAGCTTTTAGGGAATGACAGTCTTTTGTCAGAGAACCAACATTTTTCACACAGTTTTGGCATTTTTTTGGGACATAGCCTATTTTTGCTATTTTTAGAGCTTTCCACCTCCTTCCAGTTAATGGTAGAAATGAGTTTGAAAGCAATAATGGATCCTGGAAAGCTATACATTTTCGAAAAGTAGACAAAACTCTGAATTCAGAAAGGGGTCATTTGTCTAAATCCATGAAGGTTTCTTTATAGAAACTAACAGTTAAATTTTGGAATAATTGAAAATTTGTTGAAAAAAACAGCCTTTTGTCTAAACGTTTTCACCTATAACTTTTTGTAATTTTGACAGCTCTTGGAAAGCAATATACCGTTACATCCGTTAGACCTTCCTGGTTGTGGGGATATATAGGACTTGTAGTTGCACCAAGAACCCGACGAACCCAGATCCAAAAACTGAGCAGCAACTTGCAATGGTATTTTTTCTTGGAAAATGTATACATGGAAAAATCTGTATGAAAGACACCTATGTATTTCTGAATTGGGTACAAATTATAGAGTTTAGAAACAGTATATAATTGCACATTTTCAAAATTGGGAATACTCATACTAGCATGAGAATTATTGGTCATTTTTGAAAAAGATTTTTTTTTACACAATGTCTTTCATTGGGAAGGGAGAAATGCATGAAAACTCAATTGGTAATAACAGTTGATTTACAAATCTGAATTACCCTAAGTCTCCCGATAAAAACGGTACATAACAGTGTGGGTCGGCCTTGTGCCTGCGACAGGAAACGGCGCAAAATGCAACGTGGTCACACCTCAATTTTGCAGTTACAAATTGACCCTTTTATGGCAAAGTGCCTAGCTGTAGTTTTTGCACCCTAGCTCTGCCGGCACCTAAGGAAACCTAGCAAACCTATACATTTTTGAAAACTAGACACCCAGGGGAATTCAGGATGGGGTGACTCGACTGCCTACCACCAGGTTCTGTTACCCAGAATCCCTTTCAAAGGTAAGAAATAGACAAAAAAACGCATTTTCCTCACATTTCTGTGGTGGAAAGTTCTGGAATCTACGTGGATCAACACATTTCCACCCACCCAGCGTTCCCCCGGGTCTCCCGAAAAAAATGGTACCTCACTTGCCTGGGTCTGCCTAGTGCCTGCGACAGGAAACAGCGCAAAACGCAACGTGGTCGCACCTCCATTTCCCAGTGAAATCGTTCCCTTTTTGGGCAAAGAGACTACCTTTTGTTTTTGAACCCTAGCTCTGCCGGCACCTAGGGAAACCTAGCAAACCTATACATTTTTGAAAACTAGGCACCCAGGGGAATTCAGGATGGGGTGACTCGACTGCCTACCACCAGGTTCTGTTACCCAGAATCCCTTGCAAAGCTAAGAAATTGACAAAAAAAGAGCATTTTCCTCATTTCTGTGGTGGAAAGTTCTGGAATCTCCGTGGATCAACAAATTTCCACCCACTCAGCGTTCCCCCGGGTCTCCCGAAAAAAATGTTACCTCACTTGCCTTGGTAGGCATAGTGGCTGCAACAGGAAAAAGTCCAAATCGTATGGTGGAGAATTTAAAATAACCTATAGCAAAACTACCTTGATTTTGGGGGGGCACCTGAGTTTTTGGCCCGGGGCTCGGTGGCCATCTTTGGAAACTACCAAACCCAAACAGTTCTGAAAACTAGACACCCGGGGGAGTTCAGGGAGGTATGGCATGAGTGGGTCCCCCAATGTTTTCCTACCCAGAATTCCTTGCAAACCTTAAAGGTAGGTAAAAAAATCACTTTTCCAAACTTTTTTGCGTGGGATCTCCGTGCCGGCAAAAATGTCCTACCACCCAGCATTCCCCTTGTTCTCCCGAGTAAAATGATACCTCACTTGTGTGGGTGCCCCAAAGCAGAACAGGCTAAAATTGAATTTTTAAAAAATGTAGTTTTTAGTTTTGACAAATTAGGCACCCCACCCTAGTCACAGGCCTTTGGCCCACCCACACAAGTGAGGTATCATTTTACTCGGGAGATCAAGGGGAACTTTGGGTGCTAGGACATTTGTGCCGGCAGGGAGATCCCACCCAAAAACGTATGGAAAAGTGGTTTTTTTAACCTAAATTTAAGGTTGGCAGGGATTTCTGGGTAGGAAAACATTGGGGGACCCACGCATGCCATACCTCCCTGGACTCCCCCGGGTGTCTAGTTTTCAGAACTGTTTGGGTTTGGTAGTTTCCAAAGATGGCCGCCGAACCCGGGCCAAAAACTCAGGTGCCGCCCCCCCAAAAATCAAGGTAGTTTTGCTATAGGGTATTTTAAATTCTCCACCGTACGATTTGGACCTTTCCTGTTGCAGCCACTATGCCTACCCACGCAAGTGAGGTACCATTTTTATCGGGAGACCTGGGGGAACGCTAGGTGGGAGGTAATTTGTGTGAGCCCAGTGATGCCACGCTTTCCCACACAAAAAAGTGCGAATAAACTGATTTTTTTTTTTTCAGCTAAAATTGAGGTTTGCAAGTGATTTGGGGTAAAGGAACGTTGGAGGATCCACGCAAGCCATACCTCCTTGGAAGCCCCCGGGTGTCTACTTTTCAGAAATGTGTGGGTTTGGTAGGTTTCCCTAGATGGCCGTCTAGCACGGGGCCAAAAACTCAGGTAACCCCTCTTGCAAAAGCTGGTGGATTTGACAATGGTGACAATGTCAAAACCACCAGCTTTTGCAAGAGGGGTTACCTGTTTTTGGCTCCGTGCTAGACGGCCATCTAGGGAAACCTACCAAACCCACACATTTCTGAAAAGTAGACACCCGGGGGCATCCAAGGAGGTATGGCTTGCGTGGATCTTCCAACGTTCCTTTACCCCGAATCCCTTGCAAACCTCAATTTTAGCTGAAAAAAAATCCGTTTATTCGCACTTTTTTGTGTGGGAAAGCGTGGCATCACTGGGCTCACACAAATTTCCTCCCACCCAGCGTTCCCCCAGGTCTCCCGATAAAAATGGTACCTCACTTGCATGGGTTGGCATAGTGGCTGCAACAGGAAAAGGTCCAAATCGTATGGTGGAGAATTTAAAATACCCTATAGCAAAACTTTCTTGATTTTGGGGGGGGGGGGCACCTGAGTTTTTGGCCCGGGGTTCGGCGGCCATCTTTGGAAACTACCAAACCCAAACAGTTCTGAAAACTAGACACCCGGGGGAGTCCAGGGAGGTATGGCATGCGTGGGTCCCCCAATGTTTTCCTACCCAGAATTCCTTGCAAACCTTAAAATTAGGTAAAAAAAATCACTTTTCCAAACTTTTTTGCATAGGATCTCCGTGCCGGCATAAATGTCCTACCACCCAGCGTTCCCCTTGTTCTCCTGAGTAAAATGATACCTCACTTGTGTGGGTGCCCCAAAGCAGAACAGGCTAAAAATGAATTTTAAAAAAATGAAGTATTTAGGTTTGACAAATTAAGCACCCCAACCTTAGTCACAGGCCTTTGGCCCACCCACACAAGTGAGGTATCATTTTACTCGGGAGATCAAGGGGAACGCTGGGTGGTAGGACATTTGTGCCGGCAGGGAGATCCTACGCAAAAATGTATGGAATAGTTTTTTTTTTCCAATCTAAATTTAAGGTTTGCAGGGATTTCTGGGTAGGAAAACATTGGGGGACCCACGCATGCCATACCTCCCTGGACTCCCCCGGGTGTCTAGTTTTCAGAACTGTTTGGGTTTGGTAGTTTCCAAAGATGCCCGCCAAGCCCCGGGCCAAAAACTCATGGGAACCCCCTTGCAAAACCAAATTGTTTTGAATGAATTAAGTTTTCAATTTGAGAGCGTGCGACTCTTGGGACAATATTGCATGGAAATTGTGACAGACAATTTCAAGTTTGCAGGAGATTGTGGATAAAAAACAATAGAATTCACCAGAAAGACATGACCATATACTCCCATCGTTAATATCTAAATTTAGTAAGTTATTTATAGCTATAATGTACACCTTAACAGAGTTACTCAAAAGTCAAACATTCAAGCACAGCTATCTATTCCTCAAAGACACACATACAGGTTGGATTTGGGACGAGGGCGAGTGATGGTTCAGTACATAAAATTGTATTCGCAAGTAATTTCACAAAAATGAAATACACTGCGTATAATTGAAAGTATGATAAACTGAACCACTGACTCGCAGCTCGTGAGCTGTAAAGCCACGTCAAGGCACCAACCTCTTTACAGGCCATTCATACACCTTTCGTACGTGTGACACATACAAAACATTCACACCGCCAGCCGGGACCCTTCACATTTCAACACTCACACCAGCAGACAGCGCCATTCAAGGGCCCATCACTTTCACACGCCCACATTTCTGACATTGCAACTACGCAAAATGATGGACTGCGTGGAGTGTCACTCAACTAGCAGTGTGTGTAGTGACCAACAGAAAGTAGCTACTCACACACCGCCAGCCGAGCGCCAGTCCACCCACACCACCATCCAAGCACCAGACCATGCACACCGCCAGCCAAACACCACTCAGCGCACACCGACAGCCAAGTACCACTCCACACACACCACCAGCCAAGCACCACTCCACGCACACTGCAAGCCAAGCGCCACTCCACACACACCGCCAGCCAAGTACCACTCCACGCACACCATCCAGCCAAGCGCCACTCCACACACACCGCTAGCCAAGCGCCACTCCACGCACACCACCATCCAAGCACCAGACCATGCACACCGCCAGCCAAACACCACTCCGTGCACAGACCGCCAAGTACCACTCCATGGACACCATCCAGCCAAGCGCCACTCCACGCACACCACCATCCAAGCACCAGACCATGCACACCGCCAGCCAAACACCACTCAGCGCACACCGACAGCCAAGTACCACTCCACATACACCACCAGCCAAGCATCACTCCTCGCACACCACAAGCCAAGCGCCACTCCACACACACCACCAGCCAAACACCACTCCGTGCACAGACCGCCAAGTACCACTCCACGCACACCACCAGCCAAGTGCCACTCCACACACACACGACCAGCCAAGCTCCACTCCACAAACACAACACCAGCCAAGCACCACTCCGTGCACAGACAGCCAAGTACCACTCCACGCACACCATCCAGCCAAGCGCCACTCCACACACACCGCCAGCCAAGCACCACTCCACGCACACCATCCAGCCAAGTACCACTCCACGCACACCATCCAGCCAAGCACCACTCCACACACACACTGCCAGCCAAGCACCACTCCGTGCACAGACAGCCAAGTATCACTCCACGCACACCACCAGCCAAGCGCCACTCCACACACACCACCAGCCAAGCGCCACTCCACGCACACCACCAGCCAAGGACAAATCCAAACACAACACCAGGCAAGCGCAAGAGTACGCACACAGCCAACCAAAGACCAGACCACGCACACTGCCAGCCAAGCACCAGTCCACAGACACCGCCAGACAAGCACCAGTCCACAGACAACGGCAGCCAAGCGCCAAACCATGCACACCGTCAGACAATAGACACTACACGCAAACCAACATCATACTTTAGATTTTTTTGAAAATAAAAGAGAAACAAACACAAATTGCAAATTGATACAAATCTACTAACTCAACAACTAAATCTAAAAAGACTACACAAATGCCAACTTTGAAACTGAACAATAAGTTTTAAAGAATAAAGACCAACCAGTTCACTTTACCACTCATGGATGCTCCCAAAAATTATTTTGCGTGTGGTACAATCTAAAACAAGCAGGTACACACAGCCCGGGGTTTGAAGGGCAGTCGGGGCAGTACATACGAACCGCCTTCCGCAAACCTCTTCGCCAACAGACTCTACATCTCCGACTGGGAAAGTCTTTTGAAGTTGTAGGAGGAATTTGATCAGGAAAGTGGCGATCTTTCAATCTGGCAACATCCTCCACCACTCCAACTCTAGGAACACTTGCCTGTTCCACTAAACCAAGGCTGCCTTCCACAGACTCCTGAAACTTTACAAAAGTCATCTTTGACCGGGGACAAGATTTCTGGAACACAGCAAAAGCATTAAAGGTTGCCAAGTGGAAAAGATGGATAGCCAACTTCTTGTACCAAATGTAAGCCTTACGAAGAGCAGCATACTGTTCCAACCTCTGATCTACTCTGTCAACACTACCCATGTGCCTATTATAGTCCATTATGCACACAGGTTTGCGCACTTCTGCAACCTGACCCCAAACAGTCACCGGTTCAGTGCTTTCATCATGTATTGTAGTCAACATGTAGACATCTCTCCTGTCTGAAAACGTCACAGCTAGAAGCTCCTCACAACGCAATGCACTCCACTGTCCCCGAGCAAGCTTTCGAAAAACAAGTTCTTTTGGGAAACCTTTACGGTTTGAGCGGATTGTGCCACAAGCAACAGTGTCCACTTTGGCCAATTCCCTGAACAACCGCACATCAGTGTAGAAGTTATCGACATACAAATGATGGCCTTTGTTAAAAAATCCACGACCAAGTTCCCACACAATTTTCTCAGTCACTCCAAAAGTCGACGGACAACCAGGGGGTTAATCCTGGATTCCTTACCAGTGTACACCTTGAAGTTAGAGACCTATCCAGTCTCACTGCCACACAGCATATAAAGTTTGATTCCATAGCGTGCCCTCTTACTAGGAATGTATTGCCGAAATACCAAGCGGCCCTTGAACAACCGCAAAGACTCATTCACTGCAATTTCTTTCCCAGGATAAAAGATCTCAGGAAATCGATCAACAAAATGATCAATGACAGGCCGAATCTTGAAATGACGGTCCCAATCAGGGTGATCTCGTGCCAAAGCAGAACTATTGTCAACAAAATGCATCATCCGAAGCAGAAGCAAATACCTATCACGACTCATGACTGCCGGAAATATAGCTGTTGCCATCAAGGGACTAGTAGACCAATATGAAGCCATTGATGGTTTCCTAAGCAAGCCCATCAAAGTTAAACCCAAAAACTTTTTCATCTCCTCCAAATTTGTGGGAGTCCACCGGGTAGCTCTAGCGTAGGGCTTAAGGCTGGCACTGTTCACACTCAAAAAACTTTCAGCATACAAATTAGTCTGCTCTACAATCTCTGCCAAAAACACATCATCCATAAACAACTTGAAAAAATCAATAGGCAAAAGGTTTTCAGTGTTCACCCTACACCCTGGAACACTTGTAAATTCAGGCAATGCCGGCTGCACCATGCCTGGTGCAACCCAGAGGTCAGAACTTTCAACGTCAAGTCTTGCAGCCGCAGGCTGCCGCCCAGCTGCCTCATGTCTCACTACACCAACTGGAAGTCTAGCAGCCCCAGGCTGCAGCCCAGATGTCTCTTGCCGCACTATTGGCACAGCAATGTCCTCCGCAACCACAGGCACTTCATCCACACCAAAAGTAGCTTCATCAGCACTCGGAGTGTCTTCATCATCAGATGAAGCCATGTGTAGAGAAAACTCACTACCTGAATCTTCACCTCCCACCTCTGGCTCAGAATCAGAGTCAGTCTCTGGAGCATGGTCAGAGGAAGAATCAAAAAGCATTCCAACAACTTGCTGAGCAGTAATCCGGCGGCTAGCCATTATCCTTACAAATAAAGGAGTCTGCACAAACAACTCAACAACCCCAACACTGTGCAAAGTAATATAATAAATGTAAGCCTTTATCACAAATATCTATATTTAGAAAAAATATACAATTCACTTACAAGAGACAACTACACTCACCAGCACCTACTCTGCAAAGACACAGCAAATAGGCAACAATATCCCACTAGAAAGAAGAAAAAAAAACTTACATCTACAGAAGGACACATCAAAAACAAATGCAAAACATGTTTTACAATCACCAAAAACAGAAACCACACATACTCTTATTACTACAGTTTGCAAAATAAACAATTACATTACAATTGAACAAAAAACAGGTCTCTTACCAAACACATGCAACTACAGAAACAGCAGAACAGAACCACCAGTAACGGAACCGCACACTGCAACAATCTAAAGAGAAAAAAAATACACATTAGAAGAAACAAAAACAACACACATTACAACAGGCTATGTCACAGGGTATGTCACAAATGGGGTGTCTGTCCCCAAGGGGGGCAGAATATAAATCATTATAAACGTGGGCCCCCTGGAAGAAACCCTACTGAGGGCAGAGAGGCCAAGTAAAGACACGGCAGAACATACTTTTGAAAACAAGTGGGCCCAAGGAAGCAACCCTTGGCCAAGGGGTCGCTTACTATATAAAAAAAAACAAAAAAAAACCCTGGAGTCTAGTGGGCTTTTCTATCCCCCCCCTGGGTTCAGAAACGGTAAAAAAAAACAGGCGATCTGCCCCCGGGGGGGGGGGGGGGGGGGCGAACAGTCTACAATATTTATAGTGCCCCCTGGAAGTGACCCTTGCCCAAGGGGTCACTTCCTTTATAAATATAATTCAATCCCTGGTGTCTAGTGGGCTTTTCTGCTCCCCCTGGGTCCAGATTCGGCACAAAAAACGGCCGATCTGCCCCCGGGGGGGGGGCAGAAAAGTCTAAAAAAAAATATGGGGCACTAGGAAGCGACCCTTCCCCAAGGGGTCGCTTCCTTTACAATTATAAACAAATCCCTGGTGTCTAGTGGGCTTTTCTGCCCCCCCTGGGTGCAGATCAGCCAAAAAAACGGCCGATCTGCCCCGGGGGAGGGGGGGGGGCAGAAAAGTCTGAAAAATAATTTGGCCCCAAATTGGAAGCGACCCTTGCCCCAGGGGTCGCTTCCTGCACATTTATAAACTTTTACAATTCACACACAAAAATCCCTGGTGTCTAGTGGGGCATTCCTGGTGCACGATCGCGACGCTGTGCGCGATCGTGCACCAGGAATGCCCTGCATTGGGACATCAGGGGAGAGGAAACAGTTTCCTCCCCCCCGATGCCTCAAGGCACCGAAAAACGGCCCCCCCGCCCCACCGGAGCAGCAAACACCAACCTCTGTGCTGGACGCGCTGGAATGAAATGGATTCCAGCACGTCCAGCGCTTCCTGATGACGTCGGCGCGCGCTGTGCGCGCTGACGTCACCAGGAAGCGTGGGGGGCCAGGGGGGGCAGCGGAAAGTCTTCCGCTGCCACCCCTCCTAAAATGACCACGATCGATGCCCCAGGGGGGGGAGCGCCAGCGCTCCCCCCTCCAGGGCTGTACTGATGACGGAGCGGTTCCGTCATCAGCACAGCCCAACCGATGCTGATGACGGAACCGCTCCGTCATCAGCATCGAAGGGGTTAAGGACTCTTGTTTTTTTTGGTTTCATTTCTATGATCTTTTGACTTTTTTTTTTTTTTTTTTTACTGCTACTAAATACTTAAACACTTTTCCTGAAGTTATTATGTCTCGGTAAAAAAGCTTTTTCAAGGAGCTCATTTCTTTGCTGGATGAGCAAAAAATGAAAGTATCCAAAACGAGTCATTCCACCTACAGACATAGCTTCAAAATAGCTGTCGATGCTCACACACCAAATGTAATTCAAAAGAAAAATTAAAGATCAACCATTTTACATTTAAGATTATTGATCTTTGAAGCACTCCTTGTGTAACCAACCTCTCACCAACTTTGGTGTACTTCTAATAACCTGTGCTACAAAGTTGCTCTGTTTGGAAACTCTGAAATTCCAAAGGTCTCTTGCTGTGTACCAACTGTTCGCTGTTTGTTTATGGATTTTTCTTCTTCATAAAGAGTGCAGTTATATATAACTGATTACTACTTAATTTTCCCTTTTTAGGTCTTGCTTGAAATAGCTCATGCACTGTTGCTTGCAGGACATTTTGTTAGTTTACAGTAGGTTTGGAGCACACCTATTGTTTAAGATTGGTTGGCTTAATCTGTTATTTTCTTTCTTCTGACTTGTTAATGTGGGTGGCCTTCATGTTTTTCTGCTGTTTCATCTTTCCCTGGAACATGGCCCAAGTACTTGTGTCCTGCCACTGCTTGCGCTTTGAAAGCTCCTTTTTAGGTCTCGCCTGGAATAAGCATCCGAAGGATGCGTCCAGGCTGGAGACTTATAGCTGCCCGTCTCGGGGGGAATGACGGACAAGAGGGTGCCGCGTGCTTCTCTTGTGCTGGATTTGACTGCGTGCACGCGCACCCACACACGCGCATGCGCACATACACAGCCACACGCATACACAGCCACACGCATACACAGGCACACACACCCCCCCCGTCGCTGCCGCACCTACACACACACACTAGCGCACCTACACGCACACCGAGACCCCCCCACACACACCAGCGCACCTACACACACGCACACATACAAAGACCCCCTACCCCCGCCATCGCACACATACACATACACACACACACACACACACACACACACACACACACACACACACACACACGCACCCCCCTCCCCCCTAGAACTAAGCCCCACTTACCGCCATTCGGGACTTCTGTAGCCGGGGCTCTCCCTCGGGCATGGGAGCCCCGCTCTCAGGCACTCCGTGGGCGCGTGCGCGGGACCCGCCCAAAGGAACTGGCTCAAACGCGCATGCAAAGCATTTAAAGTGGATATAGCGTTAAAGCCAGAGTTGTGTAGTTGGGGAAGCAGGTCCGAGTCTCGACTTCATATCAACATCTGATTCTGGACCACTTCAATAATCTTTCTTTGCCTCAAAAAATAAAAGCAGTAATGAATGTGGACTTGCGTAATGTAAGTGATGCTCATGTGAAGCGCTCAAATTTTGTTGGGTCAAGTTCGCGCTATATAAAACTATAAAAACATAGCAGTGTGCACGGGGTATCGTTTGATGTTTTAAGAGTTATTTGTAATTTGGTAAATATTTGAGCTTTCGCAGCAAGCGTACATTAAAGCAGCTTTGGTATGTATTGGCTTGTGTTGTGGAATTAGTACTATGGAAACAGGCTTCAAGAACTTCCTAGACAAAAGAAGCTGCAAAATGTTTCGCCTGACACTAAGATGGCTGCCACGCAATGTAAATATTCTTTATACAGGGAGCGTTCGAGTAATGTGTCTAGAATCTTTTAAAGTGAAAGTGACAGCGGCAAGGAAGAAAACAACTGTGCTTAAACTGTTGGTTCATTAAATTGGTTTGGCTTATTTATTATTTTACTAGGATATATATCCCAGAGGATGTGACGCTATTTGAACATTACAGCTGCCGTCTTTGGAAGTGGAGTACTAGGATTGGCTCAAAATCCAGCGGTTCTGCAACCCCCCAACCCCGTGCATAAAAATGGAATGTGACCAGGAGTCATGTAAAACGGCAAAACAAATAGACGTGGTAATTTTATGTACGAGAATGCGGCAATACTGAACATTTTGCCTTGCACGTAGTTTGTTTTGAAAAGGCATACTTAAGCAACTGTCTGTACTCTTAAAATTTACCGGACTCTAGTAGATTGGCTAACCATTGAGTTCAGACTGTGGGAAAACGTAGAAGCTCCGTGCTTGTTAGTTGGACGAGGTCCCTCTCAAATATGGCCGCCATGTAAAGGAGGCTTCCTTAATCCTCTCTCCATTATGAACATCCCGCCCTCACTCTGCGTCCTCGGCAGCAACAACGATCGTCCAACACTGGTTGTTGCCGTGGCGCTTGCCGGTGAGAGAAGAGGGTTGTAGGTTATGGCAAGCATGGGATGTATGTTGCGTCGGTCTGCTATTTATTTGAGATCGTGTTGCTGACAGAGTGGTTCTGTTTGTGTCCAAAGAGCTGCCCAGCTCCTCCTCGGCAGCTGGATGCAAGAGACCCTACTGTTGGACACTCGGAGTTCTTAGAGGGTTGATAACAATAATAACATTTTTGAAGACCCCACACCTCCCCCGTTTAATACGAGAAGAGAACTCCACTGAGTTAAAGCAATGCGAGCAAATGTGTTTGTTTATGCGTTTTTATTTAGCGCGAACTTTACCCAAAGGAGACAGAGCGCTTTACAATAGAATATTACATAAGGACTTCAGAGTACATGAATCACATAAAAAGAGAGTTGGTTGTGTGCAGATAAAACTCATTGTTATCCTCCTAACCTCCGTTTCTAGTCCAAAAACCTGACATGAGAAGTGTATGCATGCATATTGAGAACTAAGGTTTGATATTATATTTACATATATAGATATATCCCAAATGTACTTTGCAGCAACTCGGAGAGGGGGAAGTCACTGCTTATTGTACACAGCTAATCCTCTGTTACAATGGATAGTGCTCTGCAGTTTCAAGATTCTATGCGTGAATGGGTAAGGTAGCCAGTTTTGAGGTCTCACTTGACAGCGCACATGCACGTTGTTGCAAGGGATATTGCTTACAGTAAAGGGCTTGGAGCCCACCCATTGCTTATCATTTGTTCCTTTTTTGGTCAGTCTTATTTGCTGATTCCTAATTGCTCAGCGCGGATCTGGCGTCACTTCCTATTCAATATGTGGAGCACAGACAGACCGAGCACAGATTGATTCATTTTAATTAGTTTCTGACCACTGCTTGTATTTGGATTCAGACACTATTTCATACCCACCACTCTCCCATCGTCCATGTTTCTTTCCCGTTTCCACTCCCACCCTACGTGTCCTGTACCACCCACATAGCCCCTTCTTTAAGAAGAAAAAATATCTGGATGCTTCCTAGTGCTTTTTCTTTTACTCTTCCTCCAGTTTTGCGTTCATTCCCAGCCTCCCTTCTGTATTGTCCACCCCTATCTGCCATAAGAAAAAAAAGAGGTATGACATATGGCCAGTGCCGGCGTCATGATAGCCTTTTTTCCTTTTCTTTTAACTCCACTTCTCTGTCAATCTGACCACACGAATTCATAGCAGAACCAACAAGCATTGGCATACTCAATAGGGCTCGTTTTGCTTACTATTTCTTCAGTTTTTGGTTTACAAGATCCCCATACGGCGCTTTCACTTTAATGGCAGCTGCGCCCCTTTCTTTAGACCCGGCTCGTCTAAAGAAAAGGGCGCAGCCGCCATTAAAGTGAAACCACGGCATTGGGCGCTTTCACCAAAAAAAGCACGTCTGCTAACTTGACAAACGGATGCTTTTTTTATAAAAGCACCCCATACCGCGTTTTCACTTTAATTGCGACTGCACCCCTTTCTTTAGACGAGCTGGGTATAAAGAAAGGGGCGCAGCCACTACTAACGTAAAAAGTGCAGCATGTGGCGCTTTAACAAAAATAGCAGTTGCAATGCAATATATCTCGCATTTGCGAGAGTTTAAGCTATTGGCATTGTCATTTACAATGCTAATAGCTTAAACTCTCGTAAATGCGAGACCTATTGCATTGTAAATGCTTGTTTCTTCATTTTGAAGCACTCTGAGTGCATGTTTGTTAGTGGTTTCCCTCATGTGCCCTCCTGCACTCTGTCCCTCAATCTCACCTATATGATGCTGCCCCCCCTCAAGCGCTTATGTTCCCCCACCTGCTGTACATGTTGCTTACCCCCTCCCACCATCCGTATTGTTGCATACCCTCTCCCATCGTCCATGTTGTTGCTTGCCCCATCCCACCCTCCATTTGCTGTCCATACTGCATTTCCTCCTTCCTCTGTGTTGCTTGTCCCTCACCATGCATGTAGATACTTGTCCCACCCACTGTCTGTGTTGTTGCTTGTCCTCTCCCGCCATTTGTCTCCCACAATTGTTTTTGCTTGCCCCAGCCATTTGTCTTGCTGCTTGCTACCTGTTTTTGCTTGCCCCTTCCTACCCACCTCTTGTTTGTGTTGTCTGCCCCTCCCCACCTCCGTGTTACTTGCCCCACTCCATGTTGTTGCTTGCCCTACTCCATGTTGTTGCTTGCCCTCCTTCCATTGGCCTAGTGTTGTTGTTCATGTTGACCCTGCCAGGTGCTTTTCTTCCCAAAAAATCAGCCATCCACCCATTGCTCCCTCTCATTGTCCTTACTTTCCCCTACCGTTGTTTGACATAACAAAAAAAAGCACTGACTCGGCCAGCGCTGGCAGTGCTATAGCATTTATTTTTTAATTCTGCCAAGATGCACAGCATCCTTGCTACTGTACAGCATGGCTAAAACATTGACACAGCAATACCTCTAGTAGGCAAGACCTATTGGTTTTTGCCAATGCTTGTTTTAAGTGTGGAAGAGCTTCTATTAATAATTGGGGGGGGAAACACGTATAAGGCTTTGGCTATGCCCAGAGAAGTATGTGTCTCAAATGATGCTACTGGTATCTTTCTGCCTTCTAATAATCCCGGGACACTAAATTCTTTTTCTCATAGATGTATAATTTATATAAATCATTTGTTTTTTGTTTTTCACTGCAACAACTTTTTAAAAACATCTTAGTCAGGGCTCATAATGCAAGTCATACCTATTTACTCTGCTAATGCTTATTTTCTCTTTTTTTTAATTTCAAAGTGTTTTATTAAGAATTTTACACATACATTTAAACATCGCTTTCCCTTAACAGGGTACCATCCCTAACTGGTCGTACCTGATTAGTTTAACTAAACTGTTTAAAATGTAAAAGTTAAGAAAAAAAGGCAGCCTTACCTCAAAGCCGAAAATACCGAAATATCAACTCCTTAATATCAACGTGAACTAATCCGCAGATGCACAGTCTTTATTGATTAATTACTTTGTTAGCATTCAATTTTCTGATCAGTTTATCTATAATTCTCGATTGTTGATGATTTCCAAAGTTGCTACATTTCACAGTTTATGTAACGTACAGCTACAAATCCCTGAAATGAGCAACTCTGCTTATTTTCTTTATCCCATACCTTAAATGTAAACCTTGCTAATGCCTCTTGCTGCAGGATCACTGGAGAAAAAAGTTGAATAAAAATATTAATTAGACCAAGTATGTGATAAATGTCTCAACTGAGACGGGCATGGTACACAATGCGTAAAATGTCAGCAACATTGTCACTTAAGAGGACAAGGCCATAACTTTTTGTGTTTGAATGCATGAAGCCCCATGGAGCAGAATAGGAGCCACAACGATATTGAAAAAACACAGAAAAACGGGAAATGTGGCCGGCAATCATGCAGAAACATTAATCTTTGATCTGCATTCCTAGCAACTGACGATTCCTACAATATCTGCAATCTCCTAAGGCAGCTAAAGAACAACAAGCATTGGAAATGCAGTAGGTCTTTAACTCAAGTTTGAGCTTTTGACACTGCAAATAACAATGCCTTTTATTTTTTTAGACATAAAAGGCATTGTCATTTAAAATGCCAATAGCATAAACTTGCATAAATGTGTTGCATTGCCAATGCTTCTTTACCAAAATGTCCTTCCTACAAAAGGTTGCATCTACCCTTGGTGCGTTTCTAAAAACTCTATTGCACGGAGGACCAAACCCGATCGTTAAAGTGCTTCTACCCTGCTTGTGGTGGTGAACGGAATGCTGACTTAAGCCGTGGACCCAGAACCCTCTAGTTCAACCTAAAGGGAATTATCCATTGGCAAAACCTCCTACTTTCTTTTACTCCCGTTCTTTTCGCTGCCAAAAGGCAATCAATATGTGTGTCCAAACAGCACATGAGGGGGCGTTTAGGGGGAGGGAGGTGTTGGGTGCTGGCGGGCCCGTAGCAACAGACCAGTGGAGGACGAGGGCTAGCTTAAAGTCCATATGAGTAACAATGCAAGACCTATTGCATTGCAAATGCTTCACCAGGTGCTAAGGGAGACCAGCCTGAAAACGTGGTTTGGTCTGTTATTGTTTTTGAATCCATGCTCTCACCCTTGTTTGTACTCGTCCATTCACTCACTTAATCACTCATCGATGCAATGAGGCACCCATTCATTCATTCATTCATACATCTCCTCAGGCAGACATCCATCAACCTGTTGAGCCCCACACAGAAATTGCCATTTATAAGAATCTGTTAGTGTTATTTAAAAAGTGAAGCCTATTGGTTTTGGTAATGCTTGTTAATTAAAGGCAGTCACTATCTGGGTTCAGTGATAGGCAGAGTCGAAACCACGCTGAGAATGTGGAAAAATACTAAAAAAACTCGCGCATCCAAAGCAGTCTAGGGGCTTTCATGTTGCTGTCACCAAACGGGTGAGACGCTGTTACTACTTTTAGGAACCCTCTGTGATCTCCAGACTGCGAGCCGTGCCCACTTCATACCGGTCAGTCAGTCGACACATGTCGGAGATCAAGTGGACACATCAGGGCACCTTTAAAAACACAAGTATAACTCGAGCCGTGAAATAAATATTTTATGATTTTATTTTATATTTCACTCCCTCGGTAAGATGCGCCAAGACTGTAAAAAAGCTGAAAGAGTGTGGCGGCGCAAGTACGACCCTGATGATAAATCAAAATATCGGGATACTATTAGGCTCTATCATAAATATATTTTGGATGGAAAAAAAAGTATACTTGGAGCGCAGAATCGATGAGGCAGAAAATATGAGCAAAGAAATTTTTAGGATAGTAAAGGAGTTTACCTCCCCTTCCTTGAGCTCGCCCTCCCATTCTCACACCGAAGCTTGGATTAGCCAGCTTGGGGATTTTCTCATAAATAAAATTAAATCCATTCAGGACTCATTCCCTGATGCTGGCCTTATTTCAGCTGCTAGCCAACTGACCACTTTACCCTTTTCACTGGAAGAGAAAGTTCCTTTTCTCTCCGTTTTTCCTCCTATGCCCTCTGCTACTTCTCTTGACCCTCTGACCTTCTGTCTCGGCTTAAATCGGGCTCGCCACTTGATCCTTGTCCAGCGAAATGCCTGGGGAGAGTAGCGCCTGCAGTTAACATCCTGCTCAATCCGCTGCTCAATTCCTCCCTGATCACGGGAGAGGTACCTCTGGCTTGGAAACATGCTTTGATCTTGCCGCTGCTCAAAAAGCCTACCTTGGATCCCCTTATTCACGCCAACTAAAGGCCGATCTCCCTCCTCCCTGCTCTGGCAAAGGTGATTGAGAAACATGTGCAGCTCTCTATTTCCAACTTTATTGAGAGCAATAACATCTTACATGATTCTCAATCAGGTTTCCGTGCTAATTTTAGCACGGAGACAGCCCTCCTTGAGCTCACCGATGCCATCAGAGAGACCCTTGACTTCGGGAGTAAGGCTATTTTGGTGATGTTGGACGTGTCGGCGGCTTTCGACACCGTCCCCCACGACGGTCTCCTTTTAAGACTCTGGGAGATCGGTTTTCGTGGGACGGTGTGGAACTGGTTTAAGTCATTTCTGACCGGCCGCCAAGTGGTCTGGGCACCTCCGTTTTCCGCCGAAATGCCGCCGCTGGAGGTGGGGGTTCTTCAGGGGTCTATCATGAGCCCCACCCTTTTTAATATCTATATGGCCCCTCTGGCGGCGGTAGCGGAATCCTTCGGTGCCCGGATCATATCTTATGCTGATGACACCCAGCTCCTTTTTACGTGTAATAAGGGTGAGGTCTTCGATGGTAGTCAGATCAAAGAATGTCTGGGCACTGTTTTTGACTGGTTTTGGCGGAACAGTTTATTATCCTTATTTTGTTGCCACCAAGACGTTTTGTTGAAAGGTTCTGGACTGGTATCAACTATTTTATCACGTAGTGAAGGAGCCTTGCTGAAAGTAAGGGAAACTTTCTTGGGTAGGGAAGACCCAATTATAGTCACGGGTCACTAGAGGCCAGTGTCTGTTCATAATTTTGTATATTTCATTATGTTGCCTACTGAACCCCGTTATGATGCGGAAATTGTTCTTTTCCGCATCCATCCTGCTCTTAGTCTCCACAGCTCCAACTGATGGTTGATCCAAAGTCTTAACCAGGAGGTCCTCCCTAGTTCGCATCATAGATTTTTCCATGGCTTTGCGAACTGTCTGTTCAAAGTAACCTCTTTCCAAGAAACGCATCATGCTCTCTTTCTGAGCCAGTTTGAGATCTAAAGGGTTACTGCACACTCGGCGTAGACAAAGCATCTCCCCATAGGGGATGCTAGATATTAAATGTGCCGGGTGTGCACTGGCAGCATGAAGAATGCTATTTCCAGCAGTCAATTTGCGATAAATTCTACTTTCAAGGTGACCATTGTGAATATATACATCAGTGTCTAGGAAAGTGATAGATTCCTGGCTCAGGGTTGCTGTGAAATTGAGGTTGAGGTTGTTATTTTTTATACTCTCAATAAAGCTTAAAGCCTCCTCCTTGCTACCCCTCCAAATGATCATCAAATCATCAATGAACCGGTACCATGCAATCAGATTGTAACTAATGATACTTTGGTAGTTTTGCCTGAGGACCAGCTCCTCCCAAGCCCCCATGTGTAGACACGCATATATATTCAATCTCACACACCTTCACAAAGAGAGAGAAGTGTAAAGGATGGGAGAGTAGAAAGACCTTATATACGCACACAGATATACATACAAACACATGCAGGGAGAGACTAGATAAAAGGCGATTGTTTCCAAGTACACGAGAGAGGAAGTGTATTTTAACTTGGAGGGCGACCTTGAAATCGCAGAGTAAGAGGGCAGATCCCAAGCTCCTTGAAGGGCGCATAGACCGGTTTTTACGCTAGCACACGGGTGTGCACGCAGATGGGACAGTTTTCGAGTCCGGAAGCACCATGGGAGTGATGAGCAGCGATGGGAGAATAATGCGTTCCCGAAGTCTGGGTGGAGGGGGGGGTGGGAGTGGGCAGAGAGTGCTATGCCGGTGTTGGTGAGTCGGGCACAGAAGGAGCACTATGGCCGTGTAGGTGAGACTGGCACACAGAGGGTTTAGATGGGATTTAGAAGGTATATTTTGTTTCAGACAATAATGGCTGATGCCAGGGGGCTTATGTTAAAGTAAAGTGCTCTCCCCCTCAGACCAACGAACCAAAAAGAAAGTGCCTACCAACTAGTTGGTGTCACGCCGCAAGTAAAAGACCCAGTCCGGATGGGCCGTACTAAAAGTGGACAGGGCGTTAACCAAAAAGCCTCATTTTCGATCGGAGGCCAGCGTTTTGCATAAATCATGACGCAAGCCAATGGGATTGATGGGCGGGGCTTAAAGTACCCTTCTCAAACCGTATCGATAACAATAAGCCCTCGCAGAGCGAGGAGCGCATGCGCGCTCCAGCGCTAGGTCTGCGAGACCTAAAAAGCGCTTCACAAAAGCTAACCAGGAAAAGCTGGAACGAGATGCTAGGAGGATCAATTTAGACTAATCTAAGGAAATAATCCAAGGAAGAAGCGGAGACCTTGGATGCCCCTTAATATTTTCAGCAGGAATGAAGAGAGCTTTCACAGAAACACTACCTAACACTGTTAAATGGAATATGAAGACAAAATGTGCAGTCAACACAATAGAGCTCCCAGATATGTTGTAGAGCGTATGCAAAGGTCTTCTGCTATGACAGCCACGCATGATCTTGTATATTGTATGTCTTCACAAAAAAAATGTCTATTTATCAGGACTAGAAACAGCTCCCTCAGAAGTTCAAACTTCCAAAATAAATGGGGCATTAAAGAGGGTAACATCAGTTCTTGCCTCGTGAAGTCATGCAATCCTAGAACACATCATCTATCTCTGCCCAAGATGCATCAAAATATGAAACTATAAGCTTCATCAAACCATCAGGCTCTGGGATTACCATATGACATGAATTGGTGACTTGCCTATTCTAAAATGTTACAGGAGTCCTGGTCTTCCAAAGAAAATGTGGGAGAAGAGAGCCCAACCTGTCCGATAGCTTGGCAATCAAATACCTTAACCTGAAAGCAACATTATTTTACCCAGAAAGATATGAGCACTTGCTAGCCCCACTGAACATTTCAGAATTGCACTGCCTGAAGAAACACAATTAATTCTTACTTTTTTTACATTCATCTGTCATACAGCTGGTCTGAAAAGAACATGGATAAAAAACTGTCTTTACACTGTAAATGTATGATTGTGCAGTTTAGTGTTTTAAGACTTCCTTGTTCAATTATCAGGCAAGCAATGTGTTTGTGGGCTTGAGAGGAAGCAAACCGTTTTCTTAGCATGTGTTGCTGTAGATGCACATTTGCTGTATATTCCTGCAATCTAGTGTTCGGTAGGGACGTCTGCAAATAGTTTTTGTATGTAGAACATTTTGGTCAAGAGATGCCTTGTTATGTTATGTGATCCCCTCCACTTTGGCTTACAGTGTAACAGACCAAAGACTCCACCTTAGGTTGTGTTTTGTTCCACTATTGGGTTTGGATATTTCAGTGCCAGCTTCAGGACTGATGCCATTATTCAACAAGACATTCCAGCAACGCAAGAGGACTATACCAGTGCAGCAACTGGACTCTACATCGAGCGGCATAGAGCCTGGTCTAATCAAGAATAACAGTTAAGTCTTGTGGGAAGAACACCTTTACAATTTTGCCCCAAATGCAATTCAAAATGCCCTGGTTGGACCAGCATTGTATGTGCAACCTCGGTCTCCTGAGCAGGTGAGGATCACCTACTTATCATTCAAAATGCAGCTGTACATAAAAAAAAAACAAAGTGGGCACACCCGTGCCAGGGTTCCCCCGAAATGCTGGACACATTTGGTGTAGACGAAACAAGGGAAGTTGAGCATAAAAGTGTTGTACACCTAAGTTTAAGAGGAACCGAAGAAAGCTCACTTCGCCTCAACAAAGCGCTCAAGACTAAGAAAACCCCCAGAGCCTCTATTCCACTGCAGTCACAAGAAAAGCAGCCCTCCGGGGACTGACCTCCTAAGCACTTATGTCAAGGCCAAGCACCACTCCAGAGGGAGTCTGGCATTAACCCCCCCACCCCCAAACCAGACTCCACGGTCAAGCTTCCTGAAGTCCAGGGCATCAGGCAGGCAGTGCAAGATCTAAATCCGCCCATCAGTGCGGAAGGTCTTAGCTTGGCCACTCCTGCAAGTGCAGCCTTCCTGATTTCAAGTGCCAAAGAAAGAAGATTTGAGGAGCAGATTTTAGAGGAGAGTTCCAAACCTTTCAAATTTCCCAGAATGGTCTGAACAAAACCATCAGCACACCACCTCATCCTCCTACCCCTCTGTTTTACACACCACCAGTTTCACCTCCACCACATACACTGCCATCTCCTTACTCGCCAAAGTGCTCTTTCTTTTCAGACCACTCCGACTCTTACCAAGGGAGTCCTTTGAACCCTCAGGATCCTTACAATGACTGTCACCTCCAGGGGTGGGTGATGATCCTTTGAAATTTTACGTAGATCCCAAGAGATGACCACAACATTGAGTCCTAACCCGTTAATTCCTTCCAGACTGGATTATACCACTGCCCCCATAGAGTTGTACAAAGGATAGCACAGCACTACAAAAAGTAAAACTATACACAGTGGAAGAGGAGTATGGTTTCCTAGTGGAAATCCTTGCTTCGGACTAAGAGATCAGTCCAGTACTTCTCCATCGTAAAAGGCATGATGCAATATTCCAGAGAGGACTTTAAATACCCTGTCAAAGTCTGATCTGACAGCACTTGGATTGATAACAAATGTATAAGGTTGGTGCCCCCTTTTTTTCTTTTCCATTAGTTAACACTTTTTCTGCTTTTATAAATGGCGTGGGATATTCCTTTGGCGTAACTTTGCTAATCACTATTCCCCAACTAAGAAAAGTTTCTTTTTCTTTCATAATTTGTTCCACAGCTGATGGGGATGTTATTGTTATTACTGTTAGTGGCAGTGAACCTTCGGGGGTTTGTAAGAAGCCAACGCATTCAATGTCTTTAGTTGAGACATTAACAGAGTTGAATAGGCACAAGAGGTTGCCTCTATTTAAGATGTCTTGTTGCCCCCTGGACTCGTATACTGGTTTAAAAATTAGTTGTTCCGTCCTTTGAATTAACAGGTCCCTTCCGGTGTGCTTATTTTGTTCTTGATGGACTATTTATACAACGTTTGTTCGTACCACTTCTTACTATAACTAGATGATCCCATTTTATCGGTTGGATGATGTCTTCTATTTGGTCGATTACCTCTGCTTGGTTACCTAATTCATAGTTGGAGGACTCATGATGGGTCGATAGTTGTGTTCGGCTCAATGGTGTTTGGATCTTTATTAAGATCTCGCAGACTTGATCGTCGTACCGTGATGCCACTTTTTGATAGACCTAAATCCCTTTTATCTTCCGTAATTGTAGTTGTTTGTGAGCTTAACGAACTCGTCGGTTGGTCGCCCTTTATTTGTATTCCTCTTAGGGTATCCTTCTTTGCCCTGTTTTCCACACAGCCAATTCCAGGCTTATCATGAGGGGGCTCCTTTGCTATAAAATGTTTCCATACTTCAGAAGGATCATCAGATATGAGATCTGCGGTATCGTTTAAGGTTACTTTAACCATTTGGATCTTACTTTTCAGTTCTTTTTGAGAATTCAATCGATTTCCAGTTTTTGCAAAAATATCAAAATACTCAATGTTTGTTGTGAAGGTTGATATTGGCAGGTCGCTACCTATATATGGGTTTTCTATTCCAAGTGTTTCTTCCGCGAGTAGTTTTCCCTTAAGATTCTTATTTTGTTTTGTTCCTTTGAGTGGGTCTGACTCTTAGTTCCTGCGCCTTAGCTTTATTTCTTGCCTTAAGCAGTTTTTTCCTAGTCCTTTTTGTCAATATAAAAGGTGATGTCAGGGCCACTTCTTTATCTTTATTGTTCATCCTTTCGTTCTTCTACAGATTGATCTAATGGTTTACTGTCTATTGGTTTACTGATGACCTGTAGATTATTTAGGATTATTGGAGGGTATGATCGATCATTTGCATGTAAATCTCTTTGGGTGGTTTGATCATCCGTCTTAGTGAGCTTACTTTCAAATGTTAAACATGTTCCGCCTTTATCATTTAGTTTCCGGTTTCCATTCAGTTGACATCTTCCAATATAGTACTAATAACTTCAGGTATTTTTGTAAGTTTATTAATTATTGGCACACAAGAACATTCTAGATAGGTGGCTGTTGGATCTGTTTGAGCTCTAGTTATCAAACAATTACGTTCAGCTAATTTGTGATCTATTCCTGCAACCACATTTGCCATTGTTCCCAGTATTTCAATTTGCATATCCATTTTATTCGACTGAAGTGTCAGTGCTTCAAGAGTAAGGGATGAAGTTTGATAAAAGATAACCCAAATGGAGCCCAGGTCCTGATTTTCTATTGTTTTAGTGTTTTTATCCCATTGAGCTTTCTGTTTGTTGGTGAGGGCATCTTTTTGATAGCTGCTGTTTTTATTATCCGATTGTGCCAATTCCTTTCTTAAGTTATTTCCTGGGAATTGTATTAATTCTTCACCCAAGCTTAATTTTTTGGTTTGCGTAACTAGGTTACTAGACAATAGTTTGGGTGATTAATTTCTCTGTGCAGTCAGATCCGTGCAATTAGTTTCCAAATTTATAACCACGTCATTATCTGGGTGCATAGTTATCTCTGACGAAGGGAGGGCATATCCTTTTTTCCTAAGTTGGCTTTCGTGGAATGGATCATCTAAGTTTACACTCTTATCTCCTGCTATATTCTGGTTCTCAGATACCAGAACCAAGCTTTGAACAGTATTTTTCCTTATTTCAACTTGGACCTCGATAGGTAACCTAAGTGGCGTTCTTGAAATTCCGAGTTTCATGTTCTTTTCTTCAAGTGACCTCTCACTTTTTGCAGGGTCAACAATATTTTCTAAGTTTAGATATTTTTTACACGGTGATGTTATACTTAGTAATTCATGGTCACTAATTTGAGTAGATGTTTGATCTATTGATTTAACTGGCATATTTGCCTGTAAGTTTCTTTCTTCTGGGTCGCTTTGTATTGACATCATGACCCCCCTCGGGTCCCTTAGAAAATCAAATTTATGAGGAACTTTTAGGGATTTTTTCGAACATCCTTGCTATTGGAGATATGAGCGTCTGATTCGAATCTTTGGGTTGAGCTTTAGCTTTCCTTAAAACACTTGGTACTTGAGATTTTCGGGACCTTCGTACCGGGGCGCCGATTGCCCTTTCCTTTCCTTAGCACATTTTTTGTGCGTTTACAAGATCAAAATAAAGTATCCACTGAGGGTTTCCACGGATCCTAGTAGGTAGCGCCCTGCTAACTCAGAACACTCAAATGTTCACCCTAAGCAGCTTGTGCCCAGGAGTGCTCCTTGAACACCTTCAGTGATTTGAGGAATGTACATGCATTTTTAAAGGGCTTCAAAGTTATCCTAGAATAAACGTGGTCCCCAATAGTATCTCCAAGTTACCGGGGAACCAAATTACCAAGATTTATCAGGTTTTGTCATGTTTTATCAGAGGACGTGGCTAGGTCCTCTCCCACACTTCCCTCACCTCACTTGTAATGGACCCCCACTTGATCCAGAACCAATGATGCACTCTTTCTCTCTCCGCAAGTCCTGCACCGCCTCCGTCTGGGTGTGCCACCGGTGCTCCGCAGCCTCTCCACCCCTCTGCTCACTGCTCCGAAGCTCGTGGCGCAGCCTGTATGGACCTCCGGGCCGACCGCGGATCAACAGCGGCAATAGCGGCAGGCAGCAGCGCAGGTAACGGCTGCAGTAGGGACGGTAGCGGTGGCAACCGTCTCTAATCGTCTCTAATCGCGGGAGCACCAAACAATGCGGCAACTGGCGGCAACTGCAAAGGTGCGTGGCTCCACCACTGATCAACAGGTTGTTGGGCAGCTCTGCCACTGTGTACGGCTGTAGGTGGCTGAGAAAAAACTGTATGCGGCTGGGAGGGGCCTAAGGACGTGAAATTACTGAATTACCCCAGGCCCCCAGACCCCACTTGTCCCCACTAGTCCCACCGGCTCCGCCGGGCTCGATTATTTTTTTTTTTTTTAATTAATTTGTTTTTATTGACTGTTTTTGCGGCTCCGATTTGCTCTAGTTTTTGCGGCTCCTGCTGCTTCCCGCGACTCAGCCAATTTCCCAGGAGGCGGGGGGGGGAGGGCAGGGGAAGGGAAGCAGCGAGGTTGTAAGTTCCCGGGCTCACCGTGCCTAGGAATTTATACTCGCATACTATTCCATATTGACATTGTTTGTGTCTTTGTTGTATTCATTTCTAATTTATTGATCTTAGCAAATACTGCAACTTCTTTGATTGATCTTTGGAGTTAAATACTTGGATGGCTCAACAATACGATATAGTCTTCATATCAAAGGTGTGTGAGGGTCAATAGTCCTTATCCCGGACAGTGAAAATTTACTTGGTCAAGCTGGGGGTTATAGATCAACCATAAAGAGGTTAAACAAGTGCGGAGCAAGAACACACCCTTGCTTAAGGCCGATGGCTTGTAGGTATTCTCCTTGACAATCTTGTGCCATCAGCCACTTTGATTTGAATCCGTGTATAATTACTCAATAGCTTACACCTATATGTTATATGCATTATTATGTGCATTGCTAATGTGAATTTCTCTCTCAATGTTAGATCCGTTTTGTATTTGTAGGGCTCCGCTCAAAAACAATCAAGTTCTTAAAACTTGTTCCTCTGGAGTAGCTATTCTCCTCTTATCGCTACGCCCTTTGGCGAATGTGTGGGGTGGTGGGGAGGGGGTGGGGTGGCTTGAATTGGGTTGGGTACTCCAGTTGTATTACTGTATCTTTTTTTGGCTCCCTTGCTTAGTGATTTGCGTACCTTATGTCAAACTGTCTCACACAGAGGCAAGTCTCGCAATCACACGTGGCCTCTGACAACGCCAATGCATAGTAGGGGGATAATGGGATGCAGAAAATCTCTCTCTCGTATAAAATGGCGGGTCTGAACCAATACATTAAACTAGTCTTGTTAAATGTGAAAGGAATGATCACCCAGGAAAGAGGAGAAAGATAGTAGATTATCTGAACAGGCTAAAAGGTGACTTAATTCTCCTCCAGGAAACCAAACTGGACAGCACACTATCTCAGAACTTTGCTAATTGTCACTTCTCAGAAAGTGCCTACTCAGCAGCTGTAGGGAAGAAAAATTGTGTCCTCGAAATAATTACAAGAAACTCCAGAATCAACTTAATCTCGTACTTTTCTGAATCTCAAGGCAGATGGGTCATCTCAAATCTTACCAAAGATCAGTTTGAATTTTATATAGCTAACATTTATGCATCTACTAAGGAGAATCTGTCTTTCTGGGAGGACCTAAACTCCGAATTACGAAAAATGCCTGACAAAGCAACCATTTTTCTAGCGGATTAGACAAATACTCTAGATTCCGATTCGACCCAAATAAGTCACATAAAGCCCTGAAGAAAATTTGCTCCAAATTCAACTTAGTAGACGCCTGGAGAATCCAGAACCTGGCACTAGGCTGGGCTACCCCCCTTGGGTTTCACACTTGCGGTATGTGCCCTTAGTATTTTCCACTCCAGAACATTCCACCTCATAGCAGCTTATCGCTTAAGTTTGGTTTGTGAGAAAGTTAAACATAATGGGGAAGAGAAAAGCAGGAGGTGGCTCAGGCATTTCTATGTCTCCAGCTATTACCTTTTTGACAGGATAATCCAGCGAGCTGTGAGTGCCATTAGTAAGGAGATCGATCTCACAGAAAGACTTTCCCTCTGTTCTGCAATTGTGACTGGCCCTAAAAGTAAATCCTCCACTCCTTCCGGTCTACCTGCTCTTCTTCACTTAAGCACGCCAGGCCTGATTGATTTCACATGTACCAAATTTAGGTCCTTCACACCCTACTGTGGCATTCCGCTCACCGGACGGTCCGCAACCTCTGGTAGTGGCAAATGGCAAAATCAGTGGATTAAACCTTGATTAGTAGAAGCTGCCGCTCGGACCTTTCCCCGCTGTGCCCCATTACAGCCCCAGCTATAGTCCAACTAAATCCACCACCAGTGGAGGTAAGGGAGAGTGTCTCTTTACTTGACCCCTCTGGGGTAAGGAGTCTGAGTGATACATAGATAAGGTAATACATTTTCTTCTGTGGGTGGAATTTTCCCCAGTTCTTATACGGTTGAATGTCACCTGAGCGCACACTAATGGATTTGTGGAAATCAGCTATGCAGACCCCCAGTATGTCATCTTCTACAAATCCCAGCAAGGAGGTGGGACTTAGAGAACACAAAAAGGATCTTACTAGGCATTCCCCCTTGCCCAACTTTTACATCACCTTCAAGTACTGCTCCTGATTCCCCATGCTCGGGACTCAACACACTGAATTCCAAGCAAAATAGACACTGTTGGATTATTAATCAAAAAAGTCAAATCCAGTCTCCGGCACATTCCATCCATATTGCTCAGGAATTTGGAACTGCAGTACTTTGAGGTCGCGCACAGATGGCAATGCAGCTAATGATAAATCTCTCCCCAGCCTCCTGTCCTTATGTGACAATTCTCTTTGGAGTACCCTCTTTGTGAATGAACCAAAAGGAGTCCCAGGATGAACTGTTAAACATAACTATGAATTGGCTGCGTCGTCATAGAAATGTTCCACTCTTTATAGCAAATCGTATCCTGCTGACGAGTGTGGGCTGGAATGGTACTGGGCCTGTGGTTCACAAGTAGATTGTATCATTGTCAACTTTAGGTCACCCTTTTTGGTACAGAGTTAATTTTTAGGTCTCGGCCTATTCCCATTCCGCAGGAATGGAATAGGACGAGTCTATAGCAGTGAAACCAAGACTTAAACTAAGGTCTACCAAAAAGAGGTTTTCCACGAGTGCATGTGCACATGCACGAGCCCGAGCCTTCTGCCTGCCTCCTAGGCAATCTGCTTCTCCGCCCCCCTGGTGTTTCTGGCTTGCTCTTCAAAGGCTCCCCATACCATTTGCTCCTGCCTCCCCGCCCACTGCTTCACACTTCACGGCCGCCAGGCCGTGAGCTCGCATTTCTGCCCAGCAGCTTCAAAGGGATCTTCTTTCCCGCCCACTGCTTCACACTTCACGGCCTGGCGGCCGTGACTCGCATTTCTCCTCCCCTCCCCCCCACCCCCCTCCCCACAGCAATGCCAAGAGCTTGTTTTACAGGTTCCTAGAGGCCTTTCAGATTCCCTATCATTCAGCAGCTTGACTTCAAAGGGATTTCATTTCGCGGCCGCGTTTTTTCTGCCCCTGTTAGGCTCGTTTTTTTTGTGCCTTTGCCATCTTCTTTCATCACATATTCACCATCCTGACAAAATGCATCCACAGGCACAGACATTAATGGGTCACCCTCTTTTCGAACCTTTTATCTCCCTCTTAAAACTGTCCATTTGCTTTCAGCTTAAAGGGATCTCTCTTATACTCATGACTAACCCCCCTTCTCCCCCCCCCCTCATCGGAAAGTCAACGGATTGTCAACTATGCTGATTGGTGGAGGGAGAGCTCATATTATACTGGCGTGTTTCTATTGCACGCTTTTCACTGTATTTCTTTCAACAAGTGTCCTGCCCATCCGCAAGCGTCAGACATCACCAAGCGTCAGACATCACCAAGCGTCAGACATCACCAAGCGTCAGACATGGGGGCGTGGCCAAGTGTCGAACATGGTGGACGTGTAGTCCCTGAGCTCCGTCCTCAGCCCTGAATACGAGCAATTTATCCTGACATCCCTGCCTGCAACCCACCTGAAACCTGCCCACGGAGTCTCCGAGAGCAAGCGGCGTGCAGCGGTGAGGTGCTGATTCCCCCGCGCCGCGCCGTAACAGCAGAGAGGCCGTGGTGTGTTTGCGGCCTGCGGCGCAGCGTGAAGCCTCGGCCTCGGTTGAGTGGCCTGCCCGACCTGCTCCCGACCATTGCCGCATCCAGGCCGGATCCCCGGACCGGCGGCGAGCCGCGACTCCTGCCGAGGCACCGGGATGCGAGTGGAGCCCTCTGCTCTGCCTGCGGCCCCGCTGCCTCCCCCTGACCTGCTTTCACCCTTGGCCGGCTTGCACTGTTGCGGGCCCGCTCGGAACGCGGAGCCCCCCCGGACCTGCTCACAGCCCGCCCGCACCAACAGCGGCGCCCACGCCGCCAACGACACGAGTGAGGTCGGTGGGACGGGTAGAGCGTGTAGCCCGTCGGACCTGTGGGCTCAGCTTCTCTCTGGCTGCACCTCACGCTCGGGGACGAGGGACGGCCCACCATCGAGGCTCCCCACCGGCGCCATCTTGTCTACACGCCGGGACCTGGGGTCTTGGCCGTGGCGCCTTCTTTACCCCCTGGGCCACACGATAACGGGCGGAAAATGAGGATCTAACGCGAGGTGGCACACATCGAAGGACCGACTCTGCCCTGCCGCCTCTGGGGTCTGTACCGCAACACCGCCATTGCTTTGCTCTGACGCAACTCAGACCCCCCACAGCCACTGCCTGCCTCCCTGAGTGAACACTTGCAGGGGTTGCGGCTGACGGCTGCAGCTACTTCGGCGCCACCCTGCTCACGAGGTCAATGGGCAGACACAGAGGTAAGACCCAAGACCAGGGCGCTCCGACAGACATGCAGTCCACGGGTTCCGAGGACCCGCTTGCCTCTTCAAGTGCGGACATCATCCCGCCGACTGGACAGGGATCCCAGGACGCCAAGTTGGACCTCATCCTGAACGAAATACGCGCGACGCACTGGAATCGCGTATAGACAGTATGGCAACTGGCTTATCCCTCCTGCGGGCTGACCATAACAAGTTGGCGGAGCGGGTCTCCGAACAGAAGATAGCGCTGAGCGATACCACAACAGACTGAGCATTCCACGAGGTTGGAGAACGTAGAGAAACAGCTCCGACACCTCCGGGACAGGGTGGACGACGCGGAAGGGCGTGCCCGCCGCAATAATGTCCGCATTTTGGGCATTCCGGAGAGAAGCGAGGGGAGGAATCCCACCCAATTCGTGGAGGACTGGCTACGAAAATTGGTGGGCCAGGAAGACCTCACTGCCCTATACAGTGTGGAACGGGCACACAGGATGCCGTCGCGACCTCCTCAACCGGGGGCACCACCTCGCCCCTTAATTGCACGCCTCCTCCATTATATAGACCGGGACACTGTTCTAAGAGCGGCTAGAGAGAAAGCGCCGATACGATTCGAAGATAAGAACATTTCAGTATATCCTGATTTCACGCCCACAGTGCAACGAGCCAGGTCCACCTTTCTGGGTGTGAAGCGCAAATTGCGAGACAGAAATATGCGCTTCTGTTCCCCGCCAGGCTCAAAATACTCCATGGCAACAAATCTCACTTCTTCGATACGCCGGAGGAGGCGGAGGAATGGATGGAAGTCACGCTAACTCCACCGAACTCTCAAGACCCACTCGCAGATAGTCATAGTGGTGGTCGCCGGAGCCCACCGGGCAGACGGAATGACGCTTCCGATCCGGGACGCCACTCTTCGCAGGATGCGCCGACGAATACGCACCCTTCCGGAGGTCAGTCGGCGGGTCATTCGTCACCGCAGATGCGGCTCACAGAGGAGGCACTGGCCGCTCACGACGCGGGAGCGACTGGAGACGGAATCACCGTTACCACCGACACTCACACTGAGGTGTCCGGATCAGTGGACAGCATACAACTATTTCCTAAGATCACAGCTCAGATGGCAGCGGAGTTCTGAGTGGCAACACGATTGATCCCCTCCAGGTGGTAACGTATGACTGATCCTTTTCTACAGGTATAGTGGGTTGCATAAGGGACCACCCTTTCGTGGGCTACCATGCCCATGCAGGCCGTAAAGTGACAGTTTCCTGAGGCCTACTTCCCCCAGTATGCACACAAACCTGACTGACTTGTGCTCACGTTGGGCACCTTGGTTTGGCTCCCGAGCCAGTTGGTTTGGGGACCTTATTGTTAAGGGGTTACATGTTCGCAGGACACTCTCACCTTGTAGCAACACAGAACTAACGTGGTCACCGGGGTGCTTCAGTATAACGCATCACACAGATGGTTCTGGGGCCTCTTAATGTTTACCAGTTGTGCACCTGGAATGTGAGGGGCATGGGATCGGTACACAAACGCCATAGAATTTTGGCTCAACTAAACCGCAGGGGGACACAGATTGCTTGCCTCCAGGAGACACATTTGAACAATGATGAAAACATGAAGCTACGCAAGAAATGGAGAGGGCAGCTCTTCGCTACCTCCTATTCCGCGTTCTCCAGGGGGGCGGCGATTTGGCTCCGCAACTCTGTCCCTTTCCAGATGTTGGAGCAGAGAATTGATCTGGAAGGACGTTATGTGTTTGTGCGGGGACTGTTGGATGGGGCTGCCATTGTACTTGGTTGTGTGTACTCACCAAATGCGGGTCAAACAGAGTTTTTGTCAACTATAAATGGAGTGCTTGCGGGTTGGGCTGATCACCGATGGATAATTGGGGGAGATTTTAATGCTGTGCTCGATGTTACACTAGATAGGTCACACCCCCCCTTGCAGGCCACTGAGAGCAGGAAACAGGCAGACGCTCTGACACGGTGGGCTGAGGGCTGGGATTTGGCGGACGCATGGCGCAGCGCACACTCACGGGAGAGAGAATATACCTTTTATTCCCCACCCCACCAACTTCACACCAGGATAGACCATGTCTTCTGCTCCCGCTCCCTCACAGACTCAATTGTCCAGACGCAACACATGGGGAAAACTCTATCCGATCACAGCCCCGTTGAGCTCACTTGGCAGTGGGGTAGGCGACTGGCCCCCATCCCGACCTGGAGACTATCTCCGGATCTCCTTGAAGACTCGGTCTTCCGGTCATCCCTGTCCGACACTATAGAAACCTACTTCTCCACAAATGTGAACGCGGCCAGCTCCCGGCAGATAGAATGGGACGCTTTTAAGGTCTGTCTCCGGGCGGCGGCGATGACTACCCGAGTGGGCATGAAGCGGGTGGTGCTTGGGCAATTGAACGAAGTAGAGGGCTCACTGGCGTCCCTGGAGAGTGAGGCAGCGGGCACAAATGCACCTTTCACGCCACTACAGTAGGCCCACATTAGACATGCTGAGCTACTGGAAGACCTGCGGCTCCTAGACTACAGGGAATACACGAATAGACAGCATACACAAGCGGATAGGGCCGATCCCCTACTAGCCCGCCTCCTACGTGATTCCCCAGTTTGCCATCCGATCCTAGAAATACTGGACCAGACAGGCAGCCCGACTTCCACCCAAGTATGGATAAATACAGCGTTTATGGACTACTATACCACGCTGTACAGCCCCCCCCAACCCCTGTCAGAGACCGCGTTCGAGACCTTTCTGAGTGACCTAGACCTCCCCCGACTCACTGACAGGCAATGCAAAGACCTGAAGCGCACCATTTCAGTAGCGGAAATTAGGCAAGCAATACGAGCTCTCCCGAAGAGCAAAGCTCCCGGAACGGATGGCCTACCGGCTGAGTTCTATGCAACATTCCTTGATCTCCTGGCCCCGCGGTTACACTCTGTTTATTTGGAAGTTCTACGGACAGCCTCCCTGTCACAATCTTCCATGCAAGCGTTGATCACATCCCTCTTAAAGCCTGGCAAAGACGGGCTGCAGTTGGCCGATTACAGACCCCTGTCCCTCCTCAATACTGACTCCAAGATCTTGAGCAAAGTGCTGGCGTCGAGACTCGTGCAGTTCATACCACAACTGATCCATCCGGACCAATGTGGTTTTGTACCGGGCCGCAATACGGCCATGAATCTCAGGCGATTGGCCCAGTTAATGCTCAGTAACCAAATGGGCACGAGCTCGAAGGGCTGCATTTCTCTGGATCTGAGGCAGGCGTTCGATTCCCTTAGATGGGACTATATGTTTGCCACACTGGTAAAGTTCGGGATACCACCCGAATTCATTGCCTGGGTCAGATTACTTTACACCCTCCCCATGGCTAGAGTGCGTACCTCCAGCCACATCTCCGGACCCATACCTATAGCGAGGGGCACCCGATAGGGTTGCCCGCTCTCCCCTCTCCTTTTTATCCTCGCCCTCGAACCTCTGCTCTGCAAGCTCAGGACACTGGCCCCCCGCTGTGGTGTTCAGAGGCACGGGACGGCGCACATTGTGTCCGCTTACGCAGATGACATCATATTATATCTCCGGGATTTATGGGGCGATTTGAGCCCTATACCCCAAATATTTGAGGACTTCAGGGCAATCTCTGGCCTCACCATCAGCGAATCTAAGTCCTATGGCTTCGCCTTTGTAACCTCGGGCTTACCTACTCCTCTACCATTCACCCCCCATGTATTCCAGATGGCGGACACCACCTTCCGATACCTGGGGATACAAATCTATAGGGAGGCTGATATGATGATAGACGGCAACCTTGGGAGGGCAATT
This sequence comes from Lissotriton helveticus, assembly GCF_964261635.1. NCBI lineage: Eukaryota > Metazoa > Chordata > Amphibia > Caudata > Salamandridae > Lissotriton > Lissotriton helveticus. The sequence continues at coordinate 156,129,939 of NC_136067.1, read as the reverse complement.
AGAGCACTGAAGGCACAGATTCAGTTCTGGCTAACACTACCCCTCTCCATAGCCGGCAGAGTGGCGATTTCCAAGATGGTGATGCTTCCCCGCCTCATTTACCACTTCACCAATCTGCCGTTCCTGATTCCAGCGGCGACATTTAATACTCTTGACACACTACTCACGGAACTTGTATGGGGACACGGGCGCAGACGTATAGGCCTCGCTAAACTACAACTCCCCTCTGACTCAGGTGGTATGGGCCTACCGGACTTCAGGGCTTATAACTATGCGTGCCAACTGCAGTGGCTGGCCTACTGGGTAGCCGGACGCAATCTTCACGAGATCAATGTATCAGAAGATGAACATGCAAAAGGGAGGGTACACACATTACTTTTACCCAGATCGGATCTGCCGAGAGACGCCCCACCACTCCTCCTGGTGGCAGTGATGTACTGGCGGAAGGCACTAAGGTACACGTCCCCCAAGACGTCTTATTCCCCCACGATCCCACTCTTGGGTATCCCTCTGGGCTTGGAAACACTCACAACGAATAATCTGGTGTCCTGGCACGACGCAGGGGTGTCGCAGGTGGGTGACCTGTTTGCCGAGGGGCGCCTATTATCATTCGAGGACCTTGGGGCCGCGCGTGGCGTTCCCAGAGGCTCCTTTCTCTTGCACGCAGGCCTTCGCCATTATATCACGCACAGGTGGTCACCTGAGGGACAGGAGCCTGTCACAAGCCCCCTCATATCTATGCAATACCTCATGGGCACGGGCGGCCATCTGACCAAATGGCTCACTTCTAGCATCAAAACGGGGAGGGCTATCACACTGTCGCCGCTCAGAGCAGCGTGGGAAGGGGATATCGGCAGGCCGCTGAGAGACAAAGAGTGGGAGCGTATCCTTCAGTTTCCTAGGAAGGTTGCTAGAAACCCCAAGTTTAAGTTTATTCAATTGATGCTGCTACATAGAGCACACCTGACCCCACACCGCATACATGTAATGTTCCCTGCCGCTGATGGCACCTGCCCCCAATGCGACGCTGACGACGCATCGCTATTGCACATGCTATGGCACTGCCCTAAGTTGGGATATTATTGGACCACTGTCCATGACTCGCTTGAGAGGGCTGGTGCCCTGTCCCAATCGCCTACGCCAGAACATACCCTGTTAGGGCTAGGACCGCCAACACGCACTAGAACCATGGCGACACGTTTTACAGACATGGCCCTATTGTTAGCGAAGCGAGCAATCACGATGAGATGGAAGTCCACATGCGTCGGGCATGCACAAGCGTCTGGCATGCACAAGCGTCGGGCATGCACAAGCGTCGGGCATGCACAAGCGTCGGGCATGCACAAGCGTCGGGCATGCACAAGCGTCGGGCATGCACAAGCGTCGGGCATGCACAAGCGTCGGGCATGCACAAGCGTCGGGCATCCGCAAGCGTCGGGCATCCGCAAGTGTCAGTGTTGGAAATGGGATCCCTGGCTGGCCAGGGCTTTCGCCAAAGTCAGTCAGAGACCACCACTCCCAAGTCAGGGCAAGGGAGTTACACGCCAAGATAACCCCTACTCACCCTCTAGGTAACGTGGCGCGAGCAGCAAGGCTAAACTTGGAGGCGATGTAAGTTAAGTATTTGCGCACGCACCCCAGCAACAACACCCAAAGGCCCACCACAAAGGCAACTCCACACAAGGTTATATAAAAATAGCCTTTGTATTACACCAAAACACATTGGATAAAACACACTTTACAATGTGCCAGAGGCACGGGCAGAATTTACAAGGGATTATTTACAAGACAGGGCCACCTGGACCACTGCCAGGAATCAGCACTTTTAGAAGTAACAATACAATACTTGTAGGCCTAGAACTTAGAACATAGCCTATCAGACAGTACCTTCCGTCCTGGTTGCACGGGATAATGCGAGTGACCTCCTTAGTAAACTTGAGCGGGCGGCCCAGCGAAGCGGCGCGACTCAGGGGAGAGCGGCGTGGCTTGAGCGGGCGGCCGGCAAGGTACAAGCATTTCTCTGGGGCGACCAATGTGTGCGGCTCAGAAGAGGAGGGGGAAGGCAGGATGCGGGCGACCCAGCGAAGTGGCGCGGCTCAAGGGAGAGCGGCGCAGCTCGAGGCTTGGACGGGCTGCCGGCACGAGCTGCCGAGGGGAACGAGCGAGGCACACTTCAGCGAGGCCCCAGGGGCCCAGGGAGATCAGACAAGTCCCAGCAATTTGGCAGGGAAGGCACCATAGAGTCCACTGGTCCTGGGACTCTGGTCAGGGGGCAAGCTTAGTATCAAGCCCTTGGGATCACTTATAACAGAAGATCACTGTAACACAAAATAGGACATAAAGCACACAACCAGTACCCACTGGTAACTGGTAAGTCCCCCCCTACGCAATCCTAACCACCCTAGGAACAGGTCACGCAGGGAACCAGGACCGTACTAGCACCACCTGCACTAGCAAGAACAACCACCTCAGTATCACAATACAAGTAGGGGCATAGACCTGGGGACAAAACACATGATGCAATGCATAACATTCATTCAGAGGTGTAAGAGAAACAAGGCACATGATGTATCACCAACACATTCAGCGGTGCAGCAAAGAGCACTTTGCAGAAATCACAGTAACATGAACTTACATCAAAGTCCAGGGTCCAGGTTGCGCCACTGCGCCAAGACCTAAACGTAGCAGCTGCCCACAAAGTGCTGGGCAACTGAGGGACAGAACAGGGGGCCTAAACGCTGCAGCTGGCACTAAATGCTGCGTAGCTGGGGAAAGGCCAGGGAGGAAGGAGTGCGCCTCACTCCTCAGTTCACAGTACATGTCCCTAGGGAGGAAAACCTAAACGATGCAGCTGCCCACTAATTGCTGGGCAGCTGGAAACAGAACTGCGACAGGGGCCCTCACTGGCCCCTCAGGACAAGGACTGTGCCCAACTGAGCCCTCTGGCTCTAAAAACAAATATGTCCCGGGTTGGAGCCATCTAGGCTCAAGAAACACTACTGCCCAGCGTGGGAGCCCTCGGGCTCTGCAGTAAATACAATGCCCCAACACGTTGGAGCCACGGGGCTCAGCACGGGCTCCTCGGGCCCTTTCACTCGATACTGTGCCCTGGGGAAACGTTGGGGCGGCCCTCTACCATCCGGGGCCGCCTTGAAGGCACCTGAAGGCGGAGCGCACGGACAGAAGAAAACGCTATGCCCCCACCGAGCCCTCTAGGCTCAAAGAACTACTGGGGGCCGTTGGAGCGGCCCTCTGTCAAGCGGGGCCGCTCAGCGTTGCGAGGGGATCCCTCGCGCACTTTCACCACCCCCCGTCCCTCCCTTTCCCCCCCCCCCCCCGGGGCAGCTCTACTCACCGGCTGCTCTCCGGAGGCGGCGGGGGACACCATCTTCTTGCAGCAGTCTGCCGGGGCCCTCCCTCGCTCACGGGGGCCTCGGCGGGTGTCAGCAAGGCAGCGGGCGGGGCTCTCTCACCTCATGAGAGCCCCGCTTTCTTGACACAGGGGTCTTCACCCGGTCCCCCAGGCTCAGTCTCCCTGGCGGCGCTGGCCAATCCCAGCGTGGCGGCGGGCGGGACTTCCTCCGGCAAACCGGAAGTCCCGCCCCGCATCAGGCACTGTAGTGCCTGACTTCCTGTTTTGCGGCGCTCGGGCCGCGGCGGTGAATCTCGGGGGCATTTCAGAGGGGTGGCACCCTCGAGATTAAAAATAAACAGCGAGGTGGGCACTCGCTCGCTTTAAGTAATAAACAGGGGCAAAAGTAAAAATAAAGCGCTCCGAGCGCTAGGGAACAACACAGCGCTTTCAAGCGCTAGGGGCAGAATAAAAGCGCTCCCATGCGCTATAAAGCCAATAAAGCGCTCCTTGCGCTAGGCAACAGTCCCTCTGGCATCCAGGAGCTGGGCAGGGCAAAGAGGCCCCACGAGTCCAGGGACAAGCACAGCAGAGAAAAGTCCTCCAGGGCATCAAGGCAAGGCAGAGAGACCCCAGAGGGAAAAGGCATCCAGGGGCTGGGCAGGGCCCAGGGAGGCAAGCCTTCCCCTGGGCCCAAGCAGCAACACGCCCCTGGTAGTTTCAAGTTGGCAAACAAGAACATTTTTCAAGAGGTCACAGCCTCTTTTTATACAGAGCAACCCTTTGTCTAAAGGTGCAGGGTGGGGGGAGAAACCAGTCGCAGCTGGTTCTGGAGCACTCTTGATGGCCCAACCACCCATTTCATTCACTGGGGAGGCTAGGGTCGTTAGACACACCACAGGGGGGCGGAGCCAGCATTGTGTGGGGAAAACCCAGCCCATCCAGGACACAGGTACACTCCTCCCACACATCACTCATGCTAATCTCACACTCACCACCGGGCAGACCCATCCAGACTTCCTGGAGCCTGGCATGCCAGCCAGCTCCAGCCAATCCTGCCCCAGCACCCTCACTGCACACATACATCAATGTCCAGAAGTAGCACTTCCCTTCTAGACACATACATGCCGCATACACCATCTCGCAGCATTCACTCTCACGAGTTCATACATACTAAACTCGAGCCTGCACTCCCCACGCATCAGGAACTACCAGGGACCCATACATTCCCCATGCATTCCTATGGGAGGGCAGGCCTATCTCACACACGCACTCAAGGAGCGCACGCACTTTACACTGCGCCACAGTGTCCAAGTGCGCAAAGACCAGAAATCACTATAATTTAAGGCAAAAAGTTCAGGGGTGACCCTGCCACAAGGCCCAAGTCCAACAGTCAGGCATCCGCAAGCGTCAGGCATCCGCAAGCGTCAGGCATCCGCAAGCGTCAGGCATCCGCAAGCGTCAGGCATCCGCAAGCGTCAGGCATCCGCAAGCGTCAGGCATCCGCAAGCGTCAGGCATGCGCAAGCGTCCGGCATCCGCAAGCGTCAGGCATGCGCAAGCGTCAGGCATGCGCAAGCGTCCGGCATCCGCAAGCGTCAGGCATGCGCAAGCGTCCGGCATGCGCAAGCGTCCGGCATGCGCAAGCGTCCGGCATGCGCAAGCGTCAGACATGCGCAAGTGTCACGCATCCAAAAGCATCAAGCATCCACATGCATCAAACATCCACAAGCAACAGATATCCACAAGCAACAGACATCCAAAGGCATCAGGCATGCACAAGCGTCAGGCATGCACAAGCATCACACATCCACAAGCATCACAAGCATCAGACATCCACAAGCATCAGACATCCACAGGCATCAGACATCCACAGGCAACAGACATCCACAGGCAACAGACATCCACAGGCAACAGACATCCACAGGCAACAGACATCCACAGGCAACAGACATCCACAGGCAACAGACATCCACAGGCAACAGACATCCGCAAGCGTCAGACATCCGCAAGCGTCAGGCATCCGCAAGCGTCAGGCATCCGCAAGCGTCAGGCATCCGCAAGCGTCAGGCATCCGCAAGCGTCAGGCATCCGCAAGCGTCAGGCATCCGCAAGCGTCAGGCATCCGCAAGCGTCAGGCATCCGCAAGCGTCAGGCATCCGCAGGCGCCAGGCATCCGCAGGCGCCAGGCATCCGCAGGCGCCAGGCATCCGCAGGCGCCAGGCATCCGCAGGCGCCAGGCATCCGCAGGCGCCAGGCATCCGCAGGCGCCAGACACCCGCAGGCGCCAGACACCCGCAGGCGCCAGACACCCGCAGGCGCCAGACACCCGCAGGCGCCAGACACCCGCAGGCGCCAGACACCCGCAGGCGCCAGACACCCGCAGGCGCCAGACACCCGCAGGCGCCAGACACCCGCAGGCGCCAGACACCCGCAGGCGCCAGACACCCGCAGGCGCCAGACACCCGCAGGCGCCAGACACCCGCAGGCGCCAGACACCCGCAGGCGCCAGACACCCGCAGGCGTCAGGCATCCGCAGGCGCCAGACACCCGCAAGCGTCAGGCGTCAGGCATCCGCAAGCGTCAGGCGTCAGGCATCCGCAAGCGTCAGGCGTCAGGCATCCGCAGGCGTCAGGCGTCAGGCATCCGCAGGCGTCAGGCATCCGCAAGCGTCAGGCGTCAGGCATCCGCAAGCGTCAGGCGTCAGGCATCCGCAAGCGTCAGGCGTCAGGCATCCGCAAGCGTCAGGCGTCAGGCATCCGCAAGCGTCAGGCGTCAGGCATCCGCAAGCGTCAGGCGTCAGGCATCCGCAAGCGTCAGGCGTCAGGCATCCGCAAGCGTCAGGCGTCAGGCATCCGCAAGCGTCAGGCGTCAGGCATCCGCAAGCGTCAGGCGTCAGGCATCCGCAAGCGTCAGGCGTCAGGCATCCGCAAGCGTCAGGCGTCAGGCGTCAGGCATCCGCAAGCGTCAGGCGTCAGGCGTCAGGCATCCGCAAGCGTCAGGCGTCAGGCATCCGCAAGCGTCAGGCGTCAGGCATCCGCAAGCGTCAGGCGTCAGGCATCCGCAAGCGTCAGGCGTCAGGCATCCGCAAGCGTCAGGCGTCAGGCGTCAGGCATCCGCAAGCGTCAGGCGTCAGGCGTCAGGCATCCGCAAGCGTCAGGCGTCAGGCATCCGCAAGCGTCAGGCGTCAGGCGTCAGGCATCCGCAAGCGTCAGGCGTCAGGCGTCAGGCATCCGCAAGCGTCAGGCGTCAGGCATCCGCAAGCGTCAGGCGTCAGGCGTCAGGCATCCGCAAGCGTCAGGCGTCAGGCATCCGCAAGCGTCAGGCGTCAGGCGTCAGGCATCCGCAAGCGTCAGGCGTCAGGCATCCGCAAGCGTCAGGCGTCAGGCGTCAGGCATCCGCAAGCGTCAGGCGTCAGGCATCCGCAAGCGTCAGGCGTCAGGCGTCAGGCATCCGCAAGCGTCAGGCGTCAGGCATCCGCAAGCGTCAGGCGTCAGGCATCCGCAAGCGTCAGGCGTCAGGCGTCAGGCATCCGCAAGCGTCAGGCGTCAGGCGTCAGGCATCCGCAAGCGTCAGGCGTCAGGCGTCAGGCATCCGCAAGCGTCAGGCGTCAGGCATCCGCAAGCGTCAGGCGTCAGGCATCCGCAAGCGTCAGACATCCACAAACGTCAGGCATCAGACTTTTATTTAAGTATTAATTATTAAAAAAAATGTAAAACCATTGTTATTTGTAATATCAATACATGTAAGTCACGTAAATACAACACATATTGCATTACAAATGCTATAGGTGTCACATTTGCGAAAGTTATAACTAATGGCATGGTAAATGACAAAGCTATTAATTTCGCTATTTTCAAAAACAAAACCTAAATAAAAAATGTGTCATTTACAATACCAATAGCTCAAACTTTCCTAATACGAGACCTATTGCATTGCAAATGCTTGTTTGGGAATAGGAGCAATCCGCAAGAGAGAAGTAACATTTTATTTTTGCCATTGCGTTATTTGTATAAACCAGTCCATCGTGTCTAATGGGGCAGTAATTGGGGCTGCATGGGGTTTCCATGCCAACAGTCCCAAACTCGCACAATTTCACTCCACTTAGGATCTCGAATCATAATTGCTTTGCTGTATTGGTGTATATAGACTGACTTGATAGGGCTGGGTGTGGTTCTCCTCGTCGGATTGTCTGTGGTGAATGGGCTCCTGGATTGTGCCCCAACCTCAAATTGATCTCCTGGAATATAGCCGGAATTCTGCCCATGTTGTCCGGCCTGAAGTTGGCGTGCCTTTATCGATGCATATGATGTATGTCTGTTTCAAGATACTTCGTTACTTAGTCCTCTATCTTTTAGGGTTTACCTCATATAGCCAGGAGGCAATTTCATCAGGGAGAGTAGAACCATCGAGGGGCATCACAAAATGGGTCAAAATCACAGCAATGTGCAATATTAAGGAATAGAAGTTAGACTCGCCTGATTTGTTGTGAATCCGCTTCCCGTAATGTAACCTGTTACATATATGTTTAGTAGACCCATGGGAAACAAAATCGTCAGGGGCAATCGAGTTGTCTGTACATCTAGTTGCACTCCCTGCTCAAGCTGTTAAGGTTATGGGTGGTGATTTAAATTGCCAGTTTGAGCCACTTGATTCTCATTTAATGCTAAGTTTAACTTAGGAACAACTTCTCTGGTCTATACCGGCGTTAGTAATCCCTCCTGTAAAAAAAAAAAAAAAAAATGACCTCTTTGGCAATACAGCTTGATGCCGTTATGTTGAATCAGGGTTTAAGAGCTTGCAACGGCAGGTCAAATTCCGATTAAGATGGCAACCACACATTTAATCAGGTGCAGACAGACCGCAAGTCTTATAGACTGCATTTTACTTGATGTTCGGCTCTGGCCCAACTTAATTGACATGGCTGTCATACCCAGTCAAAACAGCAATCGTAATGTGCTAGTCCTTGACTTGAAGATGTTAGTGCCCCCCTGCATGGGTAAATTGTGTCTCCCCCCCCCTCCCTCCCCACACACACACATTTTGATGTTAGCCCTGTCTGCTAACAGATGCATGGTTAAATGGGGTGTGCTGTTCCAATCCAAGGAATCAGTCGCAGAAGTATATAAATTGGCTGCTGATGGAGAAGGGGAGCTGTCGCCATTATTAGATCTGTCAATGGAGAAGGAGATGCTCTAGTCAATTTCAGTAATATTCATATACAACTGTTCAAAAAATTGAGACCACATTTTTATGTGGAAACTAGTCAGTCAGGAGACGCAGAGCTCCGGCCTGGTCTAATAACCAGTGCAGTGAAGCAAGAGTGGTGCTAACAGGTGCCATTAATTCAAGCATCCAGGTGGGCTTATAAAATCGCCATTCAGGAACCAAAGAGTGGGAACTCAGGAAGTGGGAGAGTCTAACAGCAGCAAGAGGTGATTCCTTTTGTAATATTGTCCCGACTGGCAACACTGAGGGGTTTTGTCATATCATATCATGGTGTCGGATTCATTTGCTCATTTTTCCAACTTGTATTCCACTGCAGAGCAGAGTGAAGCCTCCGAGAAGGGCTCTAGTAATACAGGCACTGGTAGTTCCCTTGCGGATCCAACTCTTGGCAGGTCCACCTGTGCCGCCAAGTGACCAATCTGTAGATATAGGTTTCAACTCGAGGAAATTGATCCAGCGATAATAAAAATTGTTCCCCTTAAAGCCCCGGTGTATGATAAGGTACCGGGGGATCTTTTTCTTGGAAAGGCCTGCGGTTAGGAGCCATTATTTTGCTTTAATTTTCAATGCTATGAGTGGCCCCCATCTCTCCCACTTGGGCTGGAGCGGAGGTCATCCCCATCTTTGCGAAAGGAGCCTATGATCTTGCTTCAAACTACAGGTCCATAAACCTAATTGATTTCACCCAAAAGCTGTTTGCGAGGGTCATTATGAGCAGATTGCAAGACTGGCTGACTGCCACAGAGATATTGACCCCAATTCAAACTGGCTTCAGAGAACTCACCAGTACAATAGATAAGGTGCTTCGTCTCCAGCTGTTGCACTGGAAGTTCATTCTCATGGGGGGCATTGTTGTGGTGTTTGTCGATCTAAGATCAACTTTTGACCGTATATCTCGTCCTAAGTTGATGCAGTTCTTGGCTGATGTTAGGGTTCCTCACTGTCTGCTGAATGATATTGAGACTCCCTGATGATGATTTCACACAAGCCATATGTGGGCCGATGTGGGAAATGACCAGTAAATAGAGGTGTCCGGCAGGGATGCATTTTTGAACTCACTCTATGTACATTATTCTTTAACGACTTGGTAGCCTATGTGGATCATTGCGAGTCTGACTTACCACCCCTTGCAAATGTTAGGGTCCCAGCCCTGATGATTACCGATTATGGGGTGCTGCTTTCAAAATCTCCCATAGGTCTGCAAAGAAATCTTGGCCGATTTTACTACTTAGTAAGCTAAGGAGCTTAAATATCAATATTGCCAAAACAAAATATATAATTTTTAATCCATGCTTTGCCACTTGCCAAGATCCCATATTAAGAGGGGTCCCCCTTTGAGCGTGTCCACATTTTTGATTATTTGGGAGTCGCTTTAACTGAACACTTTGACTGGCAAACCCATGTTGCAAAGTGTAGACTTAAATTAGAGCAAACCTCAGGGGGAATAGTGAAGATGCACAAGGGCACACAGTACTATCCCCTTTCTCCAGCACTTCAAGTCTACCATTGCCAACCGTTCGGGCCAGCCCTTTGTGGTGGTGAGCTGTGGGGACATAGGGAGGTGTCCAGTTGAAAATTGCTTTATGCGTCAACTGACTGGCCTCCCCATTAGTATCCCGCTGATCCCCTTAAGGTTACACATGGGGTTAAAATAAATTCCTACAGAACGTGTAAGGCCTTTTCTGTACAGGAGGAGTTTCTGGGCCACACTGGAGCTGTGCGCTTGCCAGTCTGGTGCAGCCGAGGTAAAACGCATGCTGGGTGCTGGTGACCACCTGTGGCTCAGGCATGTGAAGCTAATCCTCACAAATTTTGGACTTGAACAGCTGTCGGATGATGCTGAGGACTGTGCATTCTCCAAACACAAAATTAAGAGAGCCTATTGGCAATATAAACTAGGTCTATTGCAAGGCCAGTCAATCTTGCGTCCCCTGACGTCTACCTTTTTAATGCTGAAGGATGGCTTTGAGAAAGAACAGTTCCTGGACAAGAGCACATAATGCCAGGGTGATTTCCCTGCAATTTAAACATGGAACCTTGCAGCGCTCCTCACATGCAGCTAGTTGGGGCCGAGAATCTAGGTCAAGACATGGGCAGTGTCCATCATGGAACAACTCGAATGAAACAGTTGAGCAGGTTTTATTATTTTTGCCCCTCGTACCAGAGTTAGGAATAAATGGATTCCACAGCTCTGTCGTAATATAGCTGGTCAGGGAATTTAAAGAGGCATCGAACTTTAAAAACCAATATTCGCCAATGTGTTTGTTGTTTCACAGTTTCCACTGGCTATGTGGAGGATTATGCAAAAAAGCAGTCCAATCGGTGAAACAAAGCAACAATGAACTTTCAGCCTGCACTTTTGTGCCAGTGTCTAGCCTCTTGTTCTCTTCTACGTATTATGTACTTAGCTGTTTGTACTGCGCATGTTTTTTAATATATTTTTTATGTATATTATATACATTATTTCGATTCTGATTTTAAACATTTGTATTGTGATGTTTTATTAACTTTGATGGAAATATTGCTGAATAAAGTTGTTTGAATCGATTAATTTCTGAGATCTTTTTTTTCAAACAATTTTTATTGAAAAAGAAAAGGTACAGTGCATTGTTAAAACGATATTTGGGTCCACAGTCGAAACATATCAGATACAGCTCATGAAGTGCACAGTCTGCGCAATCCACCACCCCACTTCCCATCAGAAGTATGAGGAGCATAACAATTCGGCAGCAACAAGCATTCGGACAGTGTTATAACCAGTGAGGGCCCCCCCGATACATGTAATGGAGTGAGCATAACAATCCCATCAGGGCGGGAGTGTGTCCTCAAAGCCAGAGACTTCCAATACGAGGCGTCTATCTCACTGCAATTCAATGGTAGGGGATACATATATGCCCTCTTTATATCTGAAAGAGACACGTTAGTGATAGATTCCTTACCTTAGAATATCCCCAGGCATCAGACTGGATCCAGAAAGTTTTTCGGCAGCAGTACCCCTGCGCGTCGGTAGGTGGCGTCGTGCGGCTCCGCGTCCGTCGCTGGCGTCTTAAGCGCCGAGATGACGTCACGGAGACTACTTAGGCGCCACCAATGCGCGCTGACGTCAGTTCTTTTTCCGCGCCAGTAAGCGCAGATCCGGTTAGAGCACGTACCTTAGTCACTTTTTGACTATCTTTTTGAGACTTTTGTCTCCTGTAAGTGTACTCTGGTGCACGTAAGAATGCTTGGTTTTAAGGCTTGTGGGGGCCTGCCATCGAAATATGCAGGTGGCGGACCGCCACGACATCTGACTCTCGTCCCAGCGCCGTTCAAGGTCCAGGGGCTGCTCCAGAGAACGCCCGCGGGGCCACCGTCATCGCTCCAAGCCTTCACCCTCGGATTCGGGTAAGAGACGACACAAAAAGAAGTCGAAGAAGCACTGTCGCTTTCCAAAGTCGTCCCGTCGGTCCCCGAATGCGGACAAGGGGAACAGGGGTTCTGCCCCTGCGGCTCCTTTGAAGCCCGGGAGTACCGCGGTCTACCCACCTTTTCCGGGTCCGTTGGCGACTCCCGCACAGATGCAAGAATTTCTTGCTACCATGGACCGCCTGTTTTTGCCTTGGGCTCCCGCCTGTGCACCCTTGGGCCCCGCGGTCCTGTGTCAGGATCCTGTCGAGCGGCTCCGGCGCCACCCTCTGCTCCGCCTCCGGTGCCACAGTGGATACCATTGGTTCTGCCCCTGCCCCGGTTCCAGGACAATGTGGTCCCTACCTGGGATCCGCATTGGGACATTGCACCGGTTCGACCCTGTTCCTGGCGCAGTTTGTTGCTTCCCCGGTCCCTGCCGCCGCGGTCTGTACCTCATACGGCGGAGGTGGAGGACTACTGGGAGGGGTCTGAGGACCCTCTTGCTCATCAGTGTGACTCTGAGCAGGACTGGGCGGATGACTTAGAGGAGGCCGGCGGCTTTATTTATTTATTTATTTATTTTGAAGCTTATAAAGCGCACGGCTACCTCCGGCGGAGGTGTCCCGGCGCTGAGATTACCCGAATGCCACCCAAAGGAGGTACCAGGAGTAAATCCTACAGAAAGGAAATAAAAAGGAGCAGACACTATTATGACCGATTAGTAAACAGCCAGGTTTTGAGTTTACGTCGGAAGACCGTCTCAGATTCAGTGAACCTAAGATCCAAAGGTAGGCTATTCCAGAGTTTGGCAGCAGTGACGGTGAAAGTTCTGCCGCCACACCTGGAGAGTCTGAATCTTGGGACGATCAGTAAGCGAAGGCTGTTAGATCTGAGGTGTCTAACTGAAGATGAAATTTTAAGGCGTTTACTCAGGTAAGACGGGCCTATTCCATGAATAGCACGAAATGCCAAGGTCAAGATCTTAAAATCAATACGCCGAGCTATAGGGAGCCAGTGAAGCTCATCTCTATACGCTCTGACTGAGGTGCGAGCAGGGATATTGCCAATAAGCCGAGCCGCGGCGTTTTGGACAGTCTGCAGGCGATCAATCAAATACTGGGGAGCACCCGCATACAGACTGTTAGCATAGTCCAAATGTGTGGTGATAAGTGCCTGGACCACCGTTTTGCGGGAAGATTGAGGAAGATACGGGAATATCTTCCTGATCATGCGCAATTTCGCAAAGCAAGCCCCCGCAACCTTGTTGACTTGGGACTTACCAGACAAGGTGTTATCAAATGTGAAGCCTAGGTTGCGGGCAGCCTGAACTGGCTTAGGAGGGGGATCCAGAACAGTGGGCCACCACAGGCTGGCCAGGGGAGGAGATTTCTGACCGAAGAAAAGAACCTCAGTTTTATCGGCATTGAGCGCCAGGTGGTTAGCAGACATCCACGTGCAGATATTGCCAAGGCAGTTTCTAAAATTAGAAAAATGGGAGTCAGAGTGGCCTCTAAATGAGAAGATAAGCTGAGTATCATCAGCATAGGAGACCACCCTGACACCCCAAGATTCTACTACCCTAGCAAGAGGAGCCACGTAGATGTTGAACAATAGAGGGCTGAGGGCAGAGCCCTGAGGCACCCCGCACAGAAGGGGGCTATCCTCTGATTCAAAAGGGTGCAACGTAACCCTCTGGAACCTATTCGACAGAAAGGAATTAATCCAGGCCAGTACTGTACCACTGATCCCGAGCTGATGTAGACGAGTTGCTAGTATATCATGGGATACAGTGTCAAATGCAGCGGATAGGTCGAGGAGGACCAACATGGCCTCCTCGCCCTTATCCACTGATTCCCTAATAATTTCTGAGACCTCTAGCAACGCAGTCTCAGTGCTGTAACCTGCTCTAAAGCCGGACTGGGACTCGTGTAACAGCTGATTAGATGCCAAATACTGGGCCAACTGAGTCTGTACCACTTTCTCCAAGATTTTAGCAGGTTTAGGCAGAAGTGAAATGGGCCGGTAGTTGGTGAATTGTAAAGGGTCAGCACCGGGTTTTTTTAGAATAGGGATTAGCCTGGCCTGTTTCCAGTCTAAGGGAAATTGACCACGAGACAGAGAAGAGTTCCAAATCGTAAGGAGAGGTTTAACCAGAATAGGGGCAAGATTGCCCATGATTTTGGCAGGGACTGGGTCCAAAGGAGAACCGGACTTCACTTTAGATAGCAAGGACCAGGCTTGTTCGGGGGTGAGCTCATCAAAATGGTTAAATGAGCTATGACTGGGACATGTTATATCAGGGGGGTGGCAGGGTACAGCAGTATCAAAAGAGGAAAGTTTAATAATTTTGTCCTGAAAAAAATCCGAAAGTCCATTGCAAAGATCTTGCGTTGGAATACATTGGGTTTTCGTGGCAGGGGGATTGACAAAGTCTTTCACGATAGAAAAGAGAGTTTTAGAAGAATTCTGTGCCTGATGGATAAGGTTGGAGAAATAAGCTCTCATCGTAGAGCGTTTCAGCTTATGGAATTTATTCCGGGCAGATTTATAGGCCAGTTTAGCAAGAGGGTCATAATTTTTTCTCCATTTGCGTTCCAGTTGTTTACATAAGCTCTTCTCCTCACGAAGCAGGGAAGAAAACCAGGGAGAAGAGGGACGAGATCTGGAAGAACACAACGGAACAACAGGGGCAACGGAATCAAGGGCCGAAGAAAGGGCCGAATTAAATCTTGCAGTTTCTTTGTCAAGGTCTTCTAGATGGTTAATTTGAAACTGAAGATGAGGTTCTAAAGACTCACAAGTCACTTTAGTCCATCTACGGCCACTGTCTCTATGAAGAGAGGATGGGGAGAAAGAAGAAGGGGAGGTTAGGGTAAAAGGAAGAAGGAAGTGATCAGTCCAGGTCAGAGGAGAAGGGGACAGAACAGAAATGCCAGGATGATTAGAAAAAATGAGGTCTAATGTGTGCCCTGCAATGTGGGTCGGGCCAAGAACTAATTGCGACAGAGTAAGTCCCAGTAAGGTTTCCAACAGGGAAGAGGCTTTAGTACAGGAAGAATCATCAATATGGAGATTGAAGTCACCCAATACAATGAAATGAGGATGTTTAAGAAGGAAGTCAGCAATAGAATGCGTCAAAGCCTTGAGAGGATACAGTAGCTGTAGGGGGATTATAAACCAGAATACCGGCACAAATGGTGCTTGCTGAGTCCATTATAGTGAAGTAAGCAGCTTCGATAAGACCGTGATTAGGGATTTTAGTTAGGTTCAGTTTTAGGTGAGATTTGGCAATTATAGCGAGGCCCCCTCCAGGTTTAGAGTTTTCGCGATTAATGCCAATGAAGCAGTATCCAGGGGGGATAGCTAGGTTAATGTCCGGAGTAGATGAATCTTTGATCCATGTTTCGGTTAGAAACAGTATGTCCCATTTATGGGTATCAAGTAAGAGCCAAATATCGGTGGCATGGGCTGGAAGTGATCTGCAGTTGATCAACGCCGCTTTTAAGATAACTGAGGGCTGCAATTGACCCCTCAGAAGGTGTTGGGAAGCATTGGACACAGCCGGGATAGAAAACTGACATTGTGAACAAGAGTAGCCAGTAAAATCCAAGCTATTGGGTTTACAACAAGAAGTAGGGCTGCAAGAATTGTGACGAAGATATAGCAGCTGATCAGGGGTCCAAGAGATTTTTGGGTCATTAGGAACAGGGGTTCTGGCCCTGGGCGCGGACGGGCGCAGACGGGCTTGCCTTAGGCGCGCCCGCTGCGCCCGCCCGCTGCGCGGACGGGCTGGTCCCTTCTTTATATCCATACCCTCTGGCGGTGGGAGGAGGGTGGGAGGCGTCCAGGAGCTGGAACGCTACCCTGCCTCCCCCCAAGATGGCGGTTCCGCGTTCTCCCGGCCGGCAAGAGCGCTGTGCTCGGCTGCGCCGGGGGAGACATCAGAGTCGGCCCCTAGGACGAAGCAATCTCGTCCGGACCGCTCAAAAGGTCAGATTTTCTATTAAAACAGCTCCAGGTTAAAATATAAACAGTGTTTTAAAAAACAGATCAGGTGACACAAGTATGCAGGTAGTATTCACCACGCACACACAGCACACGCAAAGACGAGTTTTCAAATTCACCAGCACAAAAGGGAAAGAAAGTGCCCCCGGCTTTCCGCCTCATGGGTGAAATGCGTCCAAGTAATGGCTTTGATGTCTCCTCTAACCCGGGGTTTGCCTCTCCCCCGCCTACCATGGAGGAGGGCGCTTCTTACACAGTGGTGCTCCGTCGGGCAGCTGACCTCTCAACCTTTATCTCCCTAGGGTGGCCCTTAAAACTAATCTCCTCACTGAGGTGCTCCAGACGGCGTCCACATTGTCTGAGCCCCTGCTGCCATTTAAATACTCCCTCACTGACGTCTTACTGGACACTTGGTCGAGGCCAGCCACCGGGGCCCCTGTGGATAAAAAAGTCGCCAGGCGTCATCGCCCGGCGCCGGGTGACCCTGCCTTTCTGACCACTCATCCTATGCCCAAGAGCCTGGTCATTCAAGCTTTGACGTCCCAGAGTGCTTTTCCCACGGCTCTGCCAGATAAGGACTCAAAGAAGCTGGAGCAGTTCGGCCAGCTGTTGTCCTCTTCGGCCAGCTTAGGGCTACGGTCGGTGAACACACATGCCTATTGGGCCGCTATTCCCATGCGGTGTGGGATACAGTTGCACAGGTGTTGCCTAAATGTCCTGAAGAGATCCAAGCTGTGCTGTCCCAAGCTGTTGCCGAGGGTAAAGATGCGGCTAAGTTCACCATTCGGTTTGGTTTTGACACTGCGGGCTGACTAGGTAGGGCAATTTCTACGACACTGGCGCTTCGTCGCCACGCCTGGTTGAGATCTACCGGATTCTCGCCAGATGTCCAAAGCTCACTCATGGACATGCCCTTTGATGGCACTCGCCCGTTTGGCGATAAAGCCGACAGTGCGCTGGAGCGTTTTAAGGACTCTCGGGCTACATCCAAGTCCTTGGGTCTCTCCACCACACTCCCAGCCACGTCTACCTTTCATTTCATTCCTTTCGTGGCCACGGAAGGGGCGCCCCTGCCCACTCGTTCATTCAGAGGCCTGCACAGAACCAAACTCTGCGTGGGCTTGGAGGCCGCCGTGGCGGCACAAGGGGCCAGCGTGTGGGTCAGTTCACCTCTGCTCCCGCAGCATCCGCCTCAAAGCCTTACTAGTCCGAGCTTTGGGGTGCTCCCCACGCCAGTGGGCGGCAGGATTAGTCGTCACATTCCCCACTGGCGTTCTGTCACTTCCGACAAGTGGGTGCTGCAACTCGTCCAGAGGGGTTACTCCCACCCATTCGAGTCTACTCCCCCAGCCATGCAACCTCAGTTCCACCGCATGTTGGGGGATCACTTTGCGCTTCTCCAACAGGAAGTTATGGCCCTCTTGACCAAGGGGGCTTTCGAGCGGGCCAGAAGTAGGACATGGTTGTTATTCCCACTACTTTCTGGTCCCCAAGAAGGACAAAGGGGGCTTGCGCCCCATCTTGGACCTCAGGAGCGTCAATCACTTCCTCCGGAAGGAGAAGTTCAAGATGTTGACTCTGGCTCAGGTCTTGACTGCCCTCGAGACTGGATGGTAGCGTTGGACTTGCACGACGCATATTTTCACATCTCCCGTCCTGCCGGCCCACTGGCGTTACCAGTGGTTCACGGTAGGCCAGAAGTATTTTCAGTTTGCCGTGCTCCCCTTTGGCCTTACCAGTGACCCTCGGGTGTTCACAAAGGTGATGGTGGTGGTCGCAGCTCACCTGCGCAGGTCAGGGGTGTCAGTCTTCCCCCCTACCTCGACAACTGGTTGTTGAAGGCGGGCTGGCCCCAGGCAGTTGTCACCCACCTTCAGACTACGGCCGACCTCCTGCATTAGCTGGGGTTCTCCATCAACGTGCCGAAGTTGCACCCGAGTCCCTCTCAGAAGCTCCCCTTCATCGGAGCGGGTCTGGATTTGACGCGGTTTGGGGTTTATCCTCCCGAGCAGCGAGTCCGGGATATTCAGGCTATGATTCAGATCTTTCGGCCTCTATCCCGGGTTTCAGTCAGGATTACCCTCCGGCTCCTGGACCTCATGGCCTCCTGCATCCTGCTAGTACAACATGCCAGGTGGCATATGCAGGCTCTGCAGTGAGACCTGAAGTTCCAGTGGGCACAGCATCAGGGCAGCCTGTCCGATAATGTCCAGATCTCGGAGGGCACTGCACAACAATTGCAGTGGTGGCTCACGAATCGCGATTGGGTCAATGGCAGAGCCCTCTCCCTTCCCCAACCGGAGCACACAGTGGTGACTGATGCATCCCTCCTGGTAAGGGGTGGCCACTTGGAAGAGGCGGAGATCAGAGGCCTCTGGTCTCCGGCGGAGTCCCGGCTCCATATCAACTGTTTGGCGCTTCGGCCGATCCGACTTGCACTGAAGGCATTCCTTCCCTCTGTCCGGGGAAGTGCAGGTGTTCACGGACAACACCACCACCATGTGGTATTGCAACAAACAGGGCGGGTGGTGTCGTGGACCCAATGTCAGGAGGCTCTGCGCCTCTGAACATGCCTGGAACATCAAGGCATTCCCTCGGTGGTTCAACACCTGGCAGGTTCTCTGAACGCCAGGGTGGACAAACTCAGCCGCCGGTGCTGGATGGATCACGAATGGCGTCTGAACTTGGACGTGGTGCAAGGTCTCTTTCTGCAGTGGGGAGAACCTTGATTAGATCTATTCACCACCGAAGAGAACGTGCAATGTCATCAGTTGTGCGCATTGAAATTTCGAAGGCGGCACTCGCTCGGCTACGCTTTTCGTCGCGAGTGGAGCAGCGATCTGTTGTATCCCTTTCCGCCTATACCACTTCTGCCCAGAATGCTGAAGATTTGGAGCGACAGGGCCCAAGTCATCCTTGTAGCTCCGGATTGGGCACGAAGATACTGGTATCCCGAGCTACTCCACATGGAGATCGATCCCCGATCTGACTACCTCTTCAGGAGGATCTTCTGTTGCAGCAGCAGGGGACGGTCCTCCACCCGAACCTGTCCAGCCTCCACCTCCATGCGTGGAGATTGAGCGGCGACAGTTGACTGCTTTTGATCTTCCTCCCGAATTCTGTGATGTCATTCTGGCAGCCAGGCGTCCCTCCACTAAAACGGTGTACGCCTGCAAATGGAACAAGTTTCATTCTATTCTATTCTAAGGTACATTATAAATGCAGTTACAGAGGTAAACTTATTGAAATGCATAGAAGTAATTTGCTATGAAGGCTTTGAAATGGAAAAACAAAATCAGGAAATAGTATGAAACTTAACTGTGCAGCAAAACAATAAAAAATTATGCAGTATCCCTTCCAAAGACAAACAGTCTCTAAATGTTCTGACTCAACCTAAAATTCAAGGTTTTTTATATAATGCAGTTTCTGTAATTTTCCATGCAGAAAAACGTCAGCATGGTATGATCATTGCTCTAATAAATCATGTATTCTCAACTTAAAATGTCACATAGCCCTATCACATTGGTACTAACTGACTATATAAATGTGTGTGTATTTGCTGAGAAGCGCTGCCGGCTCTGGACTCCGGATCCCCGGGGAGCCCCTGGGTGCGCAACACCGGCTAACACCAAGGCCCCTTCGCGTCGGCAAGGAGGTGGACATTTGTTTGGTGGAGCTCCGACGTTTTCCCGGACGGGGTCGTCACGGCGGGCGGTGCAGCACCGAATGCCGCGGGAATTCCAGTGACTACGGCGGAGAGTGGGGCCTCCCACGGCCTCTGCTCCCAGTGGTGAGCCTGTTTGAGCGAGCCCGCGACCTTTCCTGCCGGTTCTGCCCACCCAAACTCACAGACTGGGCTGCCTGCTCTCTTCTGCGGCCGGCACTGAGGTCCTGCGCCTACCCCGGGTTGAGCCCGACTTCGGCTGGCAGGTAAGACTGTGTGGCCTGGAGGTTTGCTGCCGGGCGTCCCGAGGCACGAGGGACCCAGTGCCCTGAAGGCTCAGAATTAACTGGAGGTCCAGTAATGCCCAAGGAGTCTCTAATGCCCCGAGCAATAAAAAGGACTCTAGTGGGGGCAAAGGTTCCAAACAGGTGCCCAGTAGGGCCCAAGATCTAACCCACCGGGAGGGAAATACGGTCCTAGACGTTCCTCCAGAAAGTACTCCTTACACGTTGATTCTGACGGGGGATCCCAAGCCTTCATTCAGGTCGGCAGGAAACCGGTCAGAGCCTTATAGCCTTATAAACAAATATCCACTGGTGTACCAGTAACACACAGGCCCATGTAAACTGGGGTAAGCACGTCCTAATGGCAAGAAGTGTGAGCTGGTTAAGGAAAAAACAAAAGGATATAGAAGGTGACTGTGTAGTTGTGAATTTTAACGATAAGAGATGGGCGGAATTTGTTTTACGTCATACTAGAGATTTCCCCTCACAGCACATAACAGCCCGCCCCTTGGGTTACTTTTATCCTCCCCCAGCGGGGGGCTTCATGCCCTGCCAGCTCCCTTTTTATAGCATCCCCCCTCAGCCTGCCTCATGGTTACACCCCAACCGCTTTGAGGTACTGTCGGATCTCCAGAATTACATAACCCAGATAACCCAAGTGAGTTAATAGGGATACATGTGCTACCTAGGGAAACACTGTCCAGTAAGTAGAATAGAAGGAATTAGTAAGGTGCTACACCACTTGGTCGCCAATATAAGCACTTTTCCGTACACACCTATTAGTGATGATAGGCCGTCGACTGTGGTTGGTCGAACATGCCCCTCTATTTTATTAGACCTAGGCAGGGGAGGATCCTGTTACACCTAGTGACAGGGAGGAATAAGGCAGTGCATTATTAGACCTTTGAAAATTATTTCCGGGAATATCGTGAGCATTTCCTAAAAATTTGAGGATAAGAGTTGGCTAAAGTATGTAAAGTCCTTCGATATCATTAGTATTCAGGAAACATGGGAGAGGGAAAATATTGAACTGGATGGTTTACATTTCCCTTAATGTGCATGAATCGCCTCGCCTGCCGGAAGAGCGAAAGGAGGCCTGGCGACTTTGTTCTCTGCAAAGTATGGGTCTATTAACGTTAAATCTGTAGTTAGTTCACCTTGGTACCAATTAATCTTGATTTCAAATTTGCTACAGGTGAAAATTCTTTTAATTAACTGGTACTATAATGTCTTTGATTCAAATAGATGTGACATCATTGTAAATCTCAAAGAGGAAATTGAGAAAACCGTGGGGATGTCGCAACCCTTGTGCATCTATTAGGTATGGAATTTTAACTGCACTCTGTGCAGGCACAGTGCAGAAAAAGTATGCAGGCTAACAGATACTGAGGGCCAACCCTTAACCCACGTCTTACATACTCCACAGAGAGAGGCCTTAAATGATATTATCGTTGCAAATGATTTGTGTTTTATGGATACACTGGTTAGTGATCCTGAAACTCCCTATATGGGTAGAGGAAAGGGAAGTGTTATTGATTTTATGTTGATATCTAAAAACTCGGCCATTTTGGTAGATGGTTTTGAGGTAGAGCCAAATGACCCTAGCGACCACAATCGGCTCATTGCCTCTTTACATGTAGTTGCTCAAGAAAAGGAAGGAGGTGGTCGCCCCCTTCACTACAGTCCAAATCAAGGTTTAGGAATAAAATGGAATAAGATGAACTCCAATCAATTTGAGGAGAAAATGGTTAAGGCAAATTTAGATAAGATCTTGAAATGCATCGATCATGACAAGCCCCCCTCAAGATTTTGAAGAGGCATGGGACAAATGAACAGTCCCGAAACCTTGCACTGATCATGGGCAAGTACATGCATTGCGTCTCCTAGGAAATCTTAAGTCCTGATCCCCTGTCGATGTCGCGCCCCCTTCGATTCTTAAATCTGTCACAGATTGTTTCCCCAGTTATTCGGGATGTAATTAACTCTTCGCTTGCGGCCGGAGTGGTTCCTCCACTTTGGAAGCAAGCAAGAATTAAGGCACTTTTAAAAAAGCCAAATTTAGATCCGGGGGATTGGGCTAGCTATCGCCCAATCTCTTTATTGCCAGGCGTCAGGAAACTGGCTGAAAAACATGTAAACTCTATACTGGCTGCCTATGTTGAGAATAATAATGCTTTACACCCCATTCAGACGGGATTTCGTAGTAAGCAGGGCACGGAGACGGCCCTCATTGCTGTGATGGAAGAGGCGAGGAAAATTGTGGATACCGCAGGCTGCGCTGCTATTATTTTATTAAAACCACCGCGCAACCTTCGATACGGTAAACCACCGCATCTTGATCCAGAGACTGAGGGATGTGGGAGTGGCGGGGACTGCCCTTAAGAGGCTGCAGTCTTTTCTCACTGATAGATCCTTCATTGTCTTCGAAGAGGAGGCTCTTTCACAACAGACCCCCCTACAGTATGGTGTCCCCCATGGATCCTCTGTAAGCCCCACAATGTTCAATGGCAGACATTGTTCTTCCATGGGGGGTCCAGTTGGTCACGTGTGCTGACGATACCCAGTTGGTGGTGTCGCTCTGCAAAAGTGACACGAGTGACATGAATCTTACCTCGTGTCTGACCAAAGTAGCTGAGTGGATGGATCTTTCCTTCCTCAAATTAAATGGATCCAAGACGGAAATCATGTTACTTGGACATACAGCCCCTCCTAACCTGGATCCGTGGTGGCCTAGCTGTCTCAGTCCACCCCCTTTGCCCAAGAAACAAATCAAGAGTTTGGGTGTATGGCTGGACTCCAATCATAGTCTCTCCGTACAATCACGTAAAGTGGCCGCTACTTGCTATGGCCTGATCAGACTGATGAGGAAGATTCTGCCACTCCTTCCCTTTGACGCTAGGCGGCTGCTAGTGCAGGCCCTTATTTTGTCAAGGCTTGATTACGCCAATGCGGTCTACTTTGGTGCTCCTCAGGGGACTATCAAGGTCTTACAAGTGGTCAGAATTGTGCTGCCCGACTTCTGATGAATGTCCAGAGGCGCATCTCAGCTAGGTCTGCCCTTTGTCAGTTGCACTGGCTTCCAGTGCAACAAAGAATTTGGTTTAAGGCCATGTGAACTGTACATAAGTCGATCGCCGGTAATGGCTCCCCCGGTGATCGTGCCTATGCTGCAACCCTATCAGGCTCCTAGAACACTTGGATCTAACAACAAACAACTTTTGACGGTTCCCAGGATTCGTCGGGCACGTACGGGTGGTCGACCTTTCGTCCTTCATGCTGCAAACTTGTGGAATTGTCTCCCCAATTCCATCCGCCTGGAATCTAACCATCTCTTTTTCAGGAAACTGCTGACGACCTTTCTCTTTGAGTAGTGGAAACGTTCTCTTGTCCTAAATGCGCTAGGATGCCCTAGGGTAGCCATGCGCTATAGAAATGCGTATTCATTCATTCATGAAGGCAAGGAAGGGGTCCTTACACCTTGCCTTCATGGTCTTGTCCAGTGCATTTGACACTGTCAATCGGGGTATGATGGGGGCCATGGGTTTTGAGGAATCCTTGGTCACTTTATTACGTAGGCTGCATGCATCCACCACGGTGTCCATACGATATGGTCCAGGGGGGGGGGGGGCGAAAGAACGGGGCCGATTGTCTCCACGGAGGGAGTACGTCAGGGGTGTATATTGGCCCCCTTTCGCTTCCTCTTGTACACTATCAGCCTTGAATCTGCCCTGAAAGACCAGGTGTTAGAACCGCCAAAAATAGGGGGGAAGCAGATACTCACTCTGCGAGGCATGCTGTATTAGGGTATGTTGTTGAAGCGCCTTCCACTCTCAGCCCATATTTTATTGGTTTTGTGTCATTGTCCTTAAATGGTGGCTTCTGATTTGAAAATGGGCTTCTTAGTCCCACCTTGGTACCGCCTTGTCTCCATTCGTTACGGCCCATCACGACTGGACCTTTTACTTGACTGGTTACACGGCCTGCATTTATCTAGGGGGCGAGCACTATTTTTTTTTTTATTGGTACTGATGGGGACAATGGCGGCTGCTTTTTGGGGAATCTGCATAATGATCGCGCGCCCGCTCTAGCGACACCACATTTACCATTTTAATTGTATTAATTTTTCATGTTGAGTGCGGCGTCCACTTCTGGGACACAGCGCTCTGTTTAACCGCATGCGCGCTAGCGGTTTTCCCGCTGCGCGCTGGGTTTTTAAAATACCGCGTTACATGACGAGCTCAGCTCGTCATGAGCGCGGAAGGGGTTAATTTTTTTTAAAACTTTCTTAGTGAGCACGCTGCCCGCTTCAGGGAAACCACGTTCTGTTTATTTTTTTTTTTTACTTTAACACTCAGCGTGGTGCCTGCTTCAAGGACACCGCGCTCAGTGTTAAAGTTAAAAAAAAAAACAAGCTTGGTGTCCTTGAAGCAACGATGCGCCTAGTTTTAAAGTTAAACAAACATTTGCAATGCAATAGATCTCGCAGTAACGCGAATTTAAGCTATTGGCATTGTCATTTACAATGCCAATAGCTTAAACTTGCGGAAATGCAAGACCTATTGCATTGCAAATGTTTGTTCTTCAGTGCGAGTTGTCCTTGACAGAGCATTGTTCAAGGAGGCATTCAGCTCCGGAGATAAAATCAGGCACGACACGCCCTGGATGTGAGACAGGCCAGCCCTACTGCAAAAGAGCAAAAGGAAGGCCAGAACAGTGAAGGAGCAGGCCATCAATGCAAAGCGGGGCAGAGCATGGAAAAGGCAGGGTGGCACTCGCATACAGTGGGGAAAGACAAGGCAGCGCTGTTCACATACAGAGTCCGGTAATGACCGGCCTGCTCCACAGTGGCAGAGACAACGCAGAACTCCCCAGATACAAAGCAAGGAAGAGGCAGGTGCTAGGGAAGCACAAGCCCGAAACAGGCAAACGAGCATTGCCGCAGGAAACCAGTCCGGCCATTTATTTTGCAAACATATGCGATGCACATTTAGTATAAAAGTAATAACCAGTAAAAAATGATGCCGGGTAAAGGTGGCATGTAAATCTTTTTTTTCTTGAGGGGGGGGGGGGTGGTACGGGAGGAGTGGCCATTGAAAAAACAAATTAAAAGCATATTGAAATGGAAAAGAAATTAAAACCGAGATTAGCCCACCAGCCCTAGCACTGAAGTAGACTACGTTTTGGCGAATATGTGTATATTCAAAATTCCGTCGCTCACACTAAAGACAGCCAGTGGCTGAAACAGGCTGGTCCATTACACAGTGCTGTATGCTGTGGTAGGCAGGTGTTCAATGTACTTGACACCTGAACAGATAAAGCGGGCAGACTGAAAGCCCTGGTTTGTTTACATAAATGTACTTCGATTTATTTGAATTTTTTTAACATGAGTCTGAGGAAACAGCTAAAACTCTCTCCAGGCCATCCATAGGAACACATATGCCAGCACTATAGGGGAGATTGGTGAACGCCCTTTAGGGAGGCCCAGCCAGAAAGAGGAGAGGACATAATTACTTGGAGAGACACAGAGATAGGTCAGCATTTATCAAGGGCACAGAGCTAGGAGGAGACAAAGCAGTACCCCTTCGGCCAGAGCAAGGTAGAGTAATGCTTGCACAACGTGGAGACACCAAACCAGAAGTTCTATCGAAAAACTGATGCTAAGAAATGGGACAACAGCAGCTCTTTTGGCCACGGCATGTTTATCCAAATAATGTGACCAAAATAGAGTAACATTGCCAGTCTGTGACTACTCGTGTATGCAACTCTGAATGGACCAGCCCAAATCTAGGCGCTGATGCTGGTACGGTCATTGTATAACTAAGCCTGCAAAATCACCAGTACTACTTGCACCAAGTGTAGAGTACGACAAAACAAGCATTTGCAATGCAATAGGTCTTGCATTGACTCGAGTGTAAGCTATTGGCATTCTAAATTCCAATGCCTTTTATTAGTTTTAAAAACGAAAACAAAAATAAAAGGCATTGTCATTTGCAATGTCAATAGCTCAAACTCGCATAAATGCATGACCTATTGCATTGCAAATGCTTGTTTTATTTGTAGACTTGCCTTTTAGGACCTTAACTTTAGTAAATATCGGGATGGTTTTTTGTTGTACATTTTCATTTTGTTCCGCTGTGTTTCCTTTTTGTTTCATAAGGAAGTATGTGGTGTCCTGCCTGTGTGGACACTTGGTGATATCATAGAATGGTTAGAAGATGAAGGTTCCTTGTCGGACAGTTAGCCTGTGTCACCAGGACTAGCTGGAAGCTGCATCGGCTCCTCTGCTGTCATTCCTTCCTAATAAAACTATGTTTGCGCGTTTCTACCACTCATCTTGTGTTAAAATCCCTTGCTCCTTAACAGTTGTGGTGGAATCTGGGTTTTTGCCTTTGTTCCGTGCTGCATTGCATTCCAAGTAGATTATTCGATACATTCGTATTGAAAACCAGCTATATGGATACTTTAAGGACAAAATTCTAATGGAAATGTAGGTCTTCAACAGGTATTCTAACATTTGCACAATAAGTGCTATTGATGGATACAAATAAGTAGTTTACATTGTAGCAGTTATGTATTTTTATTGACAACCCAAATAAGGCCATAGTCGTTTCAGGTAAGGTCCATCAGTTCTACTCCTTTTCTGTAGTAAGCCTTATTATTTATGCGTATGTGCTGGCGCTGCGCTGTTCACTCTCTTCTGTGAAGTCAGCGGAGAGCGGTATTGATATTGGGTGGAGTGCTCTTAGTCCAAAGCATATTGAACTCTGAATAATTCAGTATCTCCGGGAAATGCAAACTGCATTAGGAATTCAAGCTTACCTTATCCATCTGTGAGGACAATAAAGGGCCATGGCATTGGAAGAAGGGAGGACCAGTGTGGGACTTTTAGCCAGTAGCCCATTGTGCACGAGCCGTCTAGTTACAGGATGCCTTGGAAAGGTGGTTAGTCTGAGTAGCAGGAACACTTTCACGGAATGATGGTTGGCTACCAGCATTCTGATGGTTCTCTAGAGGCGGTTCTCGACTCTCCTCGCTGCAATGGTGGAAACGGGATGTGGCAGTATATTTGCTGCCAGAAACGGGACCAGCTGTATGTTTTTGCCAGTAAGTTTATGAAGTTTAACTTTTTTCTCTTACAAGTAGTGTTAGTAATGTGAGATCTTTGTGATAGTCTCTGTTTGCCTCGAAAGAGTTGCACCTGTGTCATTGGCTTGTTTATTACAAATATATTGCAGTAAAAGATTTGGCAAACGACTCTGACAAATGAAAAAGGAGAACGTGAAGCTTGCTAGTTGGTCTGTTCTTAACTATGTTGAATACTGCTGGCGCTAGTCTGCAGTTCTGTTTAATAGTGTCTTTTGTGGGATCACATTCGTTTTTACTCATTTTATGTACATATTGTGATCCATTCTTTTCTCTCTCGCTCTATGTATGCATCTTTTCTAGTTGTTTTTTTTTTCCTTACGTTGGCTACCCCAGCTATGGTTTCTCCTGCTGCTTCTTGCCCTTGCATTTTGTTCTACTGCTCAGTATTGCTTTAATTCCTAGTCTCTTGTGCTCAGCATGCACGTAGCCCAGCTAAGTCTGTATACCAAAACCCTTCGATGGCAGCGGGCGTACCACGCCCTAGTCCGGACACGCAACAGGCAACATTATTTAACTTGGGGATAAAAGATGATTAACATTAAATTAATATTAAGATTTTTACATTTTACAATTGTATTTATTCACAGCCTTAAATTGCATTGGGTGAAGAGGTAGAGCATCGTTTAACCGTTAGAATTGCTGTTCAGGTTAGCAGCAGATATTTTGTTTTCTGTGCTGCAGTGTGGATTCCTCTATTTGTACTCCATGCATGGCTTTGTCCCAGCCAGCATGTTTACATGAAAATGAATTGTAGCACACTAGTTAATGCAATGAATAAAGAGGATGGCACATCTGACCTGGAACTTGAAGCCTAATTCACTTTGTGAATTGCTGCTTCTTAACAGCCCTTTGTTGAATTGTCCACCTGATTATGTACTGCAGAACTCACCTTCCATGTTTATGAATTACTATTCACATTCCTTACCGTCGCGCTGGCCGTACTCCACGCCTGATCTGTGCTCATCCTTCACTCCAAGTCTCTGCACCTCAGAATTACTACTACTTTGCCCTTGCTGCCCAGTTTTGTACAGATTTCAGTTCCACAGCTAGGCTCAATCTGTTGTCATGTGACTGCTGCACTTCTGAATTACCTCATCGTCCCTTAATTACTATTATCGTCCGCTGCTTTGGCATTCCTTCTGGATAAGCACCACACCTGAATGTGTGCTCTCAATTGTGTTTTTTTCTCTTTTTCCTAGCATGTTGCCCCTTTTCACTGTATGCTCTTCGAACCGTGCTCCTTCGAATAATTGCATGTTACAATTGTAGTTCTTGAAACTTGTTCTACTGTATTTTTTCCTGCCTCTAAATTATGTGGTCTCCTTTAAGTTCATCGTTTTAAATGTATTTCCACACTCGTACCCACCATGTGACCTGAGCTTATCTGAAATGGTGTGCTCCCTACTCTTGTCTGAATTGTTTATATTGGGTATCCCATTCCTCTGCCCCACTCTACCTGAAATGGTCGTTTTTAATACCTTATACAGCCACATGTCAACTTCAGAACTGAGTTTTTAATGTGCCATCTTCTCGAATCTGTGATCTTCAATTTGGCTCTTATAGGCTTAAGTGTTTTCCTTTCAAAATATTCCACTAAACCTGTGCAATTTAATCACACAGTGAAATTGTGTTCTGATTTTAATGCAACCGCTCCAGTCTGTTGATTCTACTCATGTAAACCTGTTCACTTTTAATCTCTGCCTGTGAACTAATGTCACTTGTAAGAAGTACTCTAATCTCTCATTTGCTTACTTGTTTAGTAGCCTTCATGTCTCTACATTCAATATCTGCTGGTTGTGTCTTATTCCACTTGTATCTTTGTTTCCCCCACTGTCTCCTTCTTTGTGACCCTTTCTTCAACTTCCCCTCTACCAGGATAAGCCTCAACAGCTATACCGGAGCTATGTCCAAAATTTATCACAACTGCAAAGGGCTGCTTGTTCTCACTGGCTCACTTGATGCCTTGGAGGGGGTGGGGGGGGGGCGCACGGGGTGTATTTAGAAAAGATATCGCTTACCAGCTTTGTAAACATTTGCCTCAGCCACATTACAATCACCCTTTTCTACACTCCTCTAATGCCTTTTCATTCACAATTTCCATGCACCTTCACTAACCTACTCCAGTATCCTACTGTTATGCCTAATTATTTCATTCTCTAGTCTCTCTACTCTTCCACCCACCAATCCCTCCAAATCACGTCAGCATTTCTTCTGATGTACATTCCTATTTCTTCATCACTTCCTCTCTTTGCTAGGATACACTTCAGCCCCAACCTTCCTTTCATCTCTTGATATTCTGTCATACTGACTTCTCATCACCAGCTTACTCAACACCCTTTCTACTTTTCTTTGTGATCATCTCTCCTCTTGCCACCAACACTCTCCATATTTCTCACCCTTTGTCCTATTTCTATTTGGAGGGTAGTAAATGTAACCTTTTGCTTTCTTTTCCACCTCTTGACAATGCATTGCATTTCTCACCATTTCCTTACCTCTTATACATGCCCCTAGTGATGTTTGCAGTCTCCAAAAGGAGGACCTGCATGCCTATTACATTCTGACCCTGCCCTCTTCCTTCCAAACATACCATATCTGTTGTATAAAAAGCTACCCTGTCCATTGTATAAAAACATGCATTATACACTTTAATTTCTATAATTCTCAGCAGCTGAATGTAAATCGCTCCTTATTAGATAAAATGTCTTCCAAAACTTCATGCACATTTCCATATGTTTACAGGCCCCCTCTTTGTAATACTGCCCTGCCATAAAAATGTTTACTCTACAACTTTCTTCAGTTCAGATCACCTAATGTATGCATTTTGAGGCATAAGTAATTCTCTTATGGCTAACCTGCCTGCGAACAATGTTCTTCTCGCCAGTTGTAACACCAATTCAGTGCCTGTGAATTCTGTGAAGTACTTTACAGTATGGAATATTTGAGATGTGCTTAAAAAATGAACAAGCTGCTGCTGTCCATGTCACTGCACGTTTGAGGAATGGTGCTTCTATCAATTGCCATAACCAAATCATTCACTCTGTGAAAAATCAAGTTGAAATAGCCTTTGCACTCGGTATTACTGCGAAAACTGCTTGACACGGAGGCTGGCTTTAGTGCTGGCACCGCCAATGACCTCCTTGTCCACGGATTACCTGCCTTCTACCCTCCCAACAGTGCCCCTCATCTCTGTAATCTCATGCTTTTCATTTGTTTTTTTAGCGCTACTTATACCAGTGTATGGTGTCAGGGCACTTTCGATCACACACACATTATACAGAGAAAATGAATCCTATGTGTGTAAATCAGTTGTTACATAAAACAATGAGTATGACAAGGTGTAGGAATCACACGTCATCCATACTGTAGTAGGCCTTAAAACGCACCCCGTGGTTGGGGTTGGCTAAACTAATACAAATGAATTTCTAGCCAAACAAACACTTTTTAGCAACATTAGAATAATAAAAAGAGGGAAAACCTAGCATTGTAACATATACCATGCAGTTTGCATGCAGCTCTTTGATGTCCGTGACATATGTCACTGCACTCTAGTAGGATTGTAACTTAAGAACTGCAAGTAACAAAATGATCTCTATGGCAATAAGCAGTGACACACTGAGCTTTCCATTATACAGTTCTGTGGTCTGCATGGCAAACGTGTTTTGCAGCAGGAATATTAACACTCTGCATTACTTTGAGTAAAAACTACTACTTGACAAAACTTCGATCTCTCTCCAGGAATAATTAATCCACAGTTCTCTTGTTGTTTTTGTTTCCTGAAAAAAACTGAACACACAAGGAGCTCTGCAGCAGGGACTTTTAAACTGATAATTTATTTCTAAACACAGCACCCCTTTCCAACCCCTAACATCTCCGCGCCAGGTGCGACTGCACCGGTTACACCGCAATAAAGCCGTCCCTGATGAAATGGACCCCAGGGAGAATTGGAACATTATGAAAATGAGCCCCACAGAGAAAACAAGACTGACACTGCTTCATAAATGTATATTTTAAATCACATCCTGAGCAGATGCTCCCCTAAACGAGGGCTAACTTCTATTAAAGGTACTCAACTATTTCTTACCTTTAAAGCTCAAAACGAGCTCCGGGGTTATCGATCCCTCAATGCTGCCTGACCCAAAATGGCGACCACTCTAATTGCGCTTGCACCGTGACAGTCCTTTTTCAATCGTGCACACATCTAGGGAGTAATCGCTGTGCCTTACTCGTGCCAGATCATTAACTCTTTGCTTATCAGCTGCCCACTTCTAGTCTGGGCACGACAATCATCGCATCTGGGCACAACATTATAGAATATGTTCTTCCTGCATTTAAGATGGCGCCCACCTAGTGGAAAGCTGACATTCCACATCTTTTGTGTTTGTAATCTGACCCAAACCATGTTCCTATCTAAAGTGACAACAACTAATACTAATAATCTAGGCCCATGTTTCTCAGTAAACTCCGCGATTTTGCCTTGCTCAATCAAGAACTTACTGCTGCACCTATCCATGGCACCCGGACTGACACCTTACGAGCCTCCCAGAGGTGGGCTGTTGCATATGGCAATACCTGAATTAGCCTGGAGATATCAGCAATTGAAGCTGCCTTTTTGGAGAACACTACTCAGCCGCGTACTTCTGACCCGATACTGCAGAAGCCTGCCAAACATTTCCCCATTGCCTCGAAGTACAGGAACTTCTGAGGGAGGCTTGGAACGCAATGCTGCATGGTCCCGCACCTTGCCGAGCTGACCTACCGTGATACCCCACACTGTGATTGCTCCTGAAATACTGCCTGTACCTGCCTAAAATGACAGCCCCAATCAAACCCTCCTGCTCCCCCTACCCCTCTCCGCCACTTTCCTGCTACTGACCTTTGCCCTTACCTTTCCTGGCCCTTAGTCCCCACCCTGTTTATCTGTGAATTTACCCTCGTCAATTGAGATCTAGCTATTTTGTCTGATGCCCGATGGAGCTACCTGGTTTAGCTATAGGGGAGACAGGCTGGGGATTCCCTCCTTGGACGTCACCTACCCAGTTGGTCTTTAGACAGACTTCCTTTCGTCTCCCCTGTCGTCTCTTCCAGCATCTTCCCTCTATTTATGTCTCTCCTTCTCTCCTCTCTCAATGTATTGACTGAACTATTTTGTCAGATGCGCGATGGAGCTACCTAGTTTAGCTATAGGTTAGATGGACCATGGATTCCTGCCTTGGTAGTCACCTACCCATTCGGTCTTTAGACAGACTTCCTTTTAGTCTCTCCTTGTTGTCTCTTGCCTTACCCTCCCTTTCTCACCGCCCCTGCCTCCTCCACTACTTTTCTCTCTCCTTTCTCTCCTCTCCTTATCGTATTGCCTATTTTTTGATGCAATTGTTGATCTTTTTCTGTAACATTGTTGATTCTCATGTAAAGCGCTCTGATACCTTCGGGTCTAGCCAGCGCTATATAAAACTCTTTAAATAAATAAATAAAATAAATAAATTGTTGCAGAACACGTTTTTTCCTCATTTTTTTCTTTGGTAAGAACTCGACGGGATTTTCAGTTTTTACATTGCAGGCACTGATTGCTAAACTGCTTCTGGATTCTGAATATTGTGGGTTTTAAATGCATCATTTTGAAGCATCAGTGTAGCAGAGCCTCATAGCTTTGGCTTGAGAAACTGTTACCTTTCTGTTTAAATTGCGGACCGCCAGGTTGCATTATTGACCATTATTAGGTTTCACCTAGACAGTGCATGCGCTGTCTCTGCAAAATGTTTGTTTACATACAGCAGGCTTACAGCCTGCCCATAGCCTTTTTTTTAAATCGGTCTTTATTGCATTTTAACAAATTTATTAGAACAGTTTACTCTGGGTACAGCCCGTCCATGACTTGCCATTTGTTAAGTCCAGGGTTGCTTACATTTGCTGCACTTCAGTTTGTCACTGCATGCAAGCATCGCGTATTCTTGTCTGGCCCTCCCCGAAGCATGGACCAAGTACTTGTGTCCAACTGCTCCTGTTTTTGGAACTATTTTTTTGGGGGTGGGCGAGTGAAGGTGGGGGGGGGGTTCAAAGCAGTCCATATTAGTGCTTGTGTTTTCAGTCTATAGCCCCTGTCCATGTAGCTCTATTCCCTCGTATCCTGGTTGTATTAGGGCATTAATCTACACTTATTTCCAGGCTCTCAGACTTTGATATCTCAGAAAAAGCTTTACAAATAGGGTGTCACACCCTTGTTCATCAACTTCAGATGGTGCAGACCACTGCAGTTCGGCTTATCTCTTCTATACCTAAATAGTTGCCTGTCTCACCGATTTTGAAATGGCTTCTCTGACTACATGTTTAAAGCAGAATCAGCCACGAGGAGTCTCCACAGAGTTGTTTATCAAGGATCCCTTGACTTTTTAGTGAATAGCTCACATTATACGTCCTCAACTGAACTCTCTGCTCAACACAAAAGACCCTTATTGATGTTTCTTGAACCGGTTACATTTAGATTCAAAACTTTCTTAGTTGCAGTTGCTAAGACTTGGAACTCTTCCTCTTTGCCTCAGAATTGGACCCATCTTTCTACACTTTTTGACAACGCTAAAAGCATTTATTTTAGGCATTCATCTCTTCCTCCTAGTCAGTTTTGCAATTTCTGATCACCGTGACCCTAAGGCGATTGAGCACTTTATAAATACAACTACATAGTTAATATTCTATTTAGCTTTTTAGAGCTTCAAATGATAAATTTACTAAAGCTAGTACCTAATTGGAATTTGTTTAGCCGAATATCGATTGAAACTTTTTTTTTAAAGTCTGAAGAGCAAAAAGTTTGAAACTTTTAATTTAGTTTAGGTATTTTGTATTCACTATTACATTTTACTCTAAACCTTTTTATTTTATAGCCATCTCTGGTAAATTCATCCACCCCTTTACCCTTACTCTAACTCCCGTTCCATAATACGAACTGCTAACTTGTGCATTTTAGAATCTTCATTGAAGTTATAAATGTTAGAATAAATTCACCCCTGTATGTTGAGACCCTGGAGCACTTGATCCAAAAATGCCCTTCAGTCGGGAGCCACTGAACAATTCATCAAATTTATATAATGCGGAGTAATCTCTAGAAGCCTATCAAAAGCGTTTTTTTTTCTATCCATAGTTCATACTATTTGTAGCAACAAAAACCTTTTCTCAAGATTGCTTTGCAACACCTATGACTTCAGGTTTAATGAGGAAATAGCCTTGCCAAACTGTAAAATACTTGTATTAAACCATACTCTAATCCTGACCCTCAATCTACTCCCAGAGTATCCCTAAACACAGTCCGTAGCCATGGTTTAAAGACTATGCTTTAAATTCGCCCTAACCCAGACTGTCTCTAAGCCTGAGCCCAACCCAGCCGCTTTCAAATATACATACACATGTTCTTAGCAAACTAGATCACTGATAATGGGCCACCTTGAAAGCGGTCCTGCGGCATTGTGCCTGAGGATGGCATTTCGGAGAGGCCACCAACCTTAGGGAGGAGAAGTGATGCACCGTTTCCAGCTGCAGAAGTGGGGTGTCCCCGGCCTTCTTCAAATGAGGCCAGTCTCCCTCCATTGAAAGAGGGGCAAGTGGTTTGAAACCATTGTTCCTCCTTTCTGTACCATGTTGTCCTCCATGCTGGTATGAGTTCATACCAGTGGCCTAACAATAGCCCCTGTGGTGGGGGTGTGTCCTGAGCACCAGGAGGCCCTCACCAGCACTGTGCATGGGCGGTGGGGCCCCTGGCCTTAAAGCTCTTGACTGGTTTCGGAGCGGGGGGGATCGGGGGTGCCTCCGTGAACTTTCAGGGGGGCCTCCTCAAGCTTAGTTACGCCACTGGGGCCAGCAATTGTTTTCCAAGCGCACAGCCTGGGTGTGCAGCAAGTGTGTCTGAAGTGAAAGGGGGAGAGTGTACCTGATTTACATACCAAGCGCTTACACCTATTTGATGAAATACAGTCCCTGTAGTTACCCATGATTCAAGAAGGAAATTCATTCATTAAGGGCAAGGGCAATGGGATAATGAAGAATGAAATGGGCACTGTTGTTGCAGTGGAGAAATGAGGATGCAGGACTCCACAAATGTCACTCGCTGAAGTGCCAAATGATGGAAGCAAGCTGTCTGAGAAATGTGGAGGTAGTTGAAAATAGACAGAACCGCTGCCACCTAATGCAGTGTCCACTGACCTAAAAACTCAATGTACGCCCTAGGTGCCTAGAAATCCAGGGTCTCCCTTGTTTCTTATAAACAGTCACACTTATGTGAGATAGGGAAGACATGGTATCTTGGAGAACTAGATGGAAATACCCTAGGCTTGTCCACTGGGAGCCATTTCATTCTACTGGAGGAATCCCTGTGAAGAAGTGAGGCTTGTGCAGTGCAGCTGCGTCCAGACCTGAAGAGTCACTGGAATGAAGGACTGCCCATAGTCTTCTGCAGGTACCGTTGTTTCTAGCGGCACAGACCTACCGTTTATAGTGCCTAGAAAGATTGTTGTAAACAAGTAGTCCTGATCTGAAATCCTACACTCCCCGCTTGGTTAGTTTTGGTTGCTAAATGAATCCACAAAATTGCTCAGTCAAGGCAAATGTGGCAATACAGTACCACATTCTTGTTCCAAAAATGTTCGAACAATTGTTGGAATCGTCATAAAATCTAGACATTCACTAAAATTAAGTCTCAAACGTGATCTTCTGAAAGTGCATTAACATTAGACACTAGACACACAACTAAAGTTGCCGGAACCAAAAGAACATGCTGATCATAACTTCAACAACTAGCTTTGTCAAAGTCAACGGTTTTGAAATGTCTTTATGTTGTGTGGCGACTGTTACAAAATGGTGAAATATTTCTGTGAGATAATGTTGAATTTGTTCAAACAAATGTAAGAGGTCAGTATCAGTAGACGTCTTGTGTACCTCTTTGTTGGAGGGGTGTGTGTTGTAAAACAAATATGTAACAGTACTGCAGCATTGTATGATTGTGTGTATATACACACACAGCTCTCACAATGCTGCAGTACTGCGGTCCGTTAATAGATCTCCATAAACCACTATTTGTGTGTGTGTTACGCACACAAACAATAGGTGATAGTGGTTTATATATATACGTACATATACACATGAGCTAATAGCAGTTTTAAAAATACTGAGATATATTCACGTACCAAAGTAATGCAGCATTGTACGAGTACTGTAACAGATCTAATTGTGTGAATGGACGTTTTTAAACCTAAAGAAATTTCATTTTTTTAAGTTGTTTAATTTTAAGATTCATTGAGCTTTAAAAAAAAAAAAAGTTGACCAACCAAACATTTGTACATGGGTAGTATATTTAAGACCAGTGTGCTGCAAATATCACACATCACCGTTTGAACATCATACTTCACACCACGAAGAAGTGCATCCCATAACATAAGGCACCTCAGTGTCATCACCACAGCAGGCAAACTTTTCCCACATAAGCTCAAAGCAGAGATGATCACATTTCTAACCACACACAGTAACTTGCTATACATGTGGATACATGCTTCACTGGCCCACACGGGGGTAGTACATGCAATACAAAAGCTGTACACTATTTCTCATTCTAAAAATGTTTCTATCTATAGTTGCACCCACAGGTTGTGCAGGGGCTCAACACCTAAAATGCAAGTTCAATTTTTCATGCAGGCGTAAAACCTTCTATTGTTTCTCTCTCCTTTCTTTCGAATTACCCTTTTTACATCCCATCCTCTGCATGCCTCCTCTAAGTACTGCCTATGGTAAGTTGCATGACTGTCTGCCTCATTTCCTGATGTATTTCTGCAGTATTCCCACACTACAACTTCTTTGACACCATATCCCTGCGGGCTACCAATTATTTATTTCCTCCATCCAGTCTATTCACCCCACCAACCACTGCATGAATTTACATGCCACCTACTAATCACACATGGGTTCCTATTAATTCATTTTGCCAAAGTAATTGGAGTAAATGCATTGAATGGTTTCCTTGAGACGAAAGGCTAATCCCAGTAACCATCAATAACCATGACCACTGGATTAACTACTACCCTTGGGTTCTTGAGTAGCGTGCTGCTCTCCACAAAGCGCTTCTATGCCTCGTCAGCAGCATTAAGCTTTATATCAATGCAATTACAATACTATATTCTGTTTGATGTATACAGATCGTAACACCTAGGTTGCAAATTAATTATTTACCAACTCCATTCATAATGTCTCAACTGTCAGGCTTAATCTGCCTTCCACATCAACTTTGCAGTATGTATTCATATTGACCGTGCGAATTTTTCTGCCTCTTGCATTCTTCTTAGCAAACCCAAATTCCTTCAACATGGGCAAGAGCTGTTGCCCAAAAGTTTACCAGGGGAAGAATAGGTACATAAAGTGTCTGTTGCCTGCTGTCTTAATTTGTGGCTGCTTCCTGTGTGCCCTTTGTGAATGAAAACATGAACAATGGCCCTAGCAACAGACTTTCTGTCACTTTTACTTATGGTAAATACTTTCCTCCGATTGTAGCAATCTGTTCTAACAGCCACTAATTTACTTAGCATAGGCATGTGCTGCGCACCCGGAACTCCTTGTGAATATGTATCCCCATTGGCAATATTAAAAATCTATTTTGTAGTGGTTAAGCTGTGTATTGTGATATCCAAATTATGTCTAACAGGCCTTTATGTACAACATAGTTGTGCTGATCAACCTCACTAATCATACCTTCTATAGTAACTATTCGCTCCAAGGTTTTTCGTGGTGGTCTCCCTCAGGGTTAACTGTTCCCAGTTCCCTCCATTTGCAGCAGTTGTCTGGCCAGTATACCACACCGCCATCCCTCGTGCCAATGTTAAGGGTAGTATATTTAGAGCTGGCTTTATGCACTAAGCACCGCAAGAACTCCTGTTCTTTTTCCATTTGCACCCAATGGCCGCACCATATCAATTAATTTCAGAATGAATGGCTATCCTGGAAACCAGAATATGGATCCAGCTATGGTACTGCTCTCTGCCACATTGAATGGCTTGCTGATTGGAACACCCTTACTTTGCTTTTCATAATTGTTTAGAGCCAGTATCTTTTGAGATGCCTGTACCCATCGGAAGCCCTTGTACCATGAGATCAGCTAAAAAATGTATTGACTCCTCGTTGTTGCCACCAATTGTCACAGTGACTCGTTTGTTACTCGAGAAGCAGCGCCACTTCCATCCTTTCTCTGTCCAGTGGAAATGGCATTGTCTAAACACACATGCAGACAAAGAAGTAGAGTTGACACGCTCTTATTTAGGTCTGTTTTCAGTTTCTTCCAAAGTCATGCTTAAGCATGGTTGCCACGTTCATTGGCAACATCAGAGTACTAACTGCTTGTTTTACTGTGACATTCTGTCTTTATGCTTAAAGAATCATCAGCTTAATGTGTGAGGATCCAAGAGGATGTGACTGTACATTTTCCAAACAGTACCAGTAAAACCCTTTCTCCAGGCCCTGAATTTCAAATGGATATTTGACTCTGCAGGTTCCTGGTTTGAGCTTTATCCCCAGGTCATGAGGACTCATCCTGATGTTTTTCCAGCAGTTTCTTTTCCCCGGGCCAGTAGGTGCTGCACGACGTCTATCGGGTCAGAACACTGGATGGGAGTATGTATTCAATCTATGAAGCCACTGAAGGTGGTAAAGTTGGTTATTTTATTATCCCCTCCTTCAAACACAGGTTCTAGAGGCCCTGAGGTTTTCTGCAGCTTTCCTGCAAAGGTCTGTCAGAGCCCCACTATGTAAGGTCTGTTTGAGGTACCTTGGATTCTCCAATGACCCGAAGACCTGAACGCTGTGCTCTCATACCACCCACGATTATGGAAAGCTAGGCTATGACAAATGGTAGAGGACACCAACCAGTTCTACTTCTTGGCTCCTCTCTCCTGACACCAAGGTGGGCCATGGGGAAGTGAGTGAGACTAAGAGCCCATCCTTATACCCCTGCCCAAAGGTGAGTTTTCTCTCACCTGCTGCAGCAAGTGGGGGTCCTGTCAACGGGCTATGATGTTCATTTTACTCGCACCCTACCTACCTTAGTGTCCCTCTTCCAGTCACCATGGGTCAGGTGTAATGTTTGACCAATGTTAACTAGTGACATTGTCATCTGGGGCAAGCCCTCTGACCACTTCCTATTCATAAGCCTGTAGTGTTACCTCTTTCATGCATTACTGCACCCTCTGAATCGTTGCTTTAGGCTGCAGCACTATTTCTGACACCGGCCTTAAGTCAATCTAGGTGACTACCCCGATCCGTAGGTCTGCCGGCAGGCTCCTAATGGGAGCAGAGACACCACTGACTGTCTGATGAGGCAGTACTCTATACCAAACTAGGTTGCCTCATTCCCCAAGGGTAATGCTCCAGGGGAACAACTAGTGGTAGGTAGTGTTGCACCTTCCCACACATGTGTAGATAATTTTTTAATTCACCCGGTCCTAAAGAACCGCAATTGATCACTTTTTGACGACATAAGGCGAAAAACATGTTGACCATCTGGGAGTTGAGTGCATTTTTTGTCACATTATAACTGTCACCCCGCCCTATTTACTTTTAACCGGGTTGGGTCACTCGCAGAATAACATTTACCACAGAGGACTCCCTTACCTGTTTTATCATCACTTTACTCATCTACACTCACATAGGCCCCTCACACCCACGGCACCCATTCAGCGAGGAACAGAAGATCTCAGAAAAAGAGCCCCTTTAAGGGTGCCCATCGGGCATTGCAGTGCCGGCCCGACTAGGAGGAGGCCCATATGATGAAGCATGACATCTAGCTTGCTGGGTGTGTGAGGGTCCTAGTTCCGACAGGAGGAATCCCCATCCCCATCCTCACTACCTGTAGTACTTTTAAACCCTCCCCTTTTGAGTGGTTAATACACCACATAGGAACTTCGTTCCCTCTTTTGTAGATTGAGTATAGGGCATGTACGTTGGACCTACTCAAGCCCTATCCGTCTCTCCTGTTTGATAGCAGATGATCATTGCAAGTTTGCTGCTCTGTTTCTTCAGTTGCTGGTTCTGAGTAGTTCTGAACGTCATGGCTATTGAGGCGGGTCATCTGCGTCTCCAGCGGGTTAGTCTTTATACCTGCTTGGTAGACTTGCTGCAGGAGTCTTTCTCCCTTGATCTATTGAGGCTCCACCAAGGCCTTGTGCAGCATTGCGATTTTCTCTAAATTGAGAAGTCCTCCCTGATTCCATCTCAAACTGCTGTTCATTGGTTGGACTTCAAATGCAGACCATGAGTGTTGTTGCCACTGGTGGATTGCAGAAGCACCATCATTATTCTTTCTTTTGCTCAGTCTCCTGTTTAGACAACCAGGGACTGATAGCTGCCTACATATTCATATCACCATAGGCATTCCTCAGGATTCATAGGTAGCAGTGGCTGTTTCATGCAGCATTGGAATCAGTTCTCTTTCATTCTGAAGGATCTTGTGCATCTGCCCTATATGGATTCAGGCCCTACGTTGATGGAGTTTCCCAGAGAAAGAGTTGAATGGTTTGCCTCCATTGTGGGTGGTACGCTCTCTTGCACAATGTTCCTTACTGGCCTGTGATGTGCATCTGACTGCCCTGCTGGAGGTGAGAAGATTTGCTTGGCTATGAAAGTCCTTCGCTTTGCCAGCGACAGATCTTGAAGGCAGCATTGCTGTTGTGTTTTGTGTGAATAAGCAAGGAGGCGTGCGATCAAGGTCTCTAAGAGCAAACAATTCACCTCTGAGAATTTCACCTAGATGATGTAATTTGGCTGGACTGGGGTGGCGAAGTGAGCTAAAGAACGACTATGGATTCAACCCAGATCTGTGACTGGGGATGAGTGTCTGAACATTTTCAGGGCTCCGTCCATCTCCTTGTATTTGCTTGGACTCAAACTACAGACAGGTCACCTGAATGGGCGTTGATTCAGTGTGCTGTGGGGTCAATGGGCTGGATTCAATTTTCACTTGATAAGTGGTGCAGCCAGAGGGAAATGTTGTTTGTATTGCTGTCTGGATAGCATTCCATAGTTCTGAGGGATGCCTGAACCTGGATTGGTCCTTAACTCTGTTATACATTTTGTCAGATCCCTCTCTTTCCTCAGGCCATTTGTGAAATAAGGCACTGGACATTGAATAACAGGGTGAGATAAAACCCTTTCAATCATGCAGTGGGTGCAACCAACAATTAACTTGTATCATGTGTGACGTGCTGTTCTCTCTTCAATGGAATCTTTACCATATGAGATCTTGGCTCACTTAGTTAATTGATAAATACACCACATAGTAGCTTCTGACCCCCATACGATGCACTTTACAAAGCAAAGCCTAGGAAAGAATGGTGACTTTGGTTAGGAATTAAAGTGGATCCATTTAGCTTTGAGGACTAGTGATGTAGTTATTGGCCTGAAAGTGGCACAGATAGTCTGGAGAGTACCAGTCTGTACTGCTAACAGGAGTGGATAGCAGAAAGGCATCGCTGCTGGTTGTAACTGGACAGCTCAGTGGTCTTAGACACAACTCTCTACTAGCAGTGGGAGTGTTCAAAATGTAATTTCAGACAGGCGCAACACATTTAAAAACATGAACACTCAATGTTGTCCATATATGAAACCAATCAGTTAGCCATTTAATCGTTGATGAATGTTTGTAACATACTTATATGGTGACAGTAGCTAGATTGCAACACAGTTTTGAACAATGTCTACACATGAATGCAATTTATGATCTATACAAAGGCTTGTTATAGATAGCTTCCAAATACCTTAAAAATCTGGTATGCGTTCCACCTTCCTAGACCCAAGCTGGACATCCTAACTGTATAGGATGTGCTACGACTACTCATCTGCCAGGAGCAGTGACGCTAGACAGTTTCAAGTTTGTGTAACTGCTGGGAGATGGCTCTGCCTACTCTCTATGATTTGTTGTGCATGCATCAACAGTGGAAAACAATAGTAAATTCGCTATTGTAAGGAGTAAATGTATGTGGTGTTAATTAGAGCTCATTATACAAATATATGTATTCAATTCAGGAGATTATCATGGGTGAAGATAGACTCCATTGATTCTTCAAATGAGCATTCATCAGCATGCTGAATAAAGGGTAGAATATTAGATATGGTTGAGTGAACGAAAGAGTGATGGTTTTTTTTTTTCACAGTAGGACTAGTTGCTTACCAGAATTAGATCATGGGTATGTTTAACCCTCTACATCTTTGTATTGTGTTGGTACGTCTATTCAAAATTAATCTCCACTCTTGTCTGGTTCAAGTACCAGATGTGGCAACCAGAAACCTAAACACAAAACTTAAATCTGAAAGAAACAGGTTAGTATTAGATTCCTTACCTTAGAATATCCCCAGACGTCAGTCTGGATCTGGAATTTTTTGCATAGCAGTACCCCTGCGTGTCGGTAGGCGTCGTCTGCGGGTCTGCGTCGTAGTTGCCGGGATGACGTCGCCGGAGTACTTAGACACCACCCTCGCACGCTGACGTCCGTTCTTCTGGTACCCTTGAGTCACTTTTTGACTAAGCTTTTTCGATCCTTTTTGGATCCGTTTCGAGTCAAACGACTCCATCGGTGCCGGTAGGGATGCCCGGGTTCAAGCCCTGTGACGACTGCAACCGATTGATGTCGGTTACCGACCCCCATCGCTGGTGCCTGCATTGCCTGGGGCCCGACCACGATGACAAGTCGTGCCCCGACTGCCAGGCCTTGACGTCGAAGGCTAGGCGGGAGCGGTCCCGTAAGCGCCACGAGCTCCGGCAGTCGGGCCCGCGCCGTTCGAGGTCCCGGTCCGGAAGGAGCTCGAGGGACCGGTCGCGGGGTCGGAGTCATCGCAGCTCGGCGAATCGACACCACTCATCTGGCTCCAAGTCCTCAGGTAAGAGGCACAAGAAGTCAGCGGCGTCATCGCTCTTCTGACTCCCCCCGACGCTCGCGCGATGTGGTTTCAGGTGACACCGAACACGCGGCTCCGCCAGAGCCGCAGGCGTCACGCCCTGCTCCATACCCGCCGGTCCCTGGGCAGGACGTGACGCCGGAGGAGATCGATGCCTTCCTCATGGCCATGAGGTTGCTCACTCCTCCGTCTGGTACCGTGGCGTCTTCGGGCTCCGCAGCCCTGACTGGGAGCACAAGTGGGCCGGGTGCTTCGGCCCCAGTGCAGTCGGGTGCTTTGGCCCCAGTGCCGCCCCCGGTGCCGTCGGGTGCTTTGGCCCCCGGTGCCGTCGGGTGCTTTGGCCCCCGGTGCCATCTGCGTCGACCCCTAGGGTCTCACCCCCGGCGCCGTCCCCGCACGGCGCCGTCCCTGGCCCACCCCTCAGTCCGGATCTGGCGTCGGTGCCACATTAGGCGCCGGCCGAAAAGGACTTCTTCGAGGATCTGGGTCCATCCTTTACCCCTGAATACCAGGTGATGGACGACGAGGGAGACTGGGAGGGGTCTGAGGACCCTCTGGCACATGAGTGCCAGTCATTTCAGGACTGGACACAGGAACTAGGGGAAGCCAGTGGCCTGGATACCTCCCCAGACACTGGTTTTGTCTCCCCTCCTACCGTGGCTATGGAGGAGGGGGCTACTTATAGTGTGGTGCTGACGAGGGCAGCCAAGGCCTTGGCTCTTGAGCTCTCCGTCGCAGCGGTGAGGTCTAACATCCTTAGAGAGGTCCTTAAACCAAAGGTAAGCTCCCCAGAGCCTCTACTGCCATTTAATGAGGCTGTCACTGACGTCCTGTTGGGCACTTGGTCCAGGCCCGCTATAGGTCCCTCTGTAGATAGGAACGTCGCAAGGCGCCACCGCCCTGCTCCGGGTGACTCTAGTTTCTTGTACACCCACCCCACCCCGAGATCCTGGTTGTCCAGGCCTCTACTTCCCAATCCGCATTTCCGACTGCACCTCCGGATCGGGAATCCAAGAGGTATGAGCAATTCAGCAAGATGATGTTCTCCTCCCTTAGTTTGGGGTTGCGGTCGGTCAACACCGCGTGCCGCTTGGGCCGTTACACCCACTCCCTGTGGGATACGGTTGCGGCCGTGCTGCCTGAGTGCCCGGAGGGAGCCTGGGTAAAGCTCGCTCAAGCCCTCGCGGAGGGACGAGACGCAATGATGGCTGGATACCACGGACTCGCTGGGGAGAGCGATTTCCACGTCTGTGGCGGTTCGCCGCCATGCCTGGCTGAGGTCCGCCAACTTCTCTGAACACCCCTATGGACATGCCGTTCGATGGCAGCCTCCTCTTCAGTGGCAAGGCAGCTAGTGTGCTGGAACGCTTTAAGAACTCTAGGGCTACGGCCAAGTCCTTGGGCCTGTCGGCCCCACGCCAGCAATCTTCTGCCCAGCGCTCCTTTCGTGGCCACGGAAGGGGTGCCCCCGCACGTCCTGGCAGCCACGGTCCGCAGACTACCATTCAGCCCGGCGGCGGACGTGGTTACCGTCGCTGCGGTAACAAGGGACAACGGCGCGGCCAGTCCAAATCTACCCCCCGCAGCATCTGCCTCCAAGCCTTCCTAGTCCGAGCTTTCAGGCCCATTTGACGCCAGTGGGGGGCAGGGTTCGCCATCACCTCCTCCACTGGCGCTCCATCACATTGGACAGGTGGGTGCTGCAAATCGTCCGAAGGGGCTACTCCCTCCCCTTCGGGGCGACCTCTCCAGCCATGCCACCGCAGTACCACCGCGTGTCGGGGGATCACTTGCAACTTCTGCAAGAGAAAGTTACGGCCCTCTTGGCCAAGGGGGGCATCGAGCGCGTTCCTGGGCCAGAAGTAGGGTGTGGTTGTTACTCCCACTACTTTCTGGTTCCCAAGAAGGGCAAAGGGGGCCTACGCCCTATCTTGGACCTGCAGAACGTCAACGGCTTCCTCCGGAA
This sequence comes from Lissotriton helveticus, assembly GCF_964261635.1. Classification (NCBI taxonomy): domain Eukaryota; kingdom Metazoa; phylum Chordata; class Amphibia; order Caudata; family Salamandridae; genus Lissotriton; species Lissotriton helveticus. The sequence continues at coordinate 156,084,998 of NC_136067.1, read as the reverse complement.
GGAGAAGTTCAGGATGCTGACTTTGGCTCAGGTGTTAGCTGCCCTAGACGCGGGAGACTGGATGGTAGCGTTGGACTTACAGGATGCCTATTTCCACATTCCCGTCCTGCCGGCCCACCGGCGCTACCTGCAGTTCACGGTAGGCCACGAGCACTTTCAGTTTACCGTGCTCCCCTTCGGCCTTACCAGCGCCCCAGGGGTGTTTACGAAAGTGATGGCGGTGGTCGCAGCTCATCTGCGCAGGTTAGGGGTTTCAGTCTTCCCCTACCTGGACGACTGGTTGTTAAAGGCGTGCTCGCCCCAGACAGTCGTCAGCCACCTCCAGACTACGGTCGACCTCCTGCACCTGCTGGGGTTCTCCATCAATGTGCCGAAGTCGCACCTGTGTCCCTCTCAGAAGCTCCTCTTCATCGGAGCGGTTCTAGACTCGGCACGGTTTCGGATTTATCCTCCCGAACAGCGGGTTCGGGATATTCAGGCTCTGGTTCCGCTCTTTCAGCCGTTATCCCGAGTCTCGGTCAGGTTGACGCTGGGGCTGATGGCCTCCTGCATCCTTCTGGTGCATCACGCCAGGTGGCGGATATGTGCTCTGCAGAGGGACCTGAAGTTTCAGTGGGCCCAGCATCAGGGCAACTTGTCTGACCATGTCTTTATCTCGGAGGGCACTGCAAGACAATTGCAGTGGTGGCTCACGGACCGCGATTGGGTCAGCGGCAGATCCCTCTCCCTACCCCAACCAGAGCATGTAGTTGTGACAGACACGTCCCTCCAGGGCTGGGGGTGCCACATGGGAGAGGCGGAGATCAGAGGCCTCTGGTCTCCGGCGGAGTCCTGGCTCCACATCAACCTTCTGGAGCTGCGGGCGATCCGGCTTACACTCCCCCTCTGTCCGGGGGAGTGTAGTGCAGGTGTTCTCGGACAACACCACCGCCATGTGGTACTGCAACAAACAGGGCGGGGTGGGGTCGTGGACCCTATGCCAGGAGGCTCTGTGCCTCTGGCAGTGGCTTGAACACCAGGGCGTGACCCTGGTGGTTCAACACCTGGCAGGTTCCCTGAACGCCAGGGCGGACGAACTCAGCCGTCGGTGCATGATGGATTACGAATGGCGTCTGAACTCTGACGTGGCGCAAGGTCTCTCTCAGCAGTCGGGAGAGCCTTGGTTAGATCTATTTGCCACAGAAGAGAATGCGCAATGTCATCAGTTCTGCGCGTTGGAATTTCCAAGGCAGCACTCGCTCGGAGACGCTTTTCGACGCGAGTGGAGTTGCGGTCTGTTGTACGCCTTTCCACCTATACCACTTCTGCCCAGAGAGCTCAAGAAGATCAGGCACGACCGGGCCCAAGTCATCCTTGTGGCTCCGGACTGGGCACGAAGATACTGGTATCCCGAGCTACTCAGCATGTCAGTCGATCCCCCGATTCGTCTGCCTCTTCAGGAGGACCTTCTGTTGCAGCAGCAGGGGGCGGTCCTCCACCCGAACCTGTCAAGCCTCCACCTACATGCGTGGAGATTGAGCGGTGACAGTTGAGGCCATTTGACTTGCCTCCTTAAGTCTGTGATGTTCTGGCAGCCCGGCGTCCCTCCACAAAATCTGTATACGCCTGCAGGTGGAACAAATTTGTGGCATGGTGCACAGCAAAGGCTGTGGATCTACTCTATGCCCTGCTTTCTGAGGTTCTCCTCTTTCTTCTTTCTCTTGCCCAGCAGGGCTCTGCTCTGGGCTCTATCAAGGGCTACCTCTCTGCCATTTGCGCCTTCTTAAGGCTCCCTGATCAGCCCTCTTTGTTCAAGTCCCCAGTTGTAAATAGGTTCTTGAAGGGCATCACTCATATGTTCTCCCCTGTTCCTTTTGTGATGCCTCAGTGGGATCGAGCCACTTCGTAACTGTCCTCTTCGTTATCTTACCCTTAAGACTGCATTCCTGGTTGCCATCACCTCATCCAGGAGAGTGAGTGACCTCCAGCCCTTTCTTCACAACCTCCTTTGCGTTCTGTCCATCCGGACAAAGTTGTGTTGCGGACGCGACCCTCTTTCCTGCCCAAGGTAGTCACAGCCTTCCACATCGGGCAGTCCATCACCTTGCCCATCTTCTTTCCGCCTCCGCATCCCTCGAAAGAGGAAGAGAGGCTCCACCGTCAGGACCCAAAACGTGCGCTCTCATACTATCTGGATTGCACACGTCAGTTCCGGGTGGATGACCAACTCTTTGTTGGTTACGTGGGCGCTAAGAAGGGTCGGGCGGTTCACAAACGGACCATTTCCCGATGGGTCGTCTTGTGCATCAAGGCTTGTTATTCACTGGCTAAAAAGGAGCCTCCTGTGGGGCTACGTGCCCATTCCACTCGGGCCATGGTGGCTACTACTGCCCTGGGTCGGGAAGTCCCCTTGCAGGACATCTGTCAGGCAGCTCTTGTGAAGGAATGGGACTTTCCCAGCTAGTGAACAAACCCACACACGCAGCAGGGCACCAGCTCGATTTAATCTTCTCCTCCCCCCAGCTAGCACTTCTGAGCGACATTCTGCCAATGTGCTGGACTGATCATGCACTGATCAAATTTCATATAGTAGGTAGCAGGTCTTGCAGACCGGCATTCCACGGTCATGTACCCCCGTATAGAGACTGGAAGGCTCTGGACAAACTCAGACTGAATGGCCCAGTATTTGAAGTAGAAGACAGTTTCTCCATTACGCAACCAGTGGAGGCCAACTACCTATCCCTTTGTACAAGGATCTCCAGCACCTCGGAACGTCTCGTCCCTCTGAAAAAGGGCAGACCACAGAGACGAGCACCGGCCCCATGGTTTGATGACTCCTTAAGAGCTCTCAAACTAGCATGTAGACATGCAGAGAGAAAATGGAGGCAGGGTTACTCTGACATTCATAAAACCCTCTGGAAAGCAAACCTCCGGAAGTATAAAACTGCCATCGCCCTAAATAAGGCCAAACATTATTGCTCCATCATAACCAACGCCACGAACAGCTCAGAGTATTTTTCAAATACTCAAAAATCTGACCAACCCGGACTGTGTTACCTCTACACAGCCTCCTACCCAAGCCCTCTGTGACAATCTTGCAGTGTTTTTATTAATAAAATAAACACCATTATTCACAACCTGAAAACATCCCCCTCTTCAGAAACTTCTAACATGCTGAGACCAGATACCAGCTTGCGAAACTTGTCGCCTCCTGGCTCTGTCCTTCTGGCTAGACTGGGGGAATTCCCCCCGATCCCGGCCGTCGAGTTTGAAAGACTTGCGCTTGGTATCACCTCTGGTTCCCCACTCGACCCCCTACCTCCAAAAGTCTGGAAAAATTTTGGTAATGAACTTTTTGACACCATGCGCCTAATATGCAATCAGTCTTTGCACAGTGGCTTTGTCCCAACCCCTTGGAAACAGGCACTAATCACCCCTCTCTTAAAGAAACCCTCCCTGAGCCCAGACTGTCTTTCCAACTACCGACCCATCTCTCTGCTGCCTTTCCCAGCGAAGGTCGCCGAACGTTGGGTCAGTTCATGCCTGTCCGCCCACCTAGAACAAAACAACCTTCTCCACGATCACCAGTTCGGTTTCCGTCCTGCCCACGGCACCGAAACAGCAGTCTTAACTGCCATGGAGGATCTTCGCATGCGTGCAGACAGGGGACAGCCAGTGGCATTGATACTGCTGGACCTGTCTGCCGCATTCGACACGGTCAACCATGGTAGGCTGCTGCAGAGACTTGGGGAAGTGGGAGTGGAAGGCACTGCATTGCTCTGGTTTCATTCCTATCTTCGGGACAGAAGACAGGCTGTCTCTCTTCCCCCTTTTCAATCCGCCTTTGCAACAGTACCCCAGGGAGTCCCTCAGGGCTCCTCCATCAGCCCCATCCTTTTTAATGTGTACCTCATCCCGCTAATCAAACTGATCCAATCCTTTGGGGTCAAAACAATAAATTACGCGGATGATACACAGCTCATCCTCTCGTGGGAAGGTGAAGATGCCATTCCTTTCTCTACCTTCCACGACTGCCTAAGAGAGACGGCTGGATGGCTACACAGTAATTCCCTCCAGTTCAACTCCGCGAAAACGGAGGTCCTGTTCTGCTCAGGCACTAAGATACCCCGTCAGTTTCCGAACGAATTCTGGCCCCCGGAGTTTAGAGACAAACCTCTGCCAGTTCCTTCGGTGCGCAACCTGGGTGCCATGCTGAACAACAAATTAAGTATGGAAACCCAGGTGACGAAAACTGTGGGGATCTGCACAGCCCTGCTTCGATCACTGCGGAAAATCATGCCTCTTCTCCCGGCACAAGCCAGGGCGTCGATAGTCAGGTGCACGATACTCAGTCACCTTGACTATTGCAACGCCCTGCTCCTGGAGTCTCCAGTCACGATGTTGGACCGACTACAGCGAATTCAATCTGCCGCCGCCAAGCTGGCTCTTGGCTGGACGAGGAGGGCCTCAGCCACAGCAGCTCTGGCTGAGCTACATTGGCTACCCTTAAAACAAAGAGTGGCCTTCAAGTCCCTCTGCATTGTCTTTAAGGCTCTGCACGGACTTGGACCTAAACCCCTGCAAGCCCTGTTTCGGTGGTACACTCCTGCCAGAGACCTACGTTCATCCTCTGCCTGTCTGGTAAAGGTGCCCAGATTTAACAGAACCAGAACAGGGGGCAGATCATTCAGCGTTGCAGCGGCCAAGCTGTGGAACAGCCTACCCACCGACATACGTCAGATATCACAGCTTCTTCCCTTCAGGAGACGTATTAAGACCTGGCTCTTCCCCTAATAAATTGTCCGTCTGACTGTTCTCCCGGTTTACCGTTAACAGAGTAATTTCCAGCGCCAGGAAGCCTGCAAGGTGTCAGTCGCGCTTTACAAATTCTCAAAATAAAAAATAAGCTACGTGGGCCTCGCTGCACACGTTCGCAAGACACTACTGCCTGGACAGCCAAGTCCAGAGAGTTGGCTTTTTCGGCCGTTCCGTTCTCCAGGACTTTCTGGTGTGATTATTGGTTCGCAGACCAACCACAGGGGTTGGTATTGCTGGGGTATCTATTCTAAGGTAAGGAATCTAATACTAACCTGTTTCTTTCAGATGCACAAGTTACTTACCTTCGGTAACGATATATCTGTAAGAAACCGTAGTTAGTATTAGATTCCTTACCGCCCCGCCCATCCTCCCCGTTCTGCGAACCGATATCTAGGGTTAAGGTCATCCCCTTTCAGGGCCCTAGTTTCATGGCACCAGTGTTGGTTTTTATCATGGCTCCGTGTTTCCGGCGCGGAAAAGCAGTGTATAAGAACTGACGTCAGTGCGCGAGGGCGGCATTTAAGTAATCTGGCGACGTCATCCCGGCGCCGACGACTGACGCGGAGCCGCAGACGGCGCCTACCGGCGCACAGGGGTACTGCTACGCAAAAATTTCCGTATCCAGACTGACGCCTGGGGATATTCTAAGGTAAGGAATCGAATACGAACTACTGTTTCTTACAGATGTATCGTTACCGAAGGTAAGTAACTTGTGCATTAACTACATGCAAAATCGGGAGTTCTTATGGATAATCCCAACAGTAGATTCTTCACCTTGTGAATACCGCCAGACTGGATCCAGGGATTTTTCAGATTATTGCTTCTGATGCCAGCAGATATCATCATGTGGCTCTGAGTCTGCTCCGCCCTGGCTCCATCCCAGAAGCGACATTGGAGCTGCATAGAAGCTCTGCTCTTGTGTACTGATGTCCGTTCCTTTTTTTCCCACTCCTCTTCAGAGGTGGATCTGGAGCTCACTCCTAAATTTTTCCTCGTCTTTGAACTTTTCCTTCAAATTATTTTCCATTGAGCAAGGGTATTTGTCCCTCCCACATTAAAATCTTAAAGTTTTAAGCCTCGTAGGGACTGTCACAAATAGATGTCTGAACAGATACTCTAGCGGTATTTCTTTTTTGTTTAGGATCATCACACAACTGCATTTCCTATGCAGATGACACCCAGATATTGATTACCCTCGATCCGGACCCCATGGACACTAAAACGCGCTTTAAGAACTGCATGACCCACATTGACAGCTGGATGAGCAACCATCTTCAGCTAAATGGCAGCAAAACTGAGGTTATACTTTTTGGTAAAGCACATGAAGCCTGGTCAAATAACTGGTGGCCCCAAAATCTGGGCCCATGTCCAGTTCCTAGACCAGTGGTGCAGAACTTGGGAGCATTCATTGAAAACCAACTATCAATGAAAAATCATGTAAATCCTATAATTAGCCCTTGTTATGGAATCATGCAGTTTACGGAAACATTTTCAATGGATCCCAATAGAAGCAAGAAAGCCACTTGTTCAGGGACTGATCATAAGCCGTATTGATTATGGGAATGCTCTGTTAACATCGATTAACAAAGATCTCGATTCCAGGCTTTCAGTCCTGTAGATCACAGCGGCCAGGCTAGTGCTGAATCTCCCATCTAGGTCTCCTTCGGCGAAAAGTCTGAAATACCTTCATTGGCTTCCCATCAGGAAGCAAACCCGCTTCAAGATCCTTTGTCTTGCGCATAGGAGTATGTACGGAAGCGGGCCCAGCTATTTTGCAAATAAACTCAGCTGGTACTTGCCAAGCAGGAAGCTTAGATCCAGCTCTAGATCTCTCCTCACCCCCCACACAGTTCGCACCGCCAAGAACGGCGGGAGATCCTTTCTTTCCTGGCACCCACCCTCTGGAATAAACTTCCATCCTATTTGCTCTCTGTTACAGATCATAATCGATTCTGCAGGGAATTAAAAACCTGGCTGTTTGATCATTAACAGCATCCCTCTTTCCTACTGCTCGGTTAACGTTGAGTCGTCCGCTAGCGCCATGAGACCTTTCGGGTGATATGCGCACTCAACAAATGTTCCTGACTTGACAACTCCAAGTCATGTGAGGACTCTGCTCAGACGAACCCCAAGGTGATCTGAGGCAGTAAAGCCAAGCTATGTTACTGTGCACCGATGGAAGGCGCGCAAGTCCCCACTCCCTGTTAATCAAGTGCATGGACCCTCTACTGATATCGAGGCCATTCCTGCAAATGATCTTACTCACATTTGAAATCCTTGGGTAACTTAAAGTCCAAAAAGAAACGCAAGAAAATGATGCAGGACTCTTTCCTGTCCTGCCTCTTGACCAGAGAAATCACACCGATGTCAAGGAGCTTGTTTGTCTCCTGTTAGAGCGTGAAATACGCACCCTGCGGCAGGTGGAAGACTGCAGATCTGAACCGGCAGGATCATCTGTTTATAGTTTAAAATGTGCGGCGTTACGTGGATGCTGAAGAGGCAAAATACTGGTGGACATGATCCGATCACTGACAGCAGATTTTATCAGGATTGATTCCCCAGACCAGAAGGCAGACATCATTACAACGCTATGGAATCACAAATATTTTTTTAAGTTACTAAATAGAGCTCTACACAACCAAAACCAACAATTTTAGACACTCCAATCATGAATACCTAAATAGGGCAATGCTATCCTGGCTAGAGCTCCACCAACGCGGACTCTTATGTCAGCTCATCAGAGGGTCATAAGCTCTGAGAAATTGCACTGGCCTGGTGGGGATGGGCTCTCTATGGAATTCTACCAAACGTATGTGGAAGAGCTTGCCCCCTACTGCTAGAGGTCTATAATGAGGCCTTTAAGAAAATCATCCTCCCACCAATTATTAGAGAAACCATTAGCATCAATTGATTTAAACCAGGTAAACCCCCCTCCCCCTGGCTCCTACAGTCCATTATCACAAATTACACCATACAATTCTGGCGCAGGTCATCGCCAACTACCTCTAACTATTACCTAGTATAGTCCATACATACCAATCCGGAGTCATCCCAGGTAAGTCTACCTTTGATAATCTATGCTTGTTCTTCTGACTCACCAAATTGGTCCCAAATTACCTGTGATCGCTGACTGCATGGATGTGGCCAAAGCCTTTGACTGTATCCAATGACCTAACATGCTAGTGGTACTGGAGAGAATGGTAGAGACTTCTTCAGATGGGTCAAACTGCTCTATCCAGGCCACAGGCTAAGAAATTCAGTTCTATGTTCCCGTTTTCTATTAGCAGAGGGACAAGGCAAGGCTGGCCCCATCACCCATTATTTTCGCCCTTGCATATATACTCAAAGAACAACATCACCAGCGAGGTTTACAACTTGGTATACACAGACTGCTGCAATCCATGTATGCTCATGACATCCTAAGAGTTGTAAAAACCCTGTATCTCACCTAAAACAAATGAACAAAATTATATAATTTGGCAAATGGTCTGGATCTCAAATAAGCTAGATGAAATCAATATTAATGCCCCCAACACCGATTACCCAAAACTCCATCTTGCCTTACCTGATGCATTGGTAACCCAAGCCAATGAGAGGTTGACATAATATATCGCACACACAACTGTACTTCTTAAAGTTATGGCTGCATTCAGTGTCCAAGGCAAATAGAACCTGGGCTATAGTGAGCAACTTGAATAGTTTGTAGGGGGAGGAGAGAATCTAAAATAAGATGCATGCCTCATCACCATGAATTAACGGGAATAACATCCAGTCTGTATTTCGATTGCTGGTGTTCTATTCCCGTGCTAGGCCCATATTGCGTAGCAGCTAGTTTCTTACATAGCCCTAATAAATAACATTTCAACTGTGAACTTTTGCACACATATGCATGCACGACAATGTTGGATTTGTTGCTCTGAAACTACCTTGTTTATAGCTCCAGCTTCGCACAACATTATTGTGATGCCTTGAACATCATGTAGGCATCTCTACACACTAGGTACAAAAGTCGTCCTGTTTTCATTCACGGGGCGACGCACTATCTACATATCCATAACATCACTAATCTAATGCACAAATCACGATGGCTGCTTTCTATTAAAAATAATAGGCATCCTGATAAATTGGTAGAGGAGGCGCTTCTGTTGGCACGAAGGTCCTTGCATGCTGAAAAATCTCCACGCACCAGTCTGACATTCCATGAGAAGTGTCCAACTCGAGACCAAGACTGGGTCCTTCACACACTCCTATCACGTACCGTGGTTGGATGGTCCCTTGGGGAGGGATTCTTGGCTCTAAACTCATACATACTCTAGGTACACTCAGATAAGGGTCCGCATAGTTGGAGTATGTTAGGTTTATTGCATATATGCCTGCATATATTCATTGCTTTAGCACCTTGGTAGAAATGTATATACTGTTAACTATTTTGGTGCTTGTAATCACCTTTATTTGCTTCTGTCTCCTAATCACTGCAGCACATGTATTTTATACAAGAATAACGTTGGTTCAATAAATACATTGAAAACGTCCCACTTTGTATTCTGTATACTTCTCTGAGAGAAAGTAAGCACGAGTGACTAAGCAAAATATTCTGTACTGTTTCCACGATCCCGGAGTGGTCAGGGTTGTCATGTTTAATGGTTGCCCGAAATTGTTTGCTCCCTGGTAGGTTAGGGGGAGCTTACGGTGGCACTGTGAGCTAGCTGGTCTATATGCCAACATATCCTGCAGGCGTGTCTCGAATCAGTCTTGACACCAAGCCCTTGGTTTATGTTGTCCAAACAATGCACAGATCCTTAGGTTTAGTAGGAACTACACGATACTGGTATCCTCTCTACAGCTTCTTTGTCCAAAACATCCTTGACTTTCTCATGCAGAATGGACAAATGGTCCCCATAAAGCTGCTGTGATATAGGTAGATTGTGTGATGTGTCAGACAGGAATGGCAGGTTGTAACGCTGTTGGACTATTTAAAGGATATACTTGTCGGAAATAATGCTCTGTCCTTTGAGGCAATAATTTATCTTGCCTCCTACAGGGTGGCCATGTGGCACAGAGGGCAAACTACAGCAGTTTAGTAGTGGGAGTGGCTGGTTACTGGGTAGAATGTTGTCCCTGCTAGCTTGGGCGTTGGCTACTAGATACTACTCGTAGAGAGGACTGGTGTGCCTCCTGCTGATCTGGTGGACCATGTCAATGTCTCTTAGCCAACCCCTTTTTGAAACCTGGAAAGGGTCAGAATTGTCGGGGATACTGCTGCACATGCACAGAAAGACTGAGGCAGCATGCTGTGGCCCTGCTTTCTTGAAAGACCTCCAGTGCAGTCTGCTTGTTCTCCAAAGACTAGCGCCATCAAATGGCATATTCATCAATGACACCTTGGAATGACCTGATAAAAAAAATTGGATCTCATCCACTTGTGGAGCAGAAACATAACACAGGTACCTACCACACTGCCTAAACAGTCAGTACTTTTCAGTCTAGAATGATATACTTTGCTTCATCTTGGCCATCCTAAATGATTTGTGCTAGGTTGGAGCAGAATTGTTCAGGGACTGCCTGCAAGATGTCGCTGAACATTTCTCACGAGTGGGAGTATTGTTCTAGGAGACAGCTATCAATGAGGGAGAACAAGAAGACTGGGTCTGTAGGACACTTATTTTGATATTTCCGTCCTGCAGTGCCACTGGCGTTGCCTGCGGTTCAAAGCTCACCCAGAGGATATTCATTTTTCTGTGGCCCACTTCGGCCTGCCGGTGCTCAGGAAAGTGATGCCACTGGTCATGTTACATTGTCTGAGGTTAGGCATTTCAGTCTCCCCTTAGTTCAACAACTGACTGTTAGCAATTAGCTTGGTGTTGAAAGCCTTCCTTCCGACCATTAAAGGAAAGCTGGTTCTGGTACTCGCTAATGCCACCATATGGTATTGCAATGAATGGGTCGGGTCCTGTGCCTCTGCTGAGAACTGGTTGAGCCGTGAACCACTTTGCAGGATTTTTCAACACTAGGGCAGACAAACCAGCTGGTAATGCCTAGCTGTTCACAATGCTTAGAGGATCAGCTACACCCCCAAGTGGCACAGGTTGTTATTCAGCAGTGAGGTGAAGCCTGGCTCGATCTGCTCGCCACCGCGGAGAACACACAATTTTAATACTTGTGCATGCTGAAGGTGCCAAACAGCTGTCACGCAGATGTATTCTGCCTATAGCGGAGCTCGAAATTCATCTATGAATTTTTCTCTCCTGCCTAGTGTTTTGAAGATTATCTGCAATGACTGGGCCCAAGTCATCCTAGTGGCTCTATATTAGACCAGGAGTGTATGGAACCGGGCATGCGCATCTGTCCTCCGATCAGGCTGTCTTTTTGGGTAGATCTGCAGTAGCAAGGCAGGGTCTTGCACTGGGGACTCTTGGATTTAATACATGTGTTTCCACCTAAGCCCTTTGTGATGACTCATTTGGTTCTCACATCCCTTCTGTGTATACCATTTAATAACATTTAAGCCAATGCACAACTGTCCCTTGCATCTTCTGACTCTCTAAACAGGCTGTCTCATAGTGATAACTTCAGCTTTTTGCGTGAGTGAGCTTGGGCTGTTTCAATCTCCCCACCTTTCACCACTTTTTTAATTCTAAACAAGCTATTACGGACCAGGGCAGCACTCCAGCCGAGGGTGTGACTCCCTTTCATATTGGGCAATACATTACTCTTCCAACATTCTTTGTTTTACTTCACCCCTCGAAACAAGAAAGGAGAGTTCATCGTTTTGATCCCAAAAGAGCGTTGAGCATTTACATTTATCGTACAAAGGGTGTTTACATTAGTCATATAAAGGACCATCTGGTTGAAGATCAGTTCTTTGTGAGAATATATAGGGCAAAGAGAGGCAAGATGGTGCAGAAGCAGACCGTATCACAGTGGATAGTCCTCTGCATTAAGATCTGCTACTCAGTGGCTAAGAAGCAGCCTCTAGAGGGACTCATTACATCAGATCCAAGGCTGCTACCATTATGCTGACACCTGGAGTGCCTGGAGATCGGTCAGTCTACTACATGGGCATCCGTGCACACGTTCACAAAGCACTATTGCCTTGACTGTCTGGTCCGATTGGATGGGCCTTTCACCTGCTCAGTCCAGCAGGACTTTCATTGGACTTCTTTCCATAGACCCAGCACCTTGGGATGTACTGCTTTGCTATCTATTCACAAAGTGAGGAATCTGCGTTTAGAAGTATCCACCAAAAGAACAAGTTCCTTACCGTCGGTAACCCTTGTTTTGGAGGATACTCTTTAACTGTAGATTCTTCAAACCCGTCCCTTCTCCCCAGTCTGTGAAATGTTTTTTCCATACTTAAACATTTCCCAATTTAGATATCTGCACAATGTTGCTTCTGATTAGTAATTAAGCTGTGTGTCCAAAGGAGTGGACAGTTGCACAACGCTTGCTCCTAGCACACGGGAACTATACACATAAAAATCTCTGGATCCAGTCTGGCACCTGGGTGGTATTCACAAGGTGTGGATTCTGCAGACTATCCACCAGAAAGAGTATTACAGCAGGGAAGTAACTTGTTCTTCAAGCCTGAGAAGCAGTTCAGATAAAAGTAACCAAAATGTGTGAACAGATATTCAAACATTTGTGTCTGTGCAGTAGGCACTGAATAAATGTCACTTATAGAAGTGTTGCACCTCGGATGGTCTATTTAAAAAGCTGTGCCCAAGTTATTGGAAGTTTTTTCAGGTACACTATACACACCTACATGAACGCAATCAGATACAAATAAAACACCGAATTGTATTGGACGCTGTGCGTGTTCAGCTTTTTTTAATGGCATGGTAGCCTTTTGCAGGTTGTTAGCAGTACGATTGGCAGGTGAATCCCTGCCAGACCTGTTTTAGGCGCCTCTTTGGAGTTCCCCTTTAACTCAGTGGGGAGATACTGGGGCTGGACTGAGTTATTCCTGAAGGTATCTCCCCGCGAGGCAAGTTGGATAATGTGTTAAATTTCTCAGAATGGAGAATAGCCTACCAGGCCCAAGATTACTGGGCGCTTTAACACTAGTTTGTGATTTCAGTAAGTTAAAGGCTGATCTTCACTACCTGCTCTGAGCAAGTTTTAAATATCTGCAGGGTGCGGGTTAGGGGTGTTATACGAGAAGGGGATGGAGTGTGTCTCTGCCTGCTGCCCCAGCCCCCTCTGCCAGCAACCTCAGCCCTCTATACCCCAGGGAAGGGCTGCACTTTATTGGGCGATTGCTCTTCCAAGGTTCTTTGTCCTTTAAAGCACAATTTTCTAGGTAAACAGACTTTACAATGAGACTTTTACCTCGTCGTACCTTTACCACATTTTTTACCACGCAACGGGTGCCTCAGCTCGCAATGACTGACTCGCGTCAAACTTCAATACCCATAAAAAACACGCTGAGCACTCCAGGCGTTCGAAAATGATGTTTATTTTATTTCATATGCAGCTGTAGGTGTAACAAACTTAGATGCGTTTCGGACTCCTGGCCTTCCTCGATGTCAGTGAATTAACGTGAACGACCTTATAAACTAAAGTCAGTTTGGCAGTAAGTTTTATGCAACATAGAGAAAAGACTCAATGTATCAGAGCCGTTGTTTTTGTGGTAAACACTGCGGCCATTTTGAATCATGTAAATTAATTGTTAATTATTCCCAAATATCAGAGTAATTTCTAACTAAAATTCATTATTAATATAGTAATAGACCCATGAAGCTTTCTTGAAAATGTGAATAAAAAAATGAAAGTAAAATAAATGTAAATGTAGCTCAACATGGAAATACATGATAAATGTATAGAGAAAAACAATCTATTTGAAAGCAGCAATCATTCCTTAATCAAATCCAATTATTTAAGATAATCTTCCTCCTGATTACCTCATCGGGTTCCAGACCCTGATAAGAAATAAAGATTAAAAATTAAAATTAAATCCCTGTATGGGCCTAGTAATCACGTTGCTGGCTTTCCTCAATCTGTACTATGTGGGTGCCACTCATGCTGTATTAGATATGTGGTTCAACAGATCCATTGCAGAATTCTCGATATAGCCTACATTTATCCATAGTTCTTCACTATTAAGACCCATTGGTACTCTGGTTCTCAGTCCTATAATATATCTTGATTCCATCTGTCTCGGATCAAACCCTGTCTCCACCCCTCTATTTTATTTTTCTGATCAATGCAGAAAAACCACAGTTCGTCACTTCTGATTGGATGCTGTTTGGCAAAGTATCTTGCTACTGGATAGGTGTTGTCCTGATTGGCGATGGCACTAGCATGCTCTAGGACCCGTCTCTTGGTCAAATGTTCCGTGCCGCCGATTTATTTTTTGCCACGCAGGCCTATTAGGCAGTAGACTACTAAATCTCAATTGCAATCCTTATTTATGTCCGAAATCCCCAGACATTGGGTTCTGTAGTAATTGAAAGACTCTAAACATTTGGTCAATACTCAAGACTGAAGGTAAAATTGTCCAAGTTGCAGTTTTACAACCTATCCCCGAGTGAACAGCGGGAACAAGGGCAGAGGAACATGAGATTCAAGTTGCCACTTGCAGTATTAAATACTTGGGAATATGCCTCACTCATGATGTTTAGGTAGCTAAGATTGACAATATGTCCCGATGCTGGAGTGTGTCCCTTGAGAGACACAAATGCTCTCCCTCTTTAGATGATGGGAAGAATCACATTATTGAAGATGGCCATTCTCCCCAACGTATTATATTCACAACAAAATGTTCCATTTCTTGCATCCCGTAGATTCATGTACACTCTGACTTAACTACTAAGGTGGTTCTTGTGAAATAATGGCCACCTATATTTCAGATGTTAGTTGTATATGTAATTTTGATTGGAGACTGACTATGATGGACCCTGAGTAGTAGTATCTGGCAGTACACTTACTAGTGGTAAATAAATGTGTGGATTCCTCCTGCGTTGTAGGAGTTTCACGCCTGTGTATGTGTCTTAGCTGTGGGCTCTCCACTTAATTTCTTGTATGGTAGCAGACTCCCACCAAGTGCCACGCCAGCAACACATACAGTGATGGCATCATGGAAATCCTCCAACAAATGGATTGATTTGCATGATAAGCTCACAGGTCAAATGCCTCTGTCGTTGGGCATGGTGTTGTCAGAGATGACCTTACAGAAGGGCTTTAGAGGGCGGGACTTGCTTGGAATTTCCACATAGTGACATGTGAAAGACACTAAAACCCTTATCAGAAATTGAAGGAGTTTGGGTTATTGCACACAGTGTTATAGGTACCTCCAGTTGAGACAGGCTATCGGCCTTTATTTGTTGGAACACAAGGAGATCTCAAAATATAGCCTCCTTGAGGCCACACTAACAAATGTGTCCACTTCCAATAGCTGGAAAATATCAAGCGGTCATAAAACTAAGACTGTAAATTCTCCAGACATTTAATAGAGAACTGGAAATGGGAGGCAGAGATAGGCCCATTAGTAGATGAGTAATCTATGTGTGTTGCTTCATTTGGGGCCATGGGTGCATTCATGAACAGACCTATGATATATTTCAGATATCTTCTGAGTCAACTTGACTCCCGGACGTCTGTGGTGCTTCCAGGGCCTGAATGCCTGAGATGCGATGCTGAGGTTGGAAATTTTATCCACAACCTCGATATGATTAGGTTTAAGTCCTTCTGGAAGTGTAATCTTTCAAACAGTATAACAGAGGTTGGATTTTGGTCGGAAGGTGGCACTCCTAAATATATTGTAAGAAACCAGCTTAACAAGCACTAAAAATGATGTCTATAAGATTGTGGCTGACGCTACGGGGTGGGAGGAAGACTAGGGATTTTGCACAAAGTTGAAGGAAGATGACCACCCCCTAGTCTGGTAAACTAGAGACATGGTATGGACCAATGTCATGTACTTGAGGTACTGGTTTATGAATCGAGAGGCTGGCTACATAATCACTATAAGATCTGGAATAGCTGTGAAACTTACTTTGAAGATAACCTCCATGACTGATGAGAACCTATCTGTTCAATTAACTTAGTGTCCTTTTCCTATGGTCAGCTTGTACGTAGGGGACATAGGATTGTATACATCTATAAATGAGGTTGAGCCATTTTCAAATGCAACAAAATTGTAGTAAATTCCGAATTTGGGGGCGTGGTATTACCAGCGATGCGGTGAGACGTGTCTACGGGGAGCTCCTGGCATCTGCCACCATTATAAGCCATCAGAGCGGAGTTGGCGGGCTAAACTTGCTGCCCTGGGAGTGGACGCTGATCATAGCGATCTGGGGCACCTGCGGAGAAGCAAACTCACGGCCTGAAGCGACAACACGGTCGGACATCGGAGGATGAACGGAGGCCCCGAGGCGGGAGCCGCCATCTTGCAGACCCTGCACTGACGCCCGCCCTGCAGCTTGCCGGTCCCTATGAGTCCCTGGGGCCCTGAGACTGGGTGCAATCTCCCGTCAGCGGCGGAGGAGACAGCAAGGACTGGGCTGGTGCTCACCGGAAGCGAGTGGTGTCCCGGCCCAGAGGAGTCCAGGACGGAGCGGAGCAGTGACAGCGGGGACCTTGCCCATCGGCGTCTGCAGGAGCCTGTGGCTGACGCGCCGGCTGGTGGCCCGGGAGAGACCCTGGCGACCCGTGACTGGGCCGCTGGTGCAGACTGTGAGGCGGCTGGGCTGATCGGGCTCTCTGGGGAGATCCCGGCGGTGGGGTTTCTGATTGTGGGCCAGGCGGACACTGCCTCCTGAGACTGCTGAGCCCCGGGACAGCACAGGCGGACCCTGAAGATGAGTGGCGGATTTGGGCGCGTGCTCCCCCGCCATTTTGATTCCCGGCACTGGGCGACATGGTGGCTCTGGCCTCTTGAGTGTTTCCGCCCCTTGAAGCTTGCGCCCGACCTGAGACCCCCGTGCTCCTGTGTGCTGCTGCCTGGGGGGCTCGAAGTGTGCCTACGTGGGGCTGATCCGGACAGGCTGCTGTGTGGAGACGAGGGGAATGCTGCGCGGCGGCGCCTTCGGCCACCGTTTTGCGACTGCAGTCCGGAGCGGCCTGGAGTTACGGGTCACTCTTTCTCAGCGTAGCGGGGGACCACATCCTGCCTCTGCGTAGATGCTTGGAGGGTAGGCGGACTTTGCCCTCGGGGACTTGTGTGTGGGGTGCGATACGGCCGCCAGAGGAGCGCGCTGAGGCAGGTGTACCCCCTCCTTTACTGATCTCGTCCCCTCGTGTGGCCCTGTGACACGGACTCTCCGGCTCTCCGACTCTCTGCTGTGGTTTGGGGCCTTGCGTGGCTTGCGCTGCCTGCGTGGCCTCCGCCATCGGGTGCGGAAGGGGGGAGATCGCACTACACTTGGGGAGCTGTTAAGTGGGGCGACCTGGGATTGCTGAGTGGCAGGCTGGGAGACAGGCTACCAGGGTGTGGCTGAGCGTTGCGATAAATTGCCCTGATTGCACTGGCTCCCTTGCCCTGGCGAGCCCCTTGACTGCCTGCAGCGGGGGGAGGCCAGGTCTGATATTTCGCTTTCGGATCACGCTCCTGTCGAGCTGCTCCTGCAGGACCCGGCCGCTTGCCCTGCTCAAGAAGCGAAATGGCGTCTGCCGCCGGGTATTCTCCGGGATGCGGCTGACATAGAAAGCATTAGAAAGGCCATTGACTCCTACTTTGCTGTTTACGATCTGCCGGAGACGCCCTTCCCCGTGGTGTGGGACGCCTTCAAGGCAACGATTCGGGGTCATTTCACTACTCTCTCGATCGCACGGGCGTGCGCTCGGTCTCTAGAAGATAGCTTGGCGAAGGACATAAATGTAGAGGAGCAACGGGATCAGGCTCACACTTTACTGGCGTCCAGGCGGCGGCTCGCTAACCTTAGAGGGCAGCTCCGGCTTTTGCGCACTAACAGGGCAGAAAAATATTTCCTGGCTTTGAAGCAGAGATATTTCGAGGGGGGGGTGGGTGGGGGGACAAGGTGGGCAGGCTGCTGGCGGGGCGGCTGAGGGCGCGTGCGGCCAAGGCCCATATAGCCAATATCCAGCTGCCTGACGGGACGAGGGTTACCTCGGAGAGGGACAAGTGCGAAGCGTTCTGGGCTTACTATTCTGCACTGTATAAGGAGGAGGCGCCATCCCCGGATGTGGTGGCGGACGTCTTGAGTAAATATAAGGGGACGCCGTTGCACCCCCAGGAAGATCCTATCACCCAAGAAGAGGTAACAGCTATGAGGGATCTTCCCCTTGGGAAGACCCCGGGTCCAGTTGGTCTCCCTTTGCCTTATTATCACATGTTTCAGTCGCAGCTTTGGTCTCATCTACTAAGGCTGTTTAATTCTTTTACCTTTTCTCTCTCCACTCCCCATTGTCTAAAATGGCGGGGGCCATTAACTGCTGCAATAAATCGCCTCCACTGCCCACAGATGACCATGAGGCAGTATACCAACGCGGTCAGGGGTCATCAAAACGGAGATAAGGCTCTCTCCTCCCGACCGAGCAACATAGAAGCTGGTCTTCTCCTCCCCATCTAGCAACATAGAAGCTGGACCAACTCGACTGCCCCAGAGTAGAAAGGGAAACTTAACCCTATAAATCCCAACAATAACAGACAAAAGACTACTACTCTTGTCTCCCTATATTTCATTTTGGTGGCCATCTTAGACTAGTCCTCAACCTTGGTGGCCATCTTTGACTAGTCATCCTCATTAAACTGCCCATACCTATGGCTATCCCCATCTCCTCATTCTCTTTGTACTCTTATCATTCTTAGAGCCCGGTAACGTCACCCACTCACCCTCGCACACCCCCCCTCCCCAACCTACCCAACGTTCACCTCCTCTACCATCGAACGCAGGGGCACTTCACTCTTATCACTCTTAGAGCACTGTAACGTCACCCACTCACACACGCCCCCCCCTCCCAACACCTCCACCACCATGGAACGCATGGGCAAGCACACATACAAAATTAACTACCCACCTGAATGCACCAAAAAAACGCCAAACGCTTCAAACACAACTTCCTGAAGGCCCACCCTGATACCCCGTTTGTGGACACCTACTTCTCACTGATCAATGGAGCCACGAGCACCGACATCATCCTCTACACCTTACGGAGAGCACAATGGAGGAAAGCGTTCCTCTCCATTCTCACTGTCCCCACCACCAGAAAATCCGCTCATGGCCTAACGCTCGCTATCACGCCATCCCAAGCTTTCCCAGGCAAGGCCACCATCACCATCTACAACAACGGGATCATCCTACTCCAATCCACAGATAGGAACCTTGTCCTACTCGACAACCTGTTCCCCACCTTCATTGAACATATCTCCAACCTACGGACCCCCTTTCCTAACACCTCAGACTACTCAACACCCTCTACTTCCAATCATCAATCTAACAGATCACAACACCTGAACGACACACACCTCTCCTCTCCTCGCTGTAGTCAGTCA
This sequence comes from Lissotriton helveticus, assembly GCF_964261635.1. NCBI lineage: Eukaryota > Metazoa > Chordata > Amphibia > Caudata > Salamandridae > Lissotriton > Lissotriton helveticus. Next base: position 156,065,749 of record NC_136067.1, on the reverse strand, counting down.
CCCACTCGAGGTAACTTCCCCTCGCCCCTCACTCACTGGCGAAGTTCACTCCTACACCCTCCACACCCCCACCCTCCCTAGCCCACAGCTCACACCTCCTTCGGGTCCCGCAGAACCTACCTCCCCCTGATCCTATCTCTCCCGTCCCGTGCCAGGACCATCTCCCACTCACTCGCTGAGGAAGATCACTCCCCGTCATACACCCCCCATACCCCAACCCTCCCTACTCCCCACCTCTCACCTCCCACGAATCACGCAGAACCCACCACCGCCCTTTTCTCTCCCCTGCCCTGCGACAGGTCCATCTCCCACCCTATCCCCCCCCACCCTTACTCCCCACTACCCCACTCTCCCAACTAGTCTCACAGAACACACCACCACCGCACTGAGCATATCTCCCACGCCCTGCGACATGACCAAATCTCACCCTATCTCCCCCCCCATTCTCACTCCCCACTACCCCAGACTCTCGGAACACACCACCTCCCTTATCCTAACCCCTTATCATCTAGCCCCCCCATTCCTAGCCCCCATTATCCTACTGTCACTCCCACCTTCCCCAGCCTACACTCATCCCTCAACTCACCTGCGCCGCCTACCACCAGCACCATCGCTACCAACCTCCCCCCTTCCTCATCCACGCCCCTTACTCACAAGCTCTCTCATCCATCGAATGCCACCCCACCCACTACGGCCGCAGAGCCCTGCACCGTCGCGTGCACATCCCGCCCCAATCGATCCATTGCCCACCCCATTGCCCCACTCCATCACTCACCTACTGCTCTCAGTCCCAATACCATCCCCAATCCAACCCTGGACATGATCATATCCACCCTCCTACAAGTCAAAGAAGATCTTCACTCCATCAAAGAACTTCTTTTCGCACACCCCAGACACCCCAGACACCCCCTACCCACCACTTCCGCGCCCAACAAGTACACCACCCGCCCCTCAAATCATTTCACTCATCACTCCCCACGCTGGCCCTCTATCCCCGATTGCAAGGCCACCGGCCGCCCCCGTCGCACCCTAAACCCCTTCTCTGATCGACACTCTACTCCGTTCATATGGCCCAGGTCCCACAAAACACCCACCCACCACACACCTTCCCATACCCACGATTCTCACAAATCCCCTCAGGCCCCCCACACTGAGCAACAGAAGCTCTGTCCCCAGTAATCTCAGGAAAGTCCCCCTCTCCCTAGAACAATCGTCCACTCTCCTCACCCCAAGACTAAAGTGTATCCTGCTCAATTGCAGATCGGCCCCGAGACACTCCTCCGGCATCGCGGATCTCATCTTATCTATGGATCTCGATCTAGCCATTCTGACTGAAACGTGGCTAACTGAAGCCTCCACACCTATAATGGACATACTAGTCCCCCCCCCCCCCAATTACCACATTATTAGACTTGACAGAAATGGCAAGACGGGCTGGGGAATCGCATGCATCTATAGGAGCAACCTCGCTGTTACCAAAGGTCCATCCCCCTCCCTCACCTCCTGCGAACTCATCTGCCTCGATATTACTAGCGAGGGCAAACCTGTATGCTCCCTACATGTCATCTACCACCCACCTGGGGACAACCTCACCTTCTCCCAACAACTCATGGACACGATAACCACCAACGCCGGTCGACAGATCACTCAAATCTACTTGGGAGACTTCAACCTCCACTGGAACGACCAGAAAGACGCTGTGGTGAATAGCCTTAAAACTTTCCTCAACGTGCATGACCTCACCCAAATCTGCAACCGTCCGACACATGAAAAAGGCTCCATCCTCGACCTTATCGCCAAAGAAGACTCTACCCAGCTGGAGGCAATCCAACCCTGTGACTGGTCAGACCACCACATTATCACCTTCTTCATCAACGAAAAGGTCAAACTTAACCCGGCTCAACCTACCAAAACAAAGATCTGGAAGAGGGACATGAAGAATCTTAACCCAAACTCCTTGCCTGCCCACACAGGCAGTCTCCTACTTCCCCCGACGGACGTCTCTGATGTTCATTCTCTGACCGACCTCTACCTAGACACTATCACCTCAATAATCAATGAAGCCGCACCCCTGCAACTGAAGAGTCTCCACCAAGAACTCGAACCCATGGTATGATGGTAGACTCAACGAAGATAGACGTGCGATGCGCATGGCAGAGCGCACGTGGAGATCTGACCCCTCAGCACTGCACCTTAAAACGCTTAAGAATAAGAGAAACGCCTACTTCAGAAAAATCAAACGCTCGAAATCCGTCTTCTTTAGCCAACAGCTGGACCAAGCAAAAAACCGACCAAGAAAACTGTTAGTTAGTCAATTCCCAAACCAAGACGCAACCTCTACAACCTAACAGCTCAACAAATGATATTCCAAGCTGTGAAGACTTCTCTGCTTTCTTCAAGCAAAAGACCGACAATATAAGAAGTGATCTCCTCAAGGATGTAAGTCGATACTCCTGCTCCATCTCCATAACTAACACTCAACTTAAAAACAACGCTGCATGGACATCCTTCTACACCTATTCTGAAGAATCAATTCACAAACTGCTAGGCACCTTGAAGCCCGCTAATCACCTCACAGACCCCCTGCCTGCCAATGCTGTCAAAGCCCTCACCCCCCTGCTCCTCCCACTCTGGACTAAAATTATCAACGGCTCCCTTCAACAAGGACTCATCCCAGACTCCCTCAAGATAGGGCCAGTCACGCCTATACTCAAGAAATCCTCAGCGGACCCGGCCGATCTAAACAATTACCGCCCTATCACCAATATCCCCACTCTGGCCAAATTTCTAGAAAAATGCGTACAACTCCAATTGACAAAACGCATTGATCAGTTTGACCTCCTCAACCCTCACCAATCAGGATTCAGAGCAAAACATAGCACGGAAACGGCTATGACACACATAATTGATGACGCACTCCAAATCCTTGATCACAAGGAGTCCTCCCTCCTCATCCTTCTTGATCTCTCCTCAGCATTTGATACGGTCAAACACGAGAATCTACTAGAGCTGTTAAATACCAGAATGGGCATATCCGGGACTGTTCTCAAATGGTTCACGTCCTTTCTACACAACCGATCTCAGAAGTTCAAGATCAACAACGCATTGTCCTCACCTGTGCCCGTAACACTAGGCGTCCCGCAAGGTTCCTCCCTATCCCCCACATTGTTCAACCTTGTCATGGAACCACTCACTACCTTGCTTCAAGCATCAAATGTACACTTCCATATGTACGCCGATGACACTCAACTCTACCTCAAGTTACAATCCCCGGAAGACATCAAAGTTCTGGACGCCACACTAAGAAACACCCAAGCATGGCTGGCCGATAATCACCTCAAACTAAATGCTCTGAAAACTGAGTTCCTTCTGATCTCACCTCCTGCGAAAAAGGCCATCACCCAAACCTGGCTCAATCATCTAACCGCACTCAATGTCCAGCCCACCATCGTGGACTCTGCGAAATCCCTTGGCATCACACTTGACTCCAATCTCAACATGCAGCAGCATATTAGCAAAGCAACTAAAGGAGCCAACTTCCAAATCAACACTCTGAGAAAACTTAAACCCTTCCTACCACCCAAGGACTTCCATATTGTTGTACAAGCCCTTGTCATTCCTCGCATAGATTACGGAATTGTGGCCCTCAGCGGGCTCCCCCTAACAACAACGGCACCACTAAGAGCCTCTCTGAATGCGGCCGCGAGACTCATCACTGGCTCAAGAAAACACTTGCATATATCCCCTGACTTAAAAGCCCTGAATTGGCTGCCTTTTGAAGCCAGAATTCAGCTGAAAATTGCCTGTATGACACACTCGGCCGTACACCACAAGTCACCCAACTACCTCACTCACAAGCGGACAATATCAGGAGGCTCAAGATCCAACAGAAGCACAAAAAAACCTCCTCCTGAAACCTCGTAGATTCCGGAAGGAAAAGACATACAAACGCTCCTTCTCAGGAATGGCACCTAGGATCTGGAATGCACTCCCGCCAGAAACTAGGCTTATCCCCTCCACTGTACTCTTCAAGAAAGAGGTAAAAGCCATCCTTATGGCTAAGTTCACCTGAACCCTACTGTTACCGGAACAATGACATTACACGGCTACTATATTACCGGCTACCTGAGTGTTTATCCGTGTTATACTCTTGTTTGATTGCTACTGGATCAAAGTCATTGCACGGATTCTATATTACTGCTTTCCAGACTGTTTATTAGGGTTTACACTATGATTTGATTGCTCTACTAACTTGCAATCCACTTACTACTGACTACTATACTGTTTTCAACAGTGTGTTTACTCACCCTCTGGGGGGCTATAATCTTATTCGATCGCTACTGGAGCAAAGACATTGCACGGCCTCTTTATTATTGGTTTCCTGATTGTTATTATTGTGTATACTCTTATGCGATTGCTACCCTACATTGTAACTCTCTCACTACCAAATATTATACTGTTTTCCAGAGTTTGTCTACCCTACCTCCTGTTTCTGTAAAGCGCTCTGATATCTGCAAAGATCTTGTCCGCGCTATATAAAACTTTAAAAATAAATAAATAACAGAGGGACCATCTTCCGATATGGGTATGGCGGAGATAGCAATGATCCTAAAGCCAGGGAAGGACCCCGCGCTATGTGCATCATAACGCCCCATTGCCTTACTAAATACTGACTTTAAAATCTACACCAAACTCTTGGCGAAGCGTCTGGACCCCTACATGCCGGGTCTCGTGGATCCGGACCAGGTTGGCTTCATTCGCAACCGGCAGGGGGCGGACAACGTGCGCAAAATCGCACATCTAGTGGGGAAAAGCGCACCACTGGGGGTTCCTGGCCTGCCTTCTGTCGCTGGACGCGGAGAAGTCGTTCGATCAGGTGGACTGGACTTTTCTGCGTGCGGTTCTATGTAAAATTGGGCTAGGTCAGAACATGATCACTCTGGTCATGGCACCATATCTTGCTCCACAGGCTAGGATTCGGATCAATGGACGGCTCACGGCACTGTTCACCATTCATAGGGGTACCAGGCAAGGGTGCCCCCTCTAACCTTTATTATTTGCCCTTGTGGTGGAACCCCTGGCAGAGTTGATTTGTCAGGTGCCTGACATACATGGTATCCCCATGGGCGGATGTGAAAATAAGGTGGCGTTTTTCGCAGACGATCTTAACCTTACCCTTACACGCCCCCAGGAGTCCCTCCCCAGCAATCCATACGGCGCTATGCTTCAAGATCAACCATGACCAGTCCTGGGCCCTCAACCTCACCATCCCGAAGGAAGAGATTCCCCTTCTGGAGAAACTTGTGCCGTACCAATGGGCCTCCCAGCACATTCGTTACCTCAACCTCCACCTCCAGGTGACTCCCTCTCTAGACACGTGGACACAAGTAAATTGGCGGGAATGTCGGATGACGATCCTCGAAGACTTACGGAGGTGGAGGCCCCTGGTATTGTCGTGGCTGGGCAGAATTAATGCCATCAAGATGTCGATTCTCCCCAAAATGTTATATCTATTCCAATGCCTCCCCACGCCCATACCGCTGAATTGTATACGAGGCCTCCAACACGACCTCACAAATTTTATTTGGGGTGGGAAGCAACCTCGGTTCTCGCAGAAGCTCCTGATGACGTTGCTAGATAGGGGGGGGGGGGGGCTGGCCTGCCCCAACCTCGTGGACTACTACTGGGCCTCACACCTCTATGTGGTGGAATGGGGGGTGACAGAGTGAGAAGGGATGGCTGCATATAGACCGGGCAGTAACGGGGCGAACCATCTGGGACGTTGCATGGCATCACCGGGCGGCACGACCTAAAGGTGCCTATATTGCAGTACCCACAAGAACGGTCCTGGACATATGGGATAAAGTAGCCATGTGCAGAGGCCTCACAACCTTTCCCTCACCACATACCCTGATAGAGGGGAATCCATCCTTCCCACCGGCCCATCACACGCGTTCCTTTGCCAAATGGACACAGAGGGACTGCAGGGTAATAACTGACCTGTTTGAGGGGGTATACTCAAGACCTTTGCTCAATGTAGGGAGGAGTTCCGGGTTCCCGTCGGTAGCAGGACTGAAATACGCCCAGCTGAGGCACTGGGTGGCCGAGGAGGACATGTATCAGGCGTCTGCACGCGCCTTCACCCCCTTCGAGCGGCTGGCCCGCTATCCTGTTGAATCGAAGGGGCTGATTTCCCGATTTACCAGATTTTGCAGCATCCAAAGACGCCTCCCTCTCACCCATATCCGCACCGATGGCAGTCAGTATCAGACACGGACATTACCCCCGCACAGTGGTGTAGACTATGGCAGGATATCCCCCAAAGTATATTGTAGCATCCCGCAGCGGGAAAATGCCTATAAACTCATGACTCAATGGTATTACACACCCCAACGCCTTCACAAGATGTTTCCTACATCCTCTCCTTTGTGCTGGAGGTGCCGGTCTGCATCGGGGGATCTTATTCATATTTGGTGGACATGCCCGTCGCTGGCCCTATTCTAGAAAGAGGTCCTTGGCCACATCGGGGGTATTGGGGTTCCCTTTGCCTGAGGTCACGAGCACAATCCTACTGGGCATTAAACCTGCTAGCCTGAAGGCGCTCGCATGGAGCGATTGGATCTTGACGCTCCAAATGTTAGGAGCGTCCAAGCAGCTTATAGCCCTGTAGCGAAACGCTGTGTACAATTTAGCTTCCAGCATAGATTCCGAACGATGTTAATCTATTGTCCATTCACGCGGCCGGCCCTGGATCATCGGGTTGTAGGCTTAACGCTGTGTATCAAATAGTCCTGTGGTATGTGTTTTCGTCAGAAAATAAAACCGATTTGAAATAAATTTCGAATTTGCTGATTGCCAGTTTTTGTCCTGTGTTTTTCAGTTTGAGAATATTGAAATTTTTTTTTATAAAAAGCTGGAGGCTGTCTCTGAAATTATCAAGTTGCCCCCTTTCATTTGGGTAAGCCAAGAATAGATCTGTAAAATCTTCTGTAGTACCTTCTTGGCTTTCTCTATCCCACACAGGAGATGACATGACGAGGATCTTCATCGCAGCATGCATTACACCATGACCAAAGTTTTAAATAAACTGTATTTTTTGCGTACATTTTGAGTTGGAATGTAATTTTAAAACCGTGCTTATTTTATAGGTCCAACGTTGTCACGACAAAATTCCCACATACCTGCTCAAGTACAAAATGGCCCATCTCAGGAAGACTTTGAAATTCAGAGAAGGTACGTGCATCCCTTTTCTCTTGTCAAACCGGTCCATTGTTTGTCATCAAAATGTTTGCTTTACCATACTGAACCGAGATTTGGTATACATGGCCTCCAAGTTCCACAAGGTTGAATGGTAACTGCTCGGCAGTGTGTACAACAGGAGTTGTACGAACATGGTTGAGCACATTGCCTGGGGCATGGGTATGTGCAGTGCAAGATGTTCCAGTTATACAACCCCAAGAACTGTCACAATTGAAAGTGTTTACATATTCTACTAGTTTAAGAACTAGGTAACATTACATTGTCTCCATCCCCTCCCAATTCCCCCTATCCCCTCAAAAAAATGACAATTGATAGACTAACTAAAACATGTTTTTTATGGAGTTATATTCTGTGGATTAAATGTATAATCAATCTCACAGGGGTAGTAAATGTAATTGGAGCCACAAAGACCTTTCTAGTCTACATTGAAGGGCACTATATTGATGTATATTGTAAATAACCTATACGCTTACCAATCCTACCCCTGATGGCCAACATGTATGAGGTGTTGCTCAATAGGATTGGTGTATAACCGGATTGCTTGTTCTCACCTAGGGCTGTCTAGTCTACCCTTGTCCATGTTTTTAGTAATGTTGTCCAAAGTGTTTACCCATCAAATGTTAGAATGGGTCGAGGCAATACACAAGCTCTTAGGTCCTTCTGAGGGAACATAGCAATTCTTTGTTCTTTTATGAGAACTAACGGTGGTTGTTTCTCCATGACTTCCCACCTAGGACACTTAAGCACATATCCGGCAGATCACTAAGCGAATGGGCAGTGCCCACCAGCGATAAGGTGGTACAATACTTCTTCAGTGCATGACTTGCCCAAAGGGTGGGGTTACCTAGAGGGTGAACAAAGGGTCTTGGAGCACTGAGTTTGCAGAACACCCTCTGTCTTTGCGCGATTTAGGCTGTATTGTCTTAAGAAATATCCCGTCCACCATATTACAAGCTCCATAGGATATAATGGAATTGTAATTTGGCGGACGGGATAACAGTCACGTTTGTGATGGAGTAACCCTGTTGCGAAGATCGTAATCGGGCCCCTAGTCCTTTCTCTTACTGGACATTAAGTACCGTCCTGCACTTTGGTTTCCCTATTGCAGGGCTCTGCAACAGGTTCATTGTGAACTACCAGTAGCTCGAAGGTTGCTTCACACATAGACAGCTGTAAATTGTTAAACCTAAAAGCAACTATCTGTGAAGGCAAAACTTTAAAGGTTATGGGTCAGTTCTTTGGAGGTGCGAAGCTGACTGTTCAGGACCCTGCAAACTACCCACACTCTCTCAAAAATGTTCTTTCTTATTCATTCTTCATTTCTCAATTGCTTCCTTTCTCAATTGCTTCCTTTCTTGTTTTCTTTCACGGTCTTGCTCTTTCGTTTTTTTTCTTCTTTTTCAGTCTTTTTCTTTTCTCCATTTGTTTAACACCCCCTTTCTTAATTTCTCGTTTTCTTTCTTTTAATTCTTCCTAGCTCTTTTTCTCCACTTCCTTCTTTTTCTACTTCTTTGCTTCTTTATTTTTGTCTTCTGATTTTCTTTTTCCTTTGGACTGCCCTTTTTCTCCTTGTATTCTATTTTCTTCTCCTGTTCTCACCTACTTTATTACTCTTCTGCTCGCTTTTTCCTTTATCGTTCATGTTTTTTCTTTGCTTCTTTATTTCTTCTTTTTATTTCTTTCGATCACTTTCGTTTTGTGCTTTTTCTCACTTAACCCCTTTCTTCAGCTCCCTTTTTTCACTCCTTTTGATCAGTTTTAAGTTTTTGTCCTACTTTCTTTTGTTACCTTATTTTTTCTTCCTGTGCTTTCATTGGTATCTTTTCACTCTTTCCTCTTTATTCTCCTTTCTTTCCCTTTCTTTTTCCCATTCTTTCTTACGTTCATTGTCTTTTTCTCTTCCTTTCCTTTTATATTTCACAATTTCTCTTTCTGTTTTTGTTTAGGCAGATAGCCTAAGAGTTTCGGGTACTGGCACTCAAAATGGGAACTGTCCTCCTATGTACAGTGAGATTCCAAGCCCCAAAGAGACCTTTACCCTGAGAGGTGATTCACAAACAAGAGCGTAGGGGAAAAACCTGATCCTTCTGAACTCCACAGCTAAACATTGAGATACAGATCATCAGCCATTAAATGAGACTATAGTACTTCAAAAGTAGTGGTTGCTACTTGTACTTTATGTATCCTTATTGAATCCATTTATTAGGCTGTAGCTCCGGGAGTTATTCAGTATTTAGAAGTAGCTCTCGCTACAGGAAATGTTGGTGATTCCTGTCCTATTGGTTTGTTTTGCAGGATGCTCTGCTCGGACTCCTTACACCCATTTGCACACTTCAATCCTTCCATCTCAAGCAACTCACTCTCGCACTAGTATGCTAACCCTGGCAAGCTTCAGACAGTCCCACCGAGTACCAGTCCTGTCTCTAGCTCATGAAGGTACTTTAACACACCCACCATGCCCAAGCCTAACACCCCATACCAACCTCCTGTTTCTATAGGACGACTATTAACTATCCCGCCCCAGCAGTGGTTAATTTGTCCGCCCTTTAGCTCCATAAGCACAGAAATAGGTCAGCATATACCATTTGTTTATTTTCATGTTCCACAAAATAAATGCAAGCAGAACTATTGCTTTTTCTCCTGGTTGGTATGCAAGCTACTATCCGACCAGGCTGTAATACAGCTGACGAGCGGGGTGCTGGCAGAGATTGTTGTAGGCTCCTAGTGGCTTTTGTGCTGGAAGGTAAAGCCTGCCTCCTAATTTTGGGGACCTGCACTTACTTTTTTCCCCAAACTAAGCATTGTACCCCCAATAGCTTCAACACAGCATTTCCACTTAATTTAATAAATTGGGACCCTGCACCCAGCTAACAGTTACCTTCCTGAAAAGTCACATCAAAAAGCTGGTCACTGTAGATACTCGTTCATTTGTGAATATAGTGAATGGTTCATTACATTTTGTGCAGGGTGTTCATATTTAGCCACTGTAAGAAATTGTGTTACTGGTTGAGCGGATCAAGCTGCATCCACAATTCTTCTCAGGGTGAAGTTACAAGCAAACCCTGAATTAACCTGTGATCATCCCTTGCGTAGCTTGGTTTATTGTGCAGCACTTCAAACAGTACGAATGGTGAAAACACCACAAAAGGAGCCCTCAACAGATTTAGAAAAATAGAGTAATTTTTAATAAATGAAACCAGACTGAAACAACAAAAGTCCAATATGCCAAACTGTAGATATTCAGTTTTAAAGATTATGTTCAAAATAGTGCAAAAAGGCACAAAGCGTCAACTGTGGATATCTGGACGCACCGGACCGGCAAAGGTCTCAAGTTCAGGCTGACCGCGATGGAGTATGGGCTGGCAACAGGGACTCAGGCCAACCTGAATAGAGTACCGTTGCCAACTTTTTAAATACACTACACCCTGTACTCTGGGCTGTCTAGGGCCTGCCTTAGGGCTGAAGGAAGGATTGGGCCTGGCAAAAGGTTTTTTTTTGGTCAAAATAGCAGTTAAAAACTGGCCCCTCAGGCTGCAATGGCAGGCCTAAGACCTGTTTACATGGCTACCTAGGTGGGTAGCGCAATAGGTGTTGCAGTTCCACTTGTAACATTTCATTTACAGACCCTGGTTAGTACCACTTTACTAAGCTCTTCTAAGTAAACTAAATATTTATTTTTAAAGATTTACATAGCACGAACAAGATCCGGAGGGATATCAGAGCGCTTTACAATAGGACGGAAGGAAGGACATAAATACACAATTGTCAACAAGTAGGGGTATTCCAGGACAATTGCACCATGGGGGATAATACAAAAAACCTGCTATAAACAGGCAATGAAGGGGGTCACAGTCTGCGGTAAAGAGGAGCAGTAACAAATGATGGTACAACGGACGTAGGAAACAGTGTCTTCAAGCAGATAGCCTAGCCCAATTAGGGTACGCATTTATTCATAAGGAATCATTTGGCTTCCAATTTGAACGCCGTAGTTGAGGAGATTCTGTGAACTTCCGGTGAAAGACAGTTCCATATCTTTGGGACCACAAAATATGCTGGTTGGGGATAAGCCAATGTTCCATGTTTTAAGGAGTGAGCACATGCACTTTGGCAATGTGTGCAGTGTCCTAAGGCCTGCAAAAACATAATAAGTACAAAATGGAGGAGGAATGCAAAATGTTTGGGGGAATACCACCATAAGGCTGACCGGTCTGACAGCCACCAATATTAAAACCATTTGTTTTGTAGTGTAGGAAACTTTGTATGACTAATTTAGCAGATAATTACACTTTGTTTTAGTATATTCACATATTTATTATACTGTGTCGAGGAATTCTCTTAATGTTTTAAATCACATTTGCAGACTTTAGAATGTAAAGAGAAAGTCCGGATTGATTAAATTACTGGGGAGTTTAGCATGCAGAAAAGTCAGAGCAGGGTGGTAGTTGAAAATTAGGTCTAAATGGGGTCATTATGGCACTGTATGAACGTGTGGGGTGCAGTTAAAAAGACTACAATAATTTAACACGCTTAATGCATTTAAATTGGTGAGTATTTAAGACTAGAAGACTGGAAGTTCAGGGTAGAGTATCAGATAATATACCTAGTTGAATAGCCCCTCTGTGTCTTGATGATCTCACTTCCTGGCTTCACATAACATAGTAATAAAGTATTGCCAACCTACCCTATCAGCCTTGGTGCTGAAGGATGAGAAGGAATCCTTAAAGCAAGCCATGTTTAAGGGAGCTACATGAAATTACTTGAAACTAGAATGCATGAATGTGTTTAGTCCTGGTCTACAGAGAAACCAGTTGTTGTGATCCCTTTTTACTTTTGATAGCTAGGTTTGTTATTTGTGTTTAGAACAGAAATTGAAGGTCATGCTTCCTGCTGCTCTTCGCACTCCTAGTTTAGAATGCACCAGATTTAAATTGTGAATCTCCTGAAAAATTATTCTGCTAGCCATGTTTTCTCGATTTTAAAGAATGAGTATCTTGTAGCCTTAGTACTAGAAGCGTAACCATACTGTGATTACCTCTGAGCTTAAAGCAACCCTATGATTACCTCTGAGCTTAAAACAACCCTGTCATCAGCACTGTATGATTTTTGTTCAGCACAAGATATTCATCATTATTTCAACTGGGATAATAAATTCTATTTTCTCAGCGAAATCTTTGAACACAACCTTTTTCTTGGAGTTGACGTTTGGTGTATCTATTTTATTTTCCTTAGGAAATCAATTTGAAATAAAATGTCACCCTGGGGCCTTTTGCTGCTTTTGTGTAAAAAAAGTACAAATAGGACTGTATGGTAACTTAATTTGGTGAATGATTTGATCCTTCTGTTGAGAAGGAAGGTAACTAAAGCAAAAGTATGACCATTGTACATTGCAAGTTGTTCTAGGTCTTAGCACAAGTGGCTTATTACATCAATACGCACTGGTCTGAGATAACTTCAAGCTTTGCTCTCATTGGATAAGCTGGTGAATTTTGGGTAGATATGATATAGGCATACATTTTGTTTGCTATAACATATATGATGTCCTGTTTATAAGTGGTTGTGTATACACACACAAAGCTGAATCTGGGTCAGCGATCCAGATACTTCCTCCCAAGATACACTGTGGAGTGTTCTGCTGTCTCCTCAATTTATCAGTTTGAGTACAGTTTTATTTATGCTGTTCAGCAGACCAGTACAGTAACTCTGTTAGGGAAGATCAGGTCAGGTGTCAATAGGGGAGTTTTTTGTTGCTTGACAGAGGAAAGCATTTTTTGGGGTAACTCTGGTTTTGACTAGCTATGGGTGGAGTAGCAAGGATTAATCATGAAGATCGAAAATAGGTTAGTGCTCCCGAGAGATCTGGAGTAAAGAACTCAAGATTTTGGAACAGTTTTTTAAATTTATTTCAAGTAATTTTCGACAGTAAAGTCATCTGATCTCCTACATGCCTTTACCCAAAACACACAGCCAGTGCTGAGGTGGCACCAGCATAGACTAGATGCTGAAGCATGCTTATCAGGTGCTTAACATACCTCAGGGATTGCATTTGTGTGTTGAAAAGTGGTGGGGAAGAGCTGAAACCTTGAGACCGGTCTGAACTAGCAGAGACCCATCCGGAACTAACTTGGAAACAAGGGTTTAAACTATTTGAGGGAGCAGTTCATTGACACAACTGCTGATTGGGTTGGGCTTGAGCAGTGGGCAAGAGTTTTGAATGCTACAAAGAGAAGCAGAAAATTTAAAACTGCTATTGCCATCCATCACGCTGAGCCAATGACAACAGCAGCACAAACTATTTTCTCTGCCATGGGACACCAAATATCGATTGCATGGGAACATGAATGAAGTTTGAGTCTACAAAGAATTGAAAGTAAATTGAATTCTGCTATGTTAGCTTGAAATCCCCAGTTAGGGATGCAGATCTTGCTGAGGTCTTTGGTCAGCCACCTATTCTTCGAACACTGCCTCTTTCTCCGTTCCTGATGTACAGCGGTCCTAGACTATGGTTGGGAGTTGATGGAGGAATTTGGTTAGGGAAGCGGGGTGCTTCTCTTTTACAAATCTAGTGGTGAAATGCTCTGTGGAATGCCTGAGTAGTTTGAATCTCATTCCTCCTTGGGAGGCCTACAATGTTGCAACTTCACCCATTTCCTGTTACATGTAATCTGTCCTAGCATGTTTTCCTTGGCGTAATTGTAATATGAACTTGGTTTTGATTAAAAATAGAGGTGCAATCAAAATCATTACGAACCCACATTTGTGAAGTTTATAGGCATGCAAGAACTTAAAAACCTTCTGTTACACTTGTCTGTTCAATGAGCTGGACTGTGAACAACCCCATAGATAAATTGAAGCAAATGGAATTAAACTCTGGGTAACCGAAGACATGTGCCTTTGACTCTGAATACTCATTTGCTGTTTGCCCCTTCCACCCCCCAATATGCCCTGAACTAGAGAGCAGCGGTAGTACAACAAGGTTTTGGCCAGGAGGAGGAAAGGTTTTATAATCTTAGTAATCCTTAATTGAATCTTCCTGAAGATCTAGGTGCTGTTCAGGCAAAGCAGCATGAGAGGCAAAAAGGGGATTTGGATTTGGATTTGGTGACCACTTCAGACTAATATATTGGTCTTGGGACGTGTCTGTGTTATCCGAGAAGCACTCTTTATTGTACTATCAGCGATGTGAAAATGTGAGACTATGTAAGTGCATTGTTGGGTGGTATGAGATTTAGATTTCCATTTCTTATCCTTCTGACTTCTTGTAAATGGAGTAGGCTGTGGTGAGAACCAGTTTATGGCTAATCATTGCGGAGTGATATCTTTTCAGAAGAACAATCTGTGTAGTAGTGGTATAATTGAGAGATCTTACTAGTGGCGAAGAGTTGTTTAAAAGTATGAAAAATGTTCCCATCACCAGTTGAAATCCCTTTTTTTTTTGATTTTTTTTTTTTTACATTTGGGTTTCCGGTGATCGAGGAAAAAGGATAGGTAAGTAATGTGGTACATCAGGATGATGGGCGACGGAGGTAGGTTAGGAAGCCGTTTACAATATGGCGGATTATGCATGTGCGGGCCATGAATCTCTTGGAGAATGTTGCTGAAAGGATGTTTGCTAAAGGTGGAGCCTATGAGGTTTGTGGTTCAAAACAGAGATAGAATCCAAAATTCTGGTACAAAGTTGAGGCCTCTCCCTGATAAGTGGTAGACTGTAGCACGAATAAAGACTGGTTTTTGTGCCAATGATTTGGGTGATATAGGAAATTGTTGTTAAATGATTGTGGTTTTGATTGAGCAGCTCAATAGATTATGGATAGACTTGCTACAATTAAATTAGGACAGCTTTAGGGTGATGGTCAGTAGCTGTTGAAGGGTGAATTGGGGCTGAAGAGTGTTTGGAGGCAGGGGTGGCACCTCTAATATGGCGGAGGAGCATCGCTCCACTGTGAGAGGCAGAAGAGGCAAACATAATAAAATGGTTTTATCATCAATTTATTTTTTATAATTTTTTTACCAAGCCATTGCCAGCAGAGGGTTGGGGCAGGCCGTTCTGGCCAGCAAGGAACTGGCATGGGATCACTGTGTGCCTGAGCGAGCGTCAAATCTGCCTGCTCATTCCAATCACAGCTCTGCTCTCATGCTGGTAAATAGTATTAGCATCTGGATTGGCCCCTGGGAGCCTGTGCAGTGTGCACCAGCGTCTGAGAGCACTGAGTCGTCAGTCGCAGAGGCAGTTAAGTCCTTTAATTTATTATTTTCCCTTCCTCCTTCTGCACCCGGAGTTTGGGTAACCTCACCACATTTATGTTGGAGTACCTACCAATGTTTGGAGGAGAGAATCTAATGTTCAGTGAGCCAAGCAGGAATGTTGTCCACTGAAGGCTATATCCGGTTTCTTGTTTTAGGGAGGGAGTTCAAGTTTTGTTACAATGGCAATCCATGCAAGGAAGTTAATGCTACCTCTACTCCATTTGGCTGGGTTTTCTCCCAACCACTACACAAGAGCGGGAGAGAGAGGAGTTAGATGGTGCTGTACCGGCCTCCCTAAATATCACATATTCTCTGTTTTCTGTATACATGTAAATCATGGAATGGCAAACTTTTTGAAAGGTGTCGACGACTTTTCAACCCTATATAGAATCCAAGGGTCTCATCGGGACTCGAAGATGCCGGGAAACCTGCAAGTGCCCAGAGAAAATGAAGGAACCCTTGGGTAAGCATACTCCATCTTATTAAGAAGCAGTCTTGCTGACCTGAAGAGCGGATAAAAAAATATTTGGGGCTCGACAAATACATTACGAAAAATGTAAATTACATGCCAGTGAATTAGTGATCTCCGCAAATCCACTCAATGTAAAAAACACATCTGGTGCATTTAGTTTGCCACCTGGCAGACAATATATCTTCACTTAAATCACAATATATCTTCACTTAAATCTATCAAGAGTACAAATCTTTCCACAGAGGAGCGGAAGGGAGTAACCTCCTCTAGTCCGAACTATAAGGGGTGAATACAGGGATGGAAAATGATGACCGATCAGTTATTCACACATTTGGTGCGAACTACAATCATTGCAGTTTTAGACGGAAGTCTGTATAACTTACTACTTCAAGGTGTAATTGCTGCCACTGAACCTTGCATCCTCCTGTCCCCGCCAATTACCAATACTCTAGGCAGCTGTTTTTTTAAAATGTTGGAGGATGGACTCTGGGTACGACTACCCATTCAGCATCTGGCGTAGGCCGCAAGTGACATAAGGACGTCATTGCTAATTTGTCAAGTAGATTTATGTGAATTTATGCCTTCCCTTTGTTGTGTAAACGCTTGATTCCCACGCTTCTGCGAACACATTTGTGTTCATATTTACTTAAAAACGAGCCCCACCCACAGCATGTCAAAGATGGGGGTCTCATTCTAGTCATGGGTGCCAAACAGCAAAACTTAGTCAAACTTTACCTATGAAACAGATTCCTGAGAATCATCATTTAGACCAGTTTTATATAGTCGACCTATAAACCCAGTATTCTTTCTCGAAGAGTCATTTAGACATGGTGGGAATATTGGAATATACCCGTGCCTAGATGACCCTGTCTGTATATTCCATCTCCATGAAATGGCTGGACATATGAACAGTAACTCTTCTACATTGGAAATTGTCCTGTGTTTGCTGACACAAATGCAAACTTTGAGTGGCCATGCCAATGTTTTTGAGGTTACGTGGACAGATTATCGGGTAGATCATGTCTGAATTGCAATTTGTATGCTTTCTGAGCTCCCAGACATCATGCAATCCAAACTGTAGTGATTTTGTTGGACTAGTCACAATACACATACTCTGGGTTGGATTGGGATTAGAAATCGGCCCTGGCAGGCTAAAAAAAAAAGTGGCTCATATTGCATTTTCTCAAAACACTGCTTCGGCAAGTTTTATAAACGCCTGAAAACAAGTGAGTCCACTTCTGCTCAGGCCCCCTGCCTCCACTCAATATGCACACATTAATTGGTTGGCCCAGCGAAAGAAAAGCAGTGACACCTCTGCCCGTTGATAAAAGTGAGGTTATGGACGCACACCTGCCTCCGGAATGGCCACTCAAGGCCCCACTTGACCGCTGGCGACAACTGAACACACCAGACATAGCCCAAATCGGCCCCCAGGCTACCAAAAAAACAGCCCACAGCTGGGACTTCGATACCCGCCTCTCGGCCATTGCCCGCGTACCCGCCTTACCAATCCGATCCTGCACATACTACATTTACCACACATGTTTCGTGAATTCTCAGTGTATTTAGTAGTTCTAGTGTGTGCCAGGAAATCATGTAGATTTGTTGCTCATATAAATGTAAATGTCAGTTTTTGCAAGGTTACTTCCCCAAAATTGAGAATACGCCAACGTTTGGTTTATAGGCTGAGCACACCATAAAACAGGTCTAAATGATGAGTTTTTTTGTGGATCTTGATTGCTCCATGGAAAAGTTTTCTTACACATTGGGAATGGTGTTCTGACTACCATAATTAGCATGAACCTGTCTTTGACATGGGGAGGCTTGTATTCTTATTTCAATATTAACAAACGTTGAACTCATTTTTGTGTTCTTTTTTTTTTTTTTAAACTCTCCCTAAATTGAATAAATAATAACAGGATTAATGTGACGCCGAATAGGTTAAGTGATCAGAAACCATAGCAAGATTCGAGTGTTTCCACATCGAAAGAAAAATATGGTCCACCAAAGTCTGTTTGACCCATTGCCAACGACAAGTGTGCATGCCTATATGGCACATTTTAGACGTCCTTGCGTCATGTGCTGACAGAGCCAGTTTCTGAATAAGTAGGCGCGCCCAATGTCCGACAAAAAGAGGACAGCCATACCCACCCTCCATCCTGAAACATTTAAAAACGGAATTACCATGCAGTGGTTAATATGCAGGTGCAGGAGGATGCTAGGTACCGTGGCAACAAATAGATCTCCATCTGGGACTCCAGTGGTTATCGTTTGCAGCTAATATAAATTTCTACCTGCCAGTGTTTACTGCAGGAGTTTCCCCCTATCTTTCCACTTTGGGGCGATTTGTACTTTTAACCAAGGTAAGCGAAGATCTATGTTCTTCCAAGCTGAAACTATATGCAACTGAGTGGATTTGCTGTGATCACAAAGTCACTCGAATGTGCTTGAAATTTGAGTGATGTATTTGTCAAACCCCAACAATGTTTGTTTTCTCTCCTTTCTTCAGATCAAAAAGATTATTCGTAAATAAGAGTGAGTATGCTGGTCTGTTTGTGTGTTGATTGTGAAACCAGTGGGATGCTGTTGGCCACTGTATTAGATCGGTCGAATTCTTGAGGAGATCCGAGTGCTCAAGAAAAAAATTGCTCTCGTGAATGGTATGTCTTTTTACTATGGTAAGTAAATTCTTTATTGCCATTTATAATAATCATTGCACTATACACAAGCGTTAATAAAATGCATCATTTACCGTATGGTGAATGAGTGACTTTATTAAAACGTTCAAAAATAAGCACAGCTTATGGGCGTCAGTTAATCAATTTCAGATCAATTAGCTACTTTAGTAACTTGGCTTTGTGGTGTTTGTAATACTCGTAATGCAATCAGGGCTGTTACTGGCTGGAGACAATCGTCAGTTTAAAGAGGCTGGTGTTTGCTGTGTAAGCAGTCTTGCTAATCGTAGCAAAAACCTGGTGGCCTTTCATGAAAGCTGAATGCTGTGACTGTTCAGGAGAGCCATCACTTCAGGGTGGCAGGAGCTAATCTGAAAGGCCCTTCAAGCTGGACGTAGCAATTTCCTTCTAAGGAATAAGACGACTGGACAGAGATACAAAAAATTAAGTATGCTTACTTGGCTATGGCCGCATAAATGACATTGAATATCCAGCCAGGGCTGCTTCCAAGAGGGAACCAGGTCCTTTGGTGGGAAAGTGCCCAGTTGAAATAATAATAATAAATGTCGAAAGGGCACTGCAATATGGCATGTCAAATATATGCTTGCGATCTCCAGTAAGTATAGGAGTGCAGAACTGCCCATGTATGCCATTTCTGGGCAAACTCTGCTTAATAGTTAGTCTGTGATTGAAGGTTTGCAGCCTTATTAGTGATTTCTTTGAAGGCAATGAAGTCCAGTTTTGTACTCCAGACATTATCTAGGTTTAGGTAGGACAGAGTTTTTGTTATTGGGCTGTCTCCTCATTTCCGACCAACATAAGGCAGCAAGTGAAGCTTGTGGGTCTGCTCTAAGCTTCCAAACAACTTTAATAGGAGCGCCACTCTTGGCCCGGGCTTCAAAGGAACAGGCCGAACTCCAATCTCACCTGAGATTGGGATATATATTGCAAAAACTGGAAGATTCATTTAAACAGGGTAGATTGAAAGATTGTGTTGTTCCATAACTCCCTTTTAACAATTTGGAGCTATTTGTGAGAAATTTTGCTGTAATGACTTGTAACCAATAGTGCTGTGATGTGTGACCAATCATTTTTTGTAGTAGTTTAAACTCGAATTGTAGTTTGTTAGCGAGAGTTGTTCTGTGGTTCAGGTGCTCTCTGCATGGTACTCGGGGGTCCATTACTACATCTGTTCTTTGGTTTAGGTGCTCTCTGAATGGTACTCTGGCGTCCATTACTACACCAAGGTATTTGTACGATTTAACCAGGTCTAAGGGTTTTCCTGCGGCTTTCTACTTGAAAGTAGGATAGCTGCACCTGTAATCAGCTGAGAAGCATACCACTTTTGTTTTGTAGTGATTTAATTCCAGCCCCAAAGTTTGGGCGTATTGTACCAAGTGGGTAATTCAACGCATGAGGCCGATCCGGCTTTGGCATAATAGGACAATATAATGTGCATATATGAGACATCTGAGTGGTTCGTCCGCTGGTTTAGGAAATCGCATGCCACTTCCGATAGCGGACTGTCAAGATCTGCCATATCTGAAAGAAACAGGTTAGCGTTAGATTCCTTACCTTAGAATATCCCCAGGTGTCAGGCTGGATCCGGAAAGTTTTCGTCAGCAGTACCCTTGCGCGTCCGTAGTCTGCGTCGTGATCGCCGGGATGACGTCGTCGGAGTACTTAGACGTCGCCCTAGCGCGCTGACGTCAGTTCTCTTTTTTTCCGCACCAGCTAGCGCAGATCCGGGAAGAGCAGTACTCTTAGTCATTTTTTGACTAACTTTTTGATCTGTTTTGGATCTCTTTTTCTAGTCTACTTCGACTCCTGGTGCTGTAGGGATGCCTGGCTTCAAGCCGTGCGACGCCTGTCACCGCCTGATGTCGGTGACCGACCCCCACCATCGGTGTCTCTACTGCCTCTGGACCGACCACGAGGACAAGTCGTGCCCGACTGCCGGGCCTTGACTTCAAAAGCTAGGCAGGCACGGTCTCCCAAGCTTCTCGAGATCCGGCAGTCTGCTCGGCGCCGCTCGAGGAGGAAGTCGAGGGACCGGTCGCGGAGCCGCAGTCGTCGCTTGGCTCCAAGTCCTCCGGTAAGTCGAGGCACTCAAAGAAGTCGAAGAGGCGACATCGCTCTTCAGACTCCGCTCGCCCGACACGGCCGAGGGTTCGGGCGACACCGCCCACGCTGCTCCATCTGAGCTGCAAGCGCCGCCTGCAGGCCCATACCCAGCGGTCCCTGACCTGCGAGCGACGCCGGAGGAGATTCGTGACTTCCTCATTACCATGAGGACTCACTTCCCTCCGTTGAGGCCTGCCGGCGTGCCTTCGGGCCCCACAGACCCGACTGGGGGCCTCGACGGGCCGGTGGGTCCGGCGCTGTCGGGTGCTTCGGCCAGGCCGCCGTCGGCGACTTTGGTCCCGACGCCGTCGGCCCCCGAGGGATCCGTGCCCAGATCCCAGTCCACGCCAGTTGACCTTACGACGACTCTGTTGGCGCCGACCCCACTGGTGTCGCTCCTGGCGCCGTCCTCTGACGACGTCGGCCTCACTTACAGCCCCGGTCCGGCATCGGACTGGCGGCGTCTCTGGCGTCGATGGGTGAGGCCTTCACCTACGACCCGGCTCCGTCATTCCAGCCTGTATACCAGGACACTGATGAAGGGGAAGACTGGGAGGGGTCTGAGGACCCTCTGGCAAAGCAGTGGCAGTTGAGCCAGGACTGGGCAGATGAGCTAAGAGGCCAGTGGTTTGGACACTTCGCCCTACACTGAATTCATCTCTCCTCCCTCCGTGGCTACGGAGGAGGGTGCTACCTATGGTGTGGTGTTGCGCAGGGCCGCCAAGGCCTTGGCTCTTGAGCTCCCTGCTGCGGTCGGGAGGACTAACCTCCTCATTGAGGTGCTTCAGCCGCCAGTAAGTTCCTCGGAGCCTCTGCTGCCGTTCAATGAAGCCCTCACGGACGTTCTGATGGGCACCTGGTCCAAACCCTCCACAGTGCCCCCTGTGGATCGGAACGTGGCCCGACGCCACCGACTGGCTCCAGGCAACCCTAGCTTTCTGTACGTACACCCCACCCCCGAGAGACTGGTGATCCAGACATCTACGTCCCAGACCGCATTCCCGACCGCTCCCCCGGATCGGGAATCCGAAAGGTTTGATCAGTTCGGCAAGTATCTGTTCACACTGAGTTTGGGGTTGCGGTCTATCAACACTGCTTGCATTTTGCGCCGTTATACCCACTCCTTGTGGGGCACGGTTGCGGACGTGCTGCCCCAGTACCCGGAGGAGGCCCGGGCCCGGCTCGCCCAAGCCCTTGCGGAGGGGATGGATGCGCCACGTTAATCTATTAGGTGTGGACTGTATACCACGGACTCTCTGGAAAGGGCGATTTCCACGACTGTGGCGGTTCGTCGCCACGCCTGGCTGAGGTCCGTGAATTTCTCGGGCGATGTCCAGGCCACGCTCATGGACATGCCCTTTGATGGCCGTCGCCTCTTTGGCGACAAAGCAGACAGTGCGCTTGAGCATTTCAAGGACTCCAGGTCTACAGCTAAGTCTTTGGGCCTGTCTGACGAGCGCCAGCAAACTTCTGCTTTTCGCCCCTTTCGTGGCCAAGGAAGGGGCACCCCCACACGTCCTACCAGCCTCAACGCGGACGTGGTAACCGCCGCGGCGGTGCCGGGGGACAACGGCAAGGCCAGTCCACAACCGCTCCCGCAGCTTCTGCCTCAAAGCCTTCCTAGTCCGAGCTTTCAGGCCCATTTGACGCCAGTGGGGGACAGGGTCCGCCATCACCTCCTCCACTAGCGCTCCATCACATCGGACAGGTGGGTGCTGCAAATCGTCCGAAGAGGCTACTCCTCCCCTTCGAGGCGACCCCTTCAGCCATGCCACCACAGTGCCACCGCATGTCTGGGGATCACTTGCAACTTCTGCAGGAGGAAGTTATGGCCCTCTTGGCCAAGGGGGCCATCGAGCGCGTTCCTGGGCCAGAAGTAGGACGTCGTTGCCATTTCCCACTACTTTCTGCTACCGAGGCTGGACTATGGCAGTGTCTCATTATCCGGACTTCCCAAAACCTCCACAGCTCCTCTTAGAGCCTCCACCAACGGTGCAGCGAGACTCATCACTGGCTCGAAAAAAAGGGCCCACATCTCCCCGGATCTGAAATCCTTAAACTGGCTGCCAGTTGAAGCCAGAATTCACCCGAAAATAGCTTGCTTGACGCACAAGGCCCTACATCATAGTGCCCCAAGCTATCTCACAATTTCTGGAGGATCAAGATCAACAAGAAGTGCGGAAAACTTCCTTCTGAAACCACAAAAATTCATGAAGAAAAAAAACTTAGAATCGCTCCTTCTCCGGAATGGCACCAAGGATATGGAATGCCCTGCCACCCATCCATCCGTTCCTTCAAACTGGAAGTAAAAGGCTTTCTTATGGCAAAATTTACATAAACATTACTTAACTGGTCAGGGGATAACCCTTATTCCATTATCTTATCTACCAATCGAATGCTTAACTATTATATGTACAGCTTTATTCTACTCATTGTGACTTTTAATCATCAATGTGCTACCCTGATCCTTCATTTTTGTATGGTTTGATCTTGCACACTCTCTGACCTGCCCCTTTATCTATGTTTGTCATTGTAGCCAGTCATTTTTATCTTGCTTTAGCCATAATATCCACAATGTCTGATCTGTCCTATGTTCATGTATTCAGCATCTTGACTCTACTCTTACGGTCCTACTTATTTCTTTTGTTTTAGTTATGCCTATACACTTTTGTTTTAATGCACTCTACTCTATTCATAATGTTCGACCTATGCTTTGTATCTTATTGTTTTGCTTATTCTTTTTTTGATTTGTTATACCTACACACATTTATTGTAAAGCGCTCTGATACCCGTAAGGGTCTTGTTCGCGCTATATACAAACTTTCAAATAAAGGAGGCCTACGCCCTATCTTGGACCTCCGGAGCGTCAACGGCTTCCTCCGGAGGGAGAAGTACAAGATGCTGACTTTAGCTCAGGTCCTAGCTGCCCTGGACCCTGGAGACTGGATCGTAGCGTTGGACTTGCAGGATGCATATTTCCACATCCCCGTCCCACCGGCGCTCCCTGCGGTTCACGATAGGTCACGAGCACTTTCAGTTTACCGTGCTCCCCTTCGGCCTTACCAGCACCCCTTGGGTGTTCACGAAAGTGATGGCGGTGGTCGCAGCTCATCTGCGCAGATCAGGGGTTTTCAGTCTTCCCCGATCTTGACGACTGGTTGTTGAAGGCGGGCTCGCCCCAAACAGTCATCTCCCACCTCCAGACTACGGGCGACCTCCTGCACTTGCTGGGGTTCTCCATCAACGTACCGAAGTCACACCTGTGCCCCTCTCAAAAGCTCCTTTTCATTGTAGGGGTTCTGGACTTGGCGCAGTTTGGGGTTTATCCCCCCCGAACAGCGGGTTCAGGATATTCAGGCTCTGATTCCGATCTTTCAGCCTTTATCCCGAGTTTCGGTCAGGTTGACGCTGCGGACCTGGGGCTGATGGCCTCCTGCATTCTTCTGGTGCATCACGCCAGGTGGCGGATGCGGGCTCTGCAGTGGGACCTGAAGTTTCAGTGGGCACAGCATCAGGGCAACCCGTCTGACCACGTCCTGATCTCGGAGGGCACTGCGAGTCAGTTGCGGTGGTAGCTCACGAACCGCGATTGGGTCAGCAGCAGATCCCTCTCCCTACCCCAACCGGAGCACGTAGTAGTGACTGATACGTCCCTCCTGGGATGGGGGGCCACATGGGAGAGAAAAATCCTAAAAGGTTTTAGATGTCAGAAAAGCAAAGGGTACACTGCCATCCGTGGACGCATCTATTAATAGCGTGCTGTGTAAAGATGGTGCAACTGGGTGAGTGGGAAACCCTTGGAACCACTCAGTAGTTGGTAAATAAATCTACTAACTAAATGAATAACAGAAGTACCCTATGCACACACAAGAAATCAATTAAAAGTTGTGTAACAATAAGTATACAGTTTAAAAAGAAACAAAGTAACAATGTTGGAAAAAATCTCCTGTTGGAGAGTAGTCCGATGAACTCCTTTATTATGTTAGACAGCCAGCCGACACGTGTTTCATCGCCTATGCGAATCCTCAGGACTATATATGGCTGTGTCAAACCGGGAGGTCGCTCTGCTAGTGATATTTTCGACCCAGCAGGCCCGTGACCTTGAGTGAATATCTCAGGGAATAGAGGTCCACATCCTGTCTCAAGGAGTCGGTTATCTCTGTGTTGACTCCCAGAATTTTGTATCGGCAACACGTAGCAGAACTGCGCAAATTGTGCGACTCTCAAGACCGTGTAGAGACGTGTTGTATCCAAGAGTTGTGTGCGAACTCGGTACAAATAGCCGACAGTCAACGAAAAATCTGATAGAGAGTGCAGTGAAGCCACGTACTCCCGGGTCACCGTGTTCCTGTGTGGTCGGAAATATCACCAGCAGAGCGACCTTCCGGTTTGACACAGCCATATATATCCCTGAGGATTCGCATAGGTGATGAAACACGTGTCGGCAGGCTGTCTAACACAAGATATGGGTTTGCCTATATTGATCCGCACATCTAAATGTTATTCCTGTTTTGATAGAAAATCTATTGCTATCGAACGCAACTCAGGCCGGGGTGCTCCGAAGGTGTGTGACACCTACCCACCAAAGTGTCAATCAGTCCTTGGATTCAGCCGCACCCAGGTCACACATGTAAACACAAAACACCTGAGCACAGGTGCTGTGGTGCTATTTGTGAATTGTGAAAATTAAAAGCAGACATCAATACAGAAGACTTGATTGGACTACTTTACTTCTTTCTTTGTGACATTACGAATCCTTAGTATACAGGGTGTTGAGACACTGTTAGACTGATTAGAGAATTATCTATAAGTTTTTTCTTTTTTTTTTTTTTTTTTCTTCCTTTTGGATTACAGAAATAATATTGGTGTGCTCAGGTGTTTTGTGTTTATAATAAAGAAGTTCATCGGACTACTCTCCAACAGGAGATTTTTCCAACATTCTGTTACTTTGTTTCTTTTTAATCTGTATACTTATTGTTACACAACTTTTAATTGATTTCTTGTGTGCGCATAGGGTACTTCTGTTGGCCACATGGGAGAGGCGGAGATCAGAGGCCTCTGGTCTCTGGTGGAGTCCCGGCTCCATATCGACCTTCTGGAGCTGCGGGTGATCCGACTTGCACTGAAGGCATTCCTTCCCTCTGTCCGGGGAAGTGTAGTGCAGGTGTTCATGGACAACACCACCGCCACGTGGTACTGCAACAAACAGGGCTGGATGGGGTTGTGGACCCTTTGTCAGGAGGCTCTGCGCCTCTGGACATGGCTGGAACACCAGGGCGTCACCCTGGTGGTTCAACACCTGGCAGGTTCCCTGAACACCAGGGCGGACAAACTCAGCTGCCAGTGCATGATGGATCACGAACGGCGTCTGAACTCGGACGTGGCGCAAGCTCTTTCAGCAGAGGGGAGAGCCTTGGTTAGATCTATTCACCACCGAAGAGAACGCGCAATGTCATCAGTTCTGCGCGTTGTAATTTCCAAGGCGGCACTCGCTCGGAGACGCTTTTCGTCGTGAGTGGAGCTGCGGTCTGTTATACGCCTTTCCGCCTATACCACTTCTGCCCAGAGTGCTGTAAAAGATCAGGTGAGACTGGGCCCAAGTCATCATTGTGGCTCCGGACTGGGCATGAAGATACTGGTATCCCGAGCTACTCAGCATGTCAGTCGATCCCCTGATTCGTCTGCCTCTTCAGGAGGACCTTCTGTCGCAGCAGAAGGGGATGGTCCTCCACCCGAACCTGTCCAGTCTCCACCTACATGCGTGGAGATTGAGCGGCGGCAGTTGAGGCCATTTGACTTGCCTGCTGAAGTCTGTGATGTGATTCTGGCAGCCAGGCATCCCTCCACAAAATTGGTATACGCCTGCAGGTGGAACAAATTTGTGGCATGGTGCACAGCAAAGGCTGTGGATCAACTCTCTGCCCCCTTTTCAGAGGTTCTCCTCTTCCTCTTTTCTCTTGCCCAGCAGGGCTCTGCTCTGGGCACTATCAAAGGCTACCTCTCGGCCATTTCAGCCTTCTTAAGGCTTCCTGATCCGCCTTCTCTTTTCAAGTCCCCTATTGTAAACAGATTCTTGAAAGGTATCACACACATGTTTCTTCCTGTTCCCTTCGTGATGCCTCAGTGGGACTTGAACCTTGTACTGACTTATCTAATGTGCACTCCCTTTGAGCCACTTCATAACTGTCCTCTTTATCTTCTGACTCTTAAGACTGCGTTCCTGGTTGCCATCACCTCTGCCAGGAGAGTGCGTGAGCTCCAGGCTCTCTTCTAAACCTCCTTTCCTCTGTCCATCCGGACAAGGTTGTTCTGAGGACTCGTCAAGGTGGTTACAGCCTTTCATATCGGGCAGTCCATCACCTTGCCCACCTTCTTTCAGCCTCCGCATCCCTCGAAAGAGAAAGAGAGGCTCCACAGCCTGGACCCAAAACTTGCGCTCTCCTATCTAGACCGCACACACCTGTTCCGGGTGGACGACCAGCTCTTTGTTGGTTACGTGGGCGCTAAGAAGGGACGCGCGGTGCACAAGCGGACCATGTCTCGTGGGTCGTCTTGTGCATCAAGGTTTGCTACTCCATGGTGAAAATGGAGCCTCCTGTGGGGCTGGCTACCCATTCCACTCTGGCCACAGCGGCTACTACTGCCCTGGGTCGGGGTGTCTCCTTGCAGGACATCTGTCAGGCAGCTACGTGGGCCTCTCTGCACACGTTTGCTAGGCACTACTGCCTGGACAGCCAAGTCCGGAGAGATGGCTTTTTCGGTCATTCCGTTCTCTCTGGTGTGATCTTGGTTCGCAGACCCACCACCGGGGTTGGTATTGCTGGGGTATCTATTCTAAGGTAAGGAATCTAACACTAACCTGTTTCTTTTAGATGCACAAGTTACTTACCTTCGGTAACAATATATTTGTAAGAAACAGTAGTTCGTGTTAGATTCCTTACCGCCTCACCCATCCTCCCCGTTCTGCGAACCAATATCTAGGGTTAAGGACATCCCTTTCAGGGCCCTAGTTTCATGGCGCCAGTGTCGGTTTCTATCATGGCTCTGCGTTCCTGGCGTGGAAAGCTATTTACAGAACTGACGTCAGCACGTGAGGGCGGCGTCTAAGTACTCCGTCATCCTGGCGATCATGGCGCCGACGACGGACGCGGAGCCGCAGACGACGCCTACCGACGCGCAAGGGTACTGCTGACGAAAACTTTCCGGATCCAGCCTGATGCCTGGGGATATTCTAAGTTAAGGAATCTAACACTTACTACTGTTTCTTACAGATATATTGTTACCGAAGGTAAGTAACCTGTGCTTTAATGTTAAATAAGCAGGGGGCTAGCAGGCACCCCTGCCTTAGGCCTATGTGAGTGGTAATCTGGCGGGTAGTTCTGTGGCCAAACCGATTTTGACATGGTCCCAGTTATGGGAGTGCAGGTTGATCACAGCTTCCAGTAGTACTCCCCACCTAGCCATTTAAGTCCAAAGCAGTCCCTGGGCATTCTGTTAAATGCTGCTTTCAGATCCATGAAGCAGGAGTTGAATTTTGAGCTTTTGGCCTCGATCTTCCCTATGAGGAGACTGACTCCAAGGAGGTTGGTTGTCGTGTTTGTGCTTGCCCTGAAGCCGGTCTGCTTTTTTGGGATATTTGCAGAAGAAACCTAGACATTCAGGTCTACCTAAAGATTGGAAGCATAGATCTTTACCTCAACATTAGTAAGAGCAATCTGTATATAGTTTGCTAGGTTGGTCCGCAATCCTGATTTGAAAATGCCGTGCAGGATGCTGCCTCGCCAAGATTCCGGTATGAAGTTAGTGAGGAAGGCATTATTGAACAACTGGGTAAGATGAACAGCCCATTGTTGGTCATGTTTGAACAAGACGTTTGGCAGTCCAGTCGGGCATGGTGCCCCTTCAAAACGAAGTTGCTTAAGGGTGTGACAGACTTGCAAATCATCCAGCCCACAGATTGATTTGGTGATGGTGCCTCTAATAAGATTCTTTATACGTGGGGCCTTGGATTTTCCAAAACATTCCTCGTAGGGTGGTTGGAAAGGTCCAGGGAATACGCAGCCGTTGTGTGCTATCTAATCTGCCTCAGATACCATTGTTATGGTGACAAACATCCATGTGTGGGACTTACTGGAGATAACAGGAGGGGTAGTTTGTCCCTAAGGATGTCCTGGGGGGGGCAGCTACCCCTCTTATTGCCTCTAGTAAGTCCTACACAGCAGGATTGCTAAGAGGTCTTTGGAGGCCACACTCTCCCTTTCTCCACCACTCTGCAAACTTGCCTCCTGTCACTGCCTTGGTTGGGGGATGACGTCCCCTTCACTGCTGAGGGTACTTAGGGGCAAAGTAGTCCTCCCGGTACCTCCAGAAAGCCCCACACAGCTGGATTGCTGAAAGATGGTCAGAGGCCACGCCCCCTTTCTCCACCACTCTGCAAATGCGCCTCCTGACTCACTACTATTTGGAGGATGAAGTTCCCTTGCCTCTTGAATGGTCCCTGAGAGCCACTAGCCCTTATGTTACATCCAGTAAGCCCCACACAGCTGGATTGTTGAGAGGTAGTCCGAGGCCATGCCCCCTTTCTCCACTACTCTGCAAACATGCCTCTTGGCATGCTGCTGCTTGGGGGACTTAGTCCACTTTAGTCCTGAGGCCCTCAGGACGCAAGTGGAGCTCATCGCCCCACTAGCAGTGCGCCGGGAGGCACGTTTGTGGAGTGGTGGCAAAAAGGGGCGCGCCTTCGACCACCTCTCAGTAATCCCACTGTGTGGGGCTTACTGGAGGTAACAGGTGGCCTAGTTGGCCCTTAACGATAGTTGGCCCTTCCTGGCCGATAGATCACAGGCTGTCATCCTAGGCCCATACCAATCTGTCAAGTTGGCACTACCGTGTGGGGTTCCTCAAGGCTCATCCCTAAGTCCGACACTATTTAATATCTGTGTCGGACCTTGCTAATGTCATCAAAGCATATGGGATGAACATAACCTCTTACGCCGATGACACACAACTGGTTTTGACCATTAAAGACGATGGACCTGAGGTGGCAGAGCGGTTCCAACGTGGAATGCTTGCAATCGGAGAGTGGATGGCATCTAATTGCCTAAAACTCAACTCCGAAAAGACGGAGGTGCTTATCTTCGGACCCCTTTTTCCACAATGGTCAGCAATCTGGTGGCCATCAGCTTTTGGAGTAGCCCCCCCCCCCCCACTTCAAGCCATCAAAGTTAGGAACCTGGGAGTAATTTTTGACGCGGACCTCAACTTTGTGGCACACGCGAACAAAGTAGCGGCAACAGCCCATCACAAATTAAGGTTGATCAGAAAAATCATCCCGTTTCTGCCTGACGCAGCCGGCAAAACACTAGTTAGCTCCTTAGTGCTATCGTCCCTTGATTATTGTAATGGGCTATTTTTAAACGCCCAGGTCAGGGTAACTAATAGGCTTCAGACAATACAGAATGCAGCAGCACGCTTGCTTTCAGGAACACCTAAGTTTTCGCCTATATCAGACACCATGAAATTCCACTGGCTGACAATCCGTAATCGGATCAAATTTGAATCGCTCTGCATAGTATTTAAGACACTGCATGATCAAGAACCACATTATTTTAAGGATCAGTTGATACCTTATAAACCGGCTAGACAGCTTCGATCCGCCACTCTGAGCCAACTAGTGGTCCCACGATCGAAAACAGTTTCGTGGGGTGATCGTCGCTTTTCAGTCGCGGCACCTAAATTATGGAACACCTTGCCGCAGCACCTCAGGACATGTCCTTCACTTCTGCAATTTCGCAAAGGATTGAAGACCTGGCTTTTTGATCATTAATTAGGTCAATCAACCCTTATGAGCCTTTTTGGGAGAATTAGGTGATTTTTCTAGCGCCGAGACGCCTACGGGTATTCGTTCGCGCTTAACAAATTGCAAAAATAAATAAATAAATAAAAGGGGACCTAATCTCTCAACTAAGTATGCGCCACGACGCGTGTTTGCAGAGTAGTGGAGAAAGGGAGCGAGACCTCTGGGGAGTTTCTGTCTAACTTTCTTTTTTGTATTTTAGTAAGGGGGTGTGTGAGGCCCCCCTTTCTTTTAACCTTTTTGTGCCCCAGGTACCCCATTCTCCGAGGCCTGACCCATTTTTTAAATTTCATTAAATTAAGCATTTACAATGCAATCTGTCTCGCCTTTGGGACCTTATTTGTATTAAGCTATGCAGCATATTAGCCTGGGTGCTGAAACATTTACTGTTCTAGCAGTACCACCTTTCACTGCCCTTGATAGAACTTTAAAGAGACTTGTTGTAGTTGTTTTAGAGTTTTCGACCTAAAGCATTTATAATGTTCTATACAAGAAAGCCATATATGGTGCTTATTTATTATATTTAACAAAGTACTATTGACAAAGCAAATAATTTAAACAACCTAACAAGCTCACACCCTTGTTCTCCGCCTTCCTACCCCTGTTCAGCTTTCTACTTACTGCAGCAAGGTAGGGGAGGTTTGGGGGACTGGTAAGCCATGAGGAGAGAGGAAAGAATGCAAAGCGAGTGGTGGGGCAGGAACGCGTGGGAAGAGCGCTGAGGAGGAAAGATGACAGCCTGCAACTGCACTAATATAGAGTGTTATATAGGAAACCCTTCACTGAAGGCACTGTAGCACTAAAATAAATATTATCCAATATGGGTGTATGTTAACTGACCACTGTGTGTGCCTTGAAAATTACCCAACTCCATCTAGGTCAACAAAACAGGAGGGGTAGTGGGCATGGCCTCTTCTTGATGGTCTCTGCAAAGAAAGAAGAGGGCTCTAGTAAGATTCTGGCCTTTATATTTCTTTTCTTTTCTGTTCTGGATATTCCCTTGATTGGATTACATGTGCTAGTCAATCAAAAAGTGAATATGTAAGATTAGTAAAATGGTAAATGCGTGTGATTAGTATAACGCATATTTAGTTTACATTATGTTCTGCATGTTAATCAAACTTACTGGCCTAGATTTGCATTATTGAATTTGAACGCAGTTTCATTTTACATTCGCTTGTTAATCATTTCTAAGAGTTTCTAGAAGGTTGACAATTGCAGGTCTTGTTTATTGTGACTTCAAAAATAATGCAATCTCGTAAAATCAAATAATTGAAAGAGCATCAGGTCACTTGTTTGTTGTTTTTGCTAAAAGTGTCTAACAACATTGAGATTATATTTTAAAAGTGGAGTGTGAAGAGTGACGGGTAGAGGGTAATCTTCACACCAGGCAACAATGAGACAGGCTATCCAGAAGCTCATTTCTGGTTCAAATCGAGGGTAATGGACTGGGAGGCGCCTTCATTGATTTGACTTATCAGTACTGCTGGCCTCGTGGAATGGGAATAGCTCTACTCGTCTCTGCACATTAAATCTATTGCTCAAACAGGGATGCGAGTATGTACCACGTTTGAAATATACAAATATGTATTTTTTCTGCTGTTCTAGAATTAGATTAGCACTTAGAATCCGTAGAATGAGGGTGGGATTGCAAAAGATTCTTCACCACAACCCTGCTAGAGAGGTCCCTCTTGTGTATTTTTTTTATGAATGTTGCTGCTGCCATTTTATGTGTCTTTACTTTGGTTACTATTCATATCATGTGCACTAGACTAGGATTCTGATTGAAGGGATTATTTAGGATGGATCCACTGTGTTCTTGAGTTCCCAAACCCCACTTTAATTAAATAGGGTTTGGGATTTCATTAACTATCCTTGTAACATCTCATGGGATTGGTCGTTACTCTATCATCTTTTGATCAAATAATACTCAATGGGTTATGGAATGGTTGCAGTACAACTGGATTTCTAATTCAGTTAGAGATATTGAGTAAGTCCTGGTCAGACTCTGCTGCACCCACTATCGACAAAAACCTAAATAAACTATTTGCCCCTTTCTGCAAGTCCTATGATTAATAAATGGAATCATTTCTTCCACTCCCCTCCTCCTTCAAAACAGTCTAAACAAATGTGGGCTCCTTACTTCCTGTCTTTTTCGCAAGACGTTGGCATAGGTTTCTGATCCACAAGTTGTCATGGCCTGTGATCCTCTAAGGGCACACACTGGGAGGAGAGATTCACACGCAGGTGTGCTTCCTTAACACCCCTAATCACCAACTGCAGATGTGCTTAATGCAAAACTTAGATGGCTGGCTTTCTCTGCCTTGCTCCTCACAAGGCTGCCATGACTAGGAGCCGGTATCCTGTGATCAGGTCCCCTGCTGAATGCTTACTGGTCTTCAGCCATCACATAGAGATTTCTGGAATGGTAGAGGGGAATCTGCCATGGTCTGGCAGATTTCTTCCTTTCCTCCACCTTCAATGCCTCCTTTGTTTGCTTGTCCTTCCTCCTGCTCTTTCTTGTAGCCTTCTCATGCTTGGTTTATATTGAGGAGTTGTAAGCTGTTCCTGGCGAATTTTGATAAACCTTCCGATCCTTCGGTACCTGCCATTCTTGATACTGAGGAAGTGATTGCTCTCCTTTGCTTTAGTGTGGACCTCGGTCATTTGATGTGTTGCTTGACCCCCACAAGCCCTTACTATCTGGGGTGTGTGGCAAGGTGTGTGCTCAGCCCCATCCTTTTCTATACCCCTGCCTCTTAGCTGTGCTTATTGGGGCTGTGTGATACTCGTTTAAGTGTTGAGCCTGTGCTTTCCTGCCACCTACCTGGGCTTGTCTGGTTTGGGATTGGGCTCAGTGCCTGTGGCCTCCTCCTTGCTGGGTTTGTGGCTTATGTGCTCCAACTTCCTGGTTAGCTGGGTTGTCCAGCCTTTCCCTTGTGCCCTGCTAAGCTTGGCCTTGCCTGCTCTTTGTACGGTGGTGTGTAGTCTGGTACTTTTGGGACAGAATGTGTCAGAATGCATCATTTTCTGTTCCCTCTGCCACACCTTTTTTAATATTTGGTCGGAGGGGGGGGGGGGGTTGGAGGTGGTCTGCTGTGATCCTTATGTGCCCGGGACTGTGATGGAAAATATTTGGTGTTGGCCTGCTGTCCCCATCCCCATTTTTTTTCCTATTGGTGGTGATAGTAAGATGGGATTTTGGGAGTTCCCTTCACCGTGTGATCTTCTGTAGCTTGGTGCTTAATGGGCAGGAGCTTTGCCTCCCTATTTCATTCGGCAGCTTTTCCTGCACTTTCTTCTCTCCTCCTTGGTGTGGGAGTTGTTGGTTAGCTGCCTTCCTCTGTGTACCATTCATTCTTATGCTTGTACTGGGCTTGTCCTGGTTGTGCAGCATCTTTCTCTTGGTGCTCCTTTTGGTCCGTGCTGTTTGCTGGGGATGCCATCACCTCTTTACAGTAGGATTATGGGGCAAACTCAACCTTTGTGTCCAATCTCATGGGGAGTGGCGTGTGATAGTACACTCTGGAAGAGAAATATAAAGTGTTTTTGTATAGATGATGGATGTCTGGAGGTGGGTTCCATCCCTCAATGTATGTTAAGGGACTTAAAAGGCTCCTTCTTAACAATGAAGGTTACTGACAAGTACTCTAAGCATTTGAAAATCTGGGAAGAAAAACCAAGGGGGGGGGGGAGGCAGAGGGATGTTAGCTAGGTTCGCCCTCCAAAACGAATACATGTGTCAAAAAAAATCCGAAGTGTCAGATAAGGAACCTAGCTATGCTGTCAGTCACTATCATAGATGGATGTGATTTTACACAAAAGATGACTACATCCCTTCCAATAGAAATCCGGGAAACAACACTGACTCAGACAGCTCTTACACAGGCTCAGACCATTCCAATGGCAGTCAGAATAACTCATGTTATAAAACAAGACGCTCCAGGGGAGTGCGCTTTAGGAATAGAGGCGGATACAATCCGAATTGGCAAGGATATTATGGACCGTCGCCATATGGAGGACCACCACCCCCTCCTTTTTTCTATGGCCCCCTAGGTTTTCAACAGCAGTACCAACAACCACCCAATACCTACTGGGATCAAGGACAAAATCAGGAACCACCAAACTTTCCTTTTTTAGGGCAGAGGACCACAAAGGGCAAAGTCAAGACGGGGACAACAAGTACAGTGGGCACAACCCCTGGAAGTATCAAGGAGTCACACCAGGAGTATGGGTCCAGTGGACCAACCCACAACCAGCAAACCACCAGCTTAGTAGTCAATCTATCTGATTGCCCAATTTCCGACATCCAACAGAGAGTCCTAGAAAAGGGCTTGGGCTTTGTCCCAACCCCAAATATGGACAAATCCCTCTTAGCTCGTAAACTCAATGAGTTTATCAGAAAAATCTAATTATAAGTCTTTTTCAAAGATAAACCATTGACTACAGAAATCACCAGTGACACAGGGCTATACAAAAAATATAGCTTCACACCACCCAGTGCAAACCTGCCAGTGGAGCTTTTGGCTTTCGAAAATGCGGTTATGAAAGAAATCTGTGAAATTGACCCAAAAAACATCAAAGTTTTCCACAACCTGAGTAAAATTGAGAGTGAGGAGTTGAGGAACCTGACCATGATGAAAGAAATTACTGTGAAACTGGCTGACAAGGGAGGGGCTATTGTGTTACAAAACACGGCCTCCTACAGAGAAGTATGCCTAAACCTCCTAGCTGACCAAAGGAACTACGTAAAAATTACTGAAGACCCAACTACCCGTCTCAGAAAAGAGATCGCTTATTTGGTAGAAGTCAACAGCAAACAATTGGTTGACTAAAAAAGAAGCAGATTTCCTTGAATACCGACCCTGTGGTACCTTATTTTTATACAATACCAAAAATTCATAAATCCATAATCAAACCACCGGGCAGACCTATTGTGTCTGAAATGAACTCAATCCTTGAACCCTTGTCAAAATTTGCAGATGCATTCCTCAGACCCTTGATCCAAAAAAACTGACACATACCTTCAGGACACCAAATCAGTTCTCTCGTTACTCAAAGATCTACCTTTTGATCCAACCAAAAATATCCTCATTGGATTAGACGTGGAAAGTCTATATACGAGCCTGCCCCACACAAACGTTACAGATATTGGAAGATGTCCTATTTGAAGAAACCTGGACATACCAGACTCCACGACATGTCATCCTGGAATGCTGTCGCCTTGCCCTTACTGAAAATTTCTTCAGATTTGAAGAGACCCTATTCCGTCAGACACATGGAACCAGTATGGGCAGCACATTTGCGCAGAGTGTAGCGGGCCTATACGTACACCAACTGGTGAAACATAAGGTCATTAATGACAATAACCCATACAGACAACATCTAGGCCTATGGAAAAGGTACATCGATGATGTCCTAGTCATTTGGGAAGGAACAGAAACCGAAGCAATGGTTTTTCTTGAATGGCTGAACCAACAGGACCCCTTCTTAAAATGTACACACACTATGAGCAGGTCCCACCTTGTTTTCCTAGACCTAAACATCTTGGCAACAGGAGAGGAGTTAAAGACAACCACACATTTTAAACCAACTGCAAGGAACTGCCTGTTAATTTTCGACAGCTTCCACCCCAGACAGCTAAAAGAAAATTTGCCGTTTGGACAATTTTTAAGGCGAAGACGGAATTGCACTGACAAAGATGATTTTTACCAACAAGCAGACGACCTAACTGAAAAACTCAATAGACAGTACCTGAAAAAACTGGTTAAAAAAGCAAAAAAGAGAGCGACTAATAACAGAGGCTTTACTTGAACCCAAAGTGAGACAGGATACAACAGGTGAGAAGAGACCTATCTGTATCACCACATACAATATTGCCTCTGACAAAGTCACCAAAATCATTAAAAAACATTTGCGCACTCTGAACTGCGGAAACCTGAACATTCCTACACCAATGTTCAGTCATAAGAAAGGCAAAAATCTAAGAGACTATCTAGTTCACACCCGTCCTAAACTGGAAAACAAAATCAACAAACAGGACAATCACAACAGTGCCCACAGGACACTATCCATGCAGCAACTGCAGCGTTTGCCATTTGACTTCCGTCACAAAAAAGAATGAATTCAATAACAAAATGACGTGGGAAATTCGCAACTTCACGAACTGCAATACTACAGGCGTTGTGTATATGATCACCTGCATTTGTAATCTTCATTAAATCGGTATGACCACGAGAAAGGCAATTACGCGGATAGTGGAACATAGAAGTAACATTAGATGTAAGAAAAATACAACTAAGATGACTTCCCACTTCATTGAGAAACATCACACACCCAATGACATGAAATGGGTGATACTTGAACAGCTCAGCGGCCATGAAAACCTGGAACAACGTCTATTACAAAAAGAACGCTGGGTGTACAAACTGAAAACTGCAGCAATGGATTAAATTATGCTATTCCATGGGGACAGTTGTCAAAACAACCATGAATCCAGCCTTAACTATGATGTACACCACAATCCTGATTCCTTTAGAACCATGATCAACGAACCTTTGCCATCTTTGGTTTATTATGGTTTAACTCCAGGATATTACCTTACCTTACAGGATGTCAAGTTTTTTTGAACAACAATCTATACGGGGATTTAGTCAGTCCTCTTTGCAATAATTTTTATGACTTTTCATTTTTATCCTTTCTTTCCACCCAATTTTGTTCCAATGTGAGTCGGCCATCTTGTACAGAGCCCGGCTCCATACTTCCATAATCTAGCAGGGCGGGGTAGTCTTTCTCTCGTATATTACCCAGCGCCCCCGGTCGACACGGAATCCACCGGTCGCGAGGGACGCAGAGTAGGTTTACCGGCAGGTAGCACGCCCGCACCAAGTAAGACCTTTCTTTTCACCTCCACCCAGGCACCATGGAGCAAGGGAGTGACTGCGTTTAAAACACACAGCACACACGTGTGACACCGGTAAGAACAGCGTCCGAAAGTAACATGGACTTTTTTCCACCAACAGATAGACCACGCAGACCTCCCCACCCCCTTATGTGACCTTGAGGCTTATTAAAGCCTTCATATACGTATGTGAAATGATTTGTCTTTTTGTGTGTATTCTAACATGATTTTATATGTACGTGTGTTTATCATCTTCAACAACTTACATTTTTTGGGTCCATTTTAACGTTACTCCGCACTCGTACCTCTGAATATAGGAAGCACGAAGCATGCGGCATGTATAAGGGAAACTAAGTATATACGGTGTTTTATTTCAATCACACGATATTGTTATATCCACAGGATCAACACTGAGGAGTACGACTCCCTGACTAGTCGTTTGCGCATTTAGCATCTACAATGAGGGGGTAATTGACATGCGGCCAGTCACTGCATTGTAACTGTTAGATCTGGGGGTCTCTAGTTGGCAGAGGTAGGTACCACTGTCCAAATAGGGACCCTTGCTTCTAGTCAGGGCAAGGAGATAACCCTCTGAGATAACCCCTGCTCACCCTCTAGGTAGCTTGGCACGAGCAGTCTAGGCTAACCAGAGGCAATGCGTAAAGTATTTGTACCAACACTCACAGTAACACAGTGAAAACACCACAAACTGACTCCACAACAGTTTAGAAAAATAAAGGTATTTTTAATCTAAACTACACAAGACCAAAACGACAAAAATCCAACATACACAGTTCAAGAATATGGTTTCAAAAGAGTTCTTAAGGTTGCGTTAAAATTGTTTAGGTTGCGATAGAATTCTCTACGTTGCGATAGAATTCTCTACAGATGCGTGAAAAGTTCACAGTTGCGTCACGTTTACTCACAGTACCTTTTAGTTGCAACAAAGTTCCAAAAGCAGAAGCTGGTGCGGTGGAAAACAAGCGATGCGTTGCTCCTGAGACCCTGGGGAGGCGTTTGCGACAGCCCCGCTGCAGCAGCGGGCGTGTTGCGACGAATCCGGTCTGTATGGGGAGGAAGGCCACTTGTATGGATTCTGGTGCGTAGGTTCCGTACGAAGTCTGTTCTCGCAAACGCACGATGCGACAATCTCGTAGGGGCTGCGACTATCTCCGTGGCGACAATGCGCGGTCCAGCGGTGATCCTCTCTCTCGCAGCTCCTCGATGCGATGGTTCTGCGACGATGCTCGCAGCGACGTGATGCGGTCCGCAAGCAAGCGGTGCGGCGATCTCACCCAGCGACAACAGGCTCTGCGACGATACTCGCAGCGATGTTCGATTCTCCCGCAGCGGTCTGGTGGGTCCCGCTAACGAAGGCTGCGACGGCTCTGGCAGCGGCGTCAGGTGCTGCGACGATCTCGGCCTTCGTAGCGGCGGGAATCTTCTCGCACTGTCGGGGATGCGCTCCGCAAGCGAGCGATGCGACACTTTTCAGTTTCAAAAGTCACTCAAGCTTAGTTTCAAGCTTCCCAGCACGGGTACAACTTCCAGAGGCCCCACAACTGGATCAAGCACTCTAGGAAGGACAGAACTCTCTCAGCAGAGTTCAGGGAAGCTGGGGGTGAAGTCCTTTTGTTCCTGGGACTTCAAAACAGGGAGCCAGCTCTTCTCAGGCCCTTGGAGATTCCTTCAAGCAAGGGGACACAGCACAAAGCAAAGTCCTTCCCCTCTCCTTGGCAGCAAAGCAACAGGTCAGTCCAGCAGAGCAACAGCAGGACAGTCTTCCTTCTTCAGTTTCAGCTTTCTCCTTGGCAGAGGTTCCTTCTTGATTTCCAGGATGATCTAATTTTCTGTTGTCAGGGGTCCTATTCTTATACCCCTAAAGTCTTTGTTCTCTTGGTGCATGTGGGCCCTGAGCCCGGTCTAAACCAGTTCTGGGTGGATCCTGAGCACTTTGTTTTGCTGGCTGCATCTTTCCTTTCAGAGTGAGGGGCAGGGTCCTCAGCCGCCCAGCAGGGGGGTGGAGCCAGCATTGTGGAAGGCAGGCACAGCCCTAGTCAGGCCCAGGTGCTAACTCCTCCCACCACTCCAATTGCAGTCATTCAGCCTAGTGCTGACTCATCCAGCCTCCTGGCGAATCCCCCAGCCCCTGTCACTCTCAAACCAGACAGTCAATACACAAACAGGCCCAGGCACACAGAAGGGTCAGACAAGAGAACAGCAACTTTCTAAAAGTGCTGTTCTCAAACACAGGATTTAAAAACAACCTTTCCCAAAAGATGTGTAAATTCTGAGTTCAGGGATACTAGATACTTATGTCCTATCTTGTTCCTATGGGAAGAAATGCTGTTAACCACTGTAGCCAGCATCCCCCATGTTAACCTATGGAGCAAGATAGCCTTACAGTAGTGAAAAACGAAAATGGCAGCCATTCACTACCAGAGCATGTCACCTGCACTAGTACATGCTCTACCTTTTACATACACTGCAACCTGCCCAGGGGGGGTATCTTGGGCCTATCATAGGGGTGACTGATGTGCACGAAAAGGGAAGGGTTAGGCCTGGTCAGTGGGGACACTGACCAGGAGGACATGGCAGTTCTAAACTGCACACAGGCACTGCAGTGTCAGGCCTGAGACATCATTTTAGGGCTACTCCTGTGGGTGGCACAATCAGTGCTGCAGGCCCACTAGTAGCATTTGTCATCACCAGCCCTGGCACACCCAGTGCACTTTACTAGGGACTTCATGGTGATACAAATATGCCAAACATGTATATTCAATCAGAATAACAATTTACACAGGGAACACTTACACTCTGGCACTGATCAGCAGTGGCAGAGTGTCCAAAGCATCTAAACCAGCAAAAACGAAATCCAGCACAGCATCAAAAATACAGGAGGTAGAGGGAGAAAGGTAGGGGAAACCACGCCAAAGATGCCAGGTCTAACAGTAACCTTGTTTTTTTCCCCCTTTCTTTCCACCAACAGATTCACCACAAATTTCTGGAGTCGTATGTATATATAGTATTTAAGTGCTCATAGTTGGGCATTATCTTCACGGTTTTGGAGTGGAAATCACAGGGCTGGTCCTTGTGATGTCCTGAGGAAGAGCTGAGGGGTACAGCTCGAAACTAGTTGGCTATCTACTAGGTTTCCGGTCCTATTAGACAACCGGCCTTACCTAGAGACCCACCCCACCTTTTAATATATCTGCTAGGAGCACGAATAAAAGTCTTTCGCCCACTAGTAAGATATTTTTAATTCACACCACTCCACTCTCTTTTTTTCCCATTACACCACACATAGTCCTCGCTAATAGTGCTCCTACGTATTTCGCAAGTCGTAGCACGCCTCAACCCGCAGAGGGTTGGGATGGCCCCTATGATGAAGCATGTCACCATGAGGCAACTCTGGTGAGTGAGGGGACTCAAGAAAAAGGGTATCTTCTCCCCCTTTTTTCTAAAAATCACATCCTCTATGATAGTGACTCTGACAGCATAGCTAGGTTCCTTATCTGACACTTCGGATTTTTTTTACACATGCATTTGAAAATCTGAACATGGCCACCAGGAAGTTAGGGTTCAGCCTATTCACCTAACTGGTCTCAAGGCAAGTTCAAAAATGAAGTCTGCTGTGTTAAATTTGTGACTTTAAGACTGCTACATTTGCTATAAAGAGGAATCTCACCCTTACAATGGGCGTTTAATTTAAAGCCTGCCTGTGAAAAATTCAGTGCTGGAGAAGTTGAAGCACTGCCAGTATTCTTTTGAGAAATTGCAACACTGGCTACGAAGAAACCAATAAATGCAAAGACAAGTGGCTCTATGGATTACAGTATTTTTTAAATATATGGGAGGTAGACCACACAGCTATAATAGAGTATGATCCACCAGAAGAGAATTTTATGGATGTCCGTATCCTGTTTATATGGGGCATGACATGTTTGTGTTTGGACATATCCTCTCTCCCACCGTTTGTGGCATGCTTTGTCATTTGGTCCCATCCATCCCCAAACACTAAATATGCTTTGGTGGGCTTGACTATTTCTGACAGCTCTTTGAAACAAAAAGTATACGGGATGAGATCCAATGAACACAAGGAGTTAATGTAGTAGGTAATGTCCCCATACCCTATTAATAATCTTCAGTACTTTGTGTCCGAGGTCTTCTCTCTCAAGGTGAGAAGTTTGATACAAGTCGAGATCTAGTTGATGCAGGCAGGAAAAGCCATACATTTTTCTAAGCAGTAGGGCAGGTAGTCCCGTTTCACAAACAAGGTCTCCCCTCACTGTCAAGACTGACGAGAAGGCCCACTGTTGTTGTTGTCGTTGGTTGGTATGTACGTAGTGTGAGAGCAGCTGTTAGTTTGGCAATAAGGTGCTTCAGGGAGTTGTGGGGTGACTTTTCAAAGGGCTCTTACGTTTCCATCAGATTCTAAACAGGTTTATGGATATGAGATGTGCACGTGATGGAGTGTGCTTTGTAGCAGGAAGGTGTCGGTTCTAGGCATTGTGACTTTACCATCCTGTTTGGTATGTGTGCCTGTTGCGGCAGATGTGTGCATGTGGTAGGTAATCTCTAGTAGTTGGGGACAACTGCTATGATGCCACATGTTTGAAGCTCAACAGAGTTCCACTCATTTGTACTGTTAGTCTGACAGTTCATCATCACTCCAGTGTGTAGAAATGTTGTTATACATATTAGTAAACCACTCTATCACCTATGAGGGTATCCTGGTGCTGAACAGGTGAGTCTAGCCAATCCTAAGTCCTAGAGGGACTACTCGAATAGCCAGGTCTTCAGCTTCCTGCAGAAATTAAGAACAGGAGGAGGTCCA
Source organism: Lissotriton helveticus (assembly GCF_964261635.1). Lineage (NCBI taxonomy): Eukaryota > Metazoa > Chordata > Amphibia > Caudata > Salamandridae > Lissotriton > Lissotriton helveticus. The sequence goes on along the minus strand of NC_136067.1, from coordinate 156,023,380 downwards.
TTTGTGTAGCGGCAGTAGTGCTGAAGGCTTGTCCACTGGATGTGGTTTGCCGTATACGTAACTTCTACTGCTATTTACTCCAGGTTTTTAACATTCTGCATAGTCCATTTGTTAACTTGTTTACTTGTGAAATATCAGAATGAACTTGTGAACATCACTCAAACTTTGCTTAGCCCAATGCTGTCATTATCGTAAGAAAATAGTCCTGTTTTTGGTTTATTTTTTTTGCATTGCTTCATGACGTATCAATCTACCTGTAGTAGTACATCAGTGCACATGCCTTTGGCAGTTGAGTTCTGAGGTTAACAGACATTGTCAAAGCCAATACGTTTCGCCTATGCACGAGCTATTTACTTCACCAATATGTTTTAGCAATGCTGTATACCAGAGTGGCTGCTGTTCAGCATGGCTAAAGGTTAGTAGGGTAAAGGAGAATGGAGTTTCGTAAAGGGGAGTAGCATAGAGGAGCATACAGTAGAGTTGTTGCATGGAGAGGCGTGAAGTGGAGTGTCATGGATAGTGTACAGTGTTGTGGATTTTTGTGGAGGTAGTAGTGTTGTAGAGTGTTGGGGTGGAGCGTTGAATGGAGTAAAGCGTCCAGTTGCGTAATGTCAGTGGAGTGGCATAGTGTTGTGTAGTGGTGTTGAGCGGAGTGGCATAAGTGTTTGCGTTGAGTAGTGTTTTAGAGTAGAGTGACAGAGCAAAGTAGATTGTTGTGTGGTAGTGTCATGGAGTGGAGTAAAGTGGCATGCAGTGGCATAGAGGGAGTTGCGTAGAGCGTCGTGGAGTAGTGTCGTTAAATTGCATAGAGTGAAGTAGAGTTGAGTAAAGGGTCAGTGGAGCAGGGTTTAATGGAGTGGAACGTGTCATGCACAGTAGAGTCTGAGTACTAGGTTGTGGGGTGCAAAGTAGAGTGCAGTGGTGCAGGGTAGAGCGCATTGCTGTAGAGTTTCAGAGTGGAGTGCTGATGAGTGCAGTGGTGCATAGAGTGGAGTAGAGGTGTGCTGACGTAGAGTAGAGTGCAGTGACAGTGGAGTGTTGTGGGGTGTTTCAGGGTGGGATGTTGTGTTGCAGGTTAGGGTGGCATAGAGGGCAGCAGAGGTGTGCAGGGTGGGTGGCATAGGGTGCAGAGTGCAGTGGCATAGAGTGCTGCAGAGTAGGATGTTGAGGAGTATACTGGTGTAAAGTGCATTGATGCAAAGTAGTTGGTGTAGGTACAGTGGCCTAGGGTGCATTGGTTTTGAGTAAAGTAGTGTGGACTGAATTGCCATAGTTCGCAGTGATGCAGACTCGAGTGGTGTTTAATGGAGTGCAGTAACATAGAGTAGATTATATCAGTGGAGTGGTGCAGGGTAGAGTATAGTAGTGCAGGATACCAGAGTGGAGTCGCGCAGTGTGGAGCGGTGCAGGGTAGAATTGAGTAGAAGGGCACAGAGTAGAGTATAATGGGGTAACGTGTAGTATGCATGATATAGTAGCATATTACCATTACAGAAAATACATCTTCACTTGAAATGACCATTACATTTGCACTCGCATATAGGTTTACCGACAAATGTATACAGCGCACAAACGGTAATGTGTGGACCTTTCATCACCCAATGTATTGATTTCACCGTCGGTTCAGTCATGAAGTCTTCTCACTTCGAAGTCCGAGAAAGAAAAATAGACACCAGGCTCTACGGAAAACTCAACCTGACCTTTGACTCGGTCTTTGAATGCACAACAATGTGAAACGATCAGAATAAGATTTAAAGGCCTATTGATAGAAAGCGAGTTTGTGAAAGAATTCCATAAACCAGGTTTGGGCAACGGGAGGGACGAACTTGAGCCGGACAGTCTAAATCAAATCATGCCAGCAAATGTGAGTTAAAAACCACAAAGCCGACGGTAAGCAACGGGCAGTTAGCTTTCGGAATGTCCCCAAGATGTCTTTAGTAAGCCAGACAGCTGCGCTGTTTGTTAGGCTGCGACCTAAAGATGGGTGAGACGCTTGTTAATTTGCCGTTTATGATTTGAGCTTCAGCTCCTTATTTCTGGTTCGGAATACCCAGATCAGCAGCGAGGCTTCTGTGGCGGGGATGTTGATTTTGAAATGCGCCTTTGATTTGAGTGGGCTGCTGAGCTCTGCTCATGTTGCTAATATTACTCGCGGGTGTTAAATAATACATTGTTAGGATGACAGGAATGTTACTCGGCCTGGCCTGGTGTCGTGTGTCGTGCTGTCACTTGCTTCTCACGGGCTCAATATAGCTTTTAGGTCATCCGTGCAGCGTCGGGTGCTCATATAAAGGGGCAGGCCCCGGCCGAAGCTTAGATACCCAGAGCATTGGCGCGATGAAAACTCTCGGCCCCTCCATTGTACTGCAGAGAGGCAATGGCCCAAGCGTGGAGCGGCTCCTGCTGTAAGTTACTGCTGACTTGCTGCTCGCTTCGGAGCTCGAGGTTTAAGTGTTAGATTCCGTTTCAGATCGCCAGGTTTAGTGTATTTCGAAGTCAGTCTGTGGGATATACTGCGCTCAGATTTGAGGAAATTACGACTGTATTAAATGGTTTTATCCAGAAATTCCAGAGCTAACGCCCTTCGTTTAATTAACTTTCCCTAAAGCTTTCCCCAGTAGAGCAGCATTGTTTACACAGTTAACCCAGCTGTTACGCTGTCATTCAATAAGTGCAACCTAGTATAAAATAAATCTGGTTCTTTTTCCCAGGAGCCTATGGAAATTTTGATGTGGATTCTGAGGATGTGATATGGTACATATGCATGCAAAACCCTGCTCCCTCATTTCAACATACCACTCCTCTCAACCAAGTTCCTGTCTGATATGCACAGGAGTTCTTTATAGGCATTATGTCCTTGTTGATGACTTGCAAGTTCTAGAGAAGTAAAAGCTTATTTTGCCTGATTTTAGAAAAAGTTTCAGCTTTGTTTTAAAGTAGCCATTTTGCTGCAGATGCAGTTTTAAATGTGTAAGAAAAGGGGTGTTTAACCATATGAAAGATATTCTTTCTAAAGTTGTCATTTTGATGGTTTGTATTAACCTTTAATGCATGTTAGTCACTTTAGATAATTTTGTAGTGCATTCGCTTCCTTGGATTTGTTTCATGGACAGAATAGCCCAAATACAATTGCAACTAACAAACTCCTTTCTTATTACTTGGTTATATTTACTTTTGCCTCCCTTATAGTTTTTCTCTCACTACTTAAAATTGTCGTATCCATGTTTTAGAATTTTAGAATGGTAATGCACTTGTAATTATCTGTGACTGCTCAGTTTTTCATTGAGACCAGATTTGGTAGGCTCTAAAAGAATGGAGGATTTTCTGCTCTAGGTTGAGTGAAGTAAATGCAACAGAAAGATGTTTAGAGCCATCTGCCTCATATAAACGCAAGACAATTTTGTGAAGCCCAAATGTATTTCTTTGAGGCAGATATTTAGAGAAATTGCATTTTGTACATGTAGCCTTGCATTCCTTTCTGAAAGGCCTTCCAACCACCGCATGTATGATTGGTAACTTTGCAGTTAATTCAACAGAACCATTTCTAAATGAGGAGTTACCTCAAAGGTTTATAATAACTCCTTTTCTGGTGCTTGGACCTTTTCTGATGTTTGGATTTTCTTTTGCATTTAGATTGCCAATATATTTTTCAATAAAAAGGTCCTCTGCATTTATGCCTCTTTCCCAACTGTTGAGACTGGAAAGTTCCCTGCATAGTGACAGACTTGTGCCCCTGCCCTGAGTGCCCCAGCTGCACAGATATCTTTATCCCTGGTTCTGATTTTTGATTAAGGGCAAACACTGATGATTGAGAGCCAATACCTAGGTCTGTCTCATGGTACTGCAGTCTGGTTAGACTGAGTGGGACACGCCAAGCATCACCCTGGGCCACTGCCCTTACCGGAAGTTAAGGGACACGACTGTCATGGTGGCAGTACACTAGTTTTGTTTAGTATTGATCATTAGTGGTAACGTGCCTTTTTACATGTGTTATGGAAGTGGTACATACTGGCACACTCGTGTAAAGTTAAGCTGCTTTGTCCTTAATTCACACTTGGCCTACATGGTGATTGTGCCAAACACTGCTTGACCGAAGTCACCAGATGGATGAAAACTTGCTGCCTCCCGTTAATCACAGACGAGACAAATAGTATTCTTTGACAAGACACCTTGCTCTGGAACTCCACTTGGCGACCTTCCGAACTCTGCTCACACCCCTCTCTACAACCTATGTAAAGAACCTCGGAATTGTAATCAACAACCAACTCACCAGCCAAGTGAACAGTCTGTTTTCTGCTTCCCCACACTCAGGCAAGCTGAAATACGGGAACACTGGCAGAATCAACACTCAGCTGATCAAAAGACTCCAGACCATGCAAATCTCAGCAGCCAGGCTCACCCTTAAACTTTCAACCCGCACTCATCATCTCATGTAGCTCCTCTGGCTCCCAATCCACAAGCCGGTTCTTGTCCACCTCCCCCTGCAACAGTTCCCCTGTCCAGCTTGCCTGCAGCCCACTACCCTCTGCTGCCTGTCTACCTGCTATCTCCTGTGCCACCTCCTGCTAGTTTTTTGCTCTGTTTGGCCTTTATTGCTAGTTTTTCTGCCGTATGTTTTGCCTTTTCTGCACGCTCGTTTTTCTGCCCTCTCTTGCCTTTTCTGCTTGTTTTCTTGCCCTTTGACCTTTACTGCTCGTTTTCTGCCCTCTGTTTGGCCTTTACTGCTTGTTTTTCTACCCTCTGTTTGGGAATTTCTCTCCCGTATTGCCCTCTTCTGCTCGGTTTTGCCCTCTTCTATTCTGTCTTGCCTATTCTGCTCGTTTTTCTGCCCTCGGTTTTGCCTATTCTGCTCGTTTATCTGCCATCTGGTTTGCCTTTTCTGCTTGCTTGTTTTTATGCCCTCTATTTTGCCTTTTTCTACTAGTTTCTTCCCACTGTTTTCCCAAGACCTGGCTTTTTGATACACCTCTCACCCCAGTGCCCAGATACCCCCAGGTGTGACAGTGCTGTGCTCTACAGATGCTGATTGACAAACAAGCGCTCTCTACACTCCTTACATGCACACAGCAAGCCTTTCAGAACATAGGCACTCTCTCACACTCTCTCTCACACTCTCTCTCACACTCTCTCTCACACTCTCTCTCACACTCTCTCTCACACTCTCTCTCACACTCTCTCTCACACTCTCTCTCACACTCTCTCTCACACTCTCTCTCTCACACTCTCTCTCTCACACTCTCTCTCTCACACTCTCTCTCTCACACTCTCTCTCACACTCTCTCACACTCTCTCTCACACTCTCTCTCTCACACACTCTCTCACACTCTCTCTCTCACACACTCTCTCACACACTCTCTCTCTCACACTCTCTCACACACTCTCTCTCACACACTCTCTCTCACACACTCTCTCTCTCACACACTCTCTCTCTCTCGCACTCTCTCTCGCACTCTCTCTCGCACTCTCTCTCGCACTCTCTCTCGCACTCTCTCTCGCACTCTCTCTCGCACTCTCTCTCGCACTCTCTCTCGCACTCTCTCTCGCACTCTCTCTCGCACTCTCTCTCGCACTCTCTCTCGCACTCTCTCTCGCACTCTCTCTCGCACTCTCTCTCGCACTCTCTCTCGCACTCTCTCTCGCACTCTCTCTCTCGCACTCTCTCTCTCGCACTCTCTCTCTCGCACTCTCTCTCTCGCACTCTCTCTCTCGCACTCTCTCTCTCGCACTCTCTCTCTCGCACTCTCTCTCTCGCACTCTCTCTCTCGCACTCTCTCTCTCGCACTCTCTCTCTCGCACTCTCTCTCTCGCACTCTCTCTCTCGCACTCTCTCTCTCGCACTCTCTCTCTCGCACTCTCTCTCTCGCACTCTCTCTCTCGCACTCTCTCTCTCACACTCTCTCTCACACTCTCTCTCTCACACTCTCTCTCTCACACTCTCTCTCTCACACTCTCTCTCTCACACACAGTGAGTGGAGCATTCTCTGTGCACATTAAAGGTCTCTTTGATTCTAGGAAGAGTTACTGGTTAGTCGGGCCAAGGCTCATTGTTAGGGAGGTAGTGTGACTGATTAGTCTGGTTCTGTGGACCAGGAAATCTTGAGAGATGAGAAAAATTAGGCATTTGAAGCTTTGTGAGGCATAGTTCAGTGGAAGCGGGCATCCAGGTGTGATTCTCAGGTTACTTCATTGGCCTGAGTTGTGGGTCAATTGCAATTGAAGCCATTCCTGCTGTGGTAGACTATCCTTATAACTAGATGGGACAGATTAGAGAGCACTTGAAAGTAGAGAACACCCGCAACCCAAATTTTAAAGAACCGGACACTAAATCACATTTGTCTGAATTTGCAGTATAAAGGCAGGTGCATGAGTCCCAAACTTTATTCAACAGTTCTGCTCTTCAGGAGAGATCCCCAGGACTTGTAGCTCATGGAATCAGGGCTGCGGACCAGTGTCTGCTATTCTCTGCTGGGTGAGAGATCACTACACAGGAAGTCAAGGCCACTTGCCCTGAGCCTGGAGTACCATCCTTCTGCCTGGCTGCCAAGACCAGAGATCCCTGTGAGGAGTAGGAGAACACCTGGAGGGAGCTAGGCCCAGCTGGGCATCTTTCCGAGTGGATCTCGTTGAGCAAAGTGGTCGGGACTGTAGCACGGATAAGGTCTGAAACCCTGCATGCCAAATGGGGGGCCACCATGAAGAAAGGGCCAACACCTTTGTGAAGAGCCAGTTGGTGACCCTGATATGACCGCATGGGCCACCACGGAGGCAAGACCATTGCTCTGGATCATTTTGCCTAAGCTGCTGTGAGCAACACATACTGATTATGGAGAGCTGTGTAGAAGGTCGTCACACTGACCTAGGTCTTCCGGAAACTGAGGAACCTGAAACATCATTTGGGAAAGACCGCGCAAGGTTATAGACCTTCAGCTTCGAGAGACCACAGCCCGTAGAGATGTGGCCTCATTCTCCTGCCCTTGCTGACTGACTGGATGGGTAAAACTGTTTGAGGCCATGTGGTCTGTTGGGGACTTGCACAAACTTAGCAAAGTTGACTCTTATGGCCCAAACATAGACCTTGTACTGTCCTCCAGTATAGAATTAGAAATAACCCACTTTATTCCAAAGAAAGGAGGGACTCTAGGATGCTGGTCAAGGCCATGCAAGTGCGCCGACCTTAAGAGACTCTGGATATTATGTAGCAATTTGCCTCTATGCTTTGTAGGCCTTGTTAAAATACTTTTTTCACAAAAGCAAATATTTGACTGGACAGTCATCTTATTGTGGTTACTGTTTGTAAGAGTGCTGCTCCTTTATATGCCTCACACCTGACTCTCCCTCGAAGAGTATTGGACTACTCGACCTGTGCTACCGCTGAGAGATGTAGTGCTTGGCCCAGTTTCTCTGAAGCCATAGTTAAGTCTGGCCCCAGGACAGCAGGAGTAAAAGGCCCCAACAGTTGGGCTCAGTAACCCCTGCTGGCTCCTTGGCCCTCTGAAGGGGGTTCTGACATGCCTTTCTTCTTTTTCGGTCTTTCCTACACAGTCTTCTTGGCTATGTGTCGATGTTCAACTTCTGCGGGCCAAGACAGGATGCTGTAGCGGTGGGGGTCCCGCAAAATGTGATTATGCTGGATTCTGTAGCCATTGATGTTTCGGCATGGTGGTAAACTTCCTTCCTTGCGCCAGGTTTTACCTTCTGACTTAGTTACTTTCTTAGTCCTGTTTTAGCCTCCATGGGAGGGCATCACTTGTCCTCTTTCTCTCTTGTTCACTCAATAACAACCCTAGCCATCCTTGCTACATTATTTATATTTAATATAATACATATTTTTTTCTGTGTGGACATGGCATCTGCACCTTGCTACTGGGTCCCTCATGCTTAATGTTTTGTTCTCCTGCTGAGAGATCATAGATCCTTCGCCGCCCATGCGGAGGGTACCTACTTTGCTCATGTACAGCATCTCCTGATGAGACGCCAGAGACTAAAAGCCCCTCTTGTATGACTATTGTTAGATTTTTGTACTTTTTTGGGAGGCTGAATCCACCAATGTACCAACAATATTTTGCTACATCAAATGTTATCCTGAGTAAAGCTGGCTTCACTCCTGGTAACTGGTGCAAGCCTCCGGCTTATCCCCAGAAAAATGTTAGGCATTTAAGCAGAGCAAAAACGATTTAAAGTTCCAGAAACTGCACATTATAATCCCAAACTAATTTAGTAATAAAAGGGAAATAATTTAATTTAAAAATGGTTGAAATAGATTAAAAGTGAACCGTGGCGTGCTTCTCTGAGGTTTGCTATGCGGAACTCCACGTGGTGCGTAGTTCCGCAAGTGGCAGGGTGGAGTGCGAACTGCTGTTAACGCTCATCTTCCTGACGCTCGGGTAGAAATGCTACCTGAGCGACCGCTCGTGGTCGCCAACTTACTGTTAAACTCTGCTGCACTAGGCGGAGCGGAGTTTTCTGCACTCTGCAAGCTCTGCGGTGCGACAAGTGCAGAAAACTCCGTGAGCGGAGTTCACGCCCAGGCATAATTAAAAGATCCAGATATATGAACTTTAATGTTTTGGGTCAAAAAGTACCAGGATACAGAAAGCTACAATAGTTGTAGTTGATTGTGGCTAGGGGAGATTTCAGACCACCTGAGATGGATTGAGGGTTTGGTGCCTAGTAAGTAGCAGCAGCCAAAAGTTTTAATTTGGGACTCAGTCCATTTTCCGGAAGTCCAACTTCTTCTGCGGGCCAAGACAGGATGTTGTAGCGGTGGGGGTCCCGCAAAATGTGATAATGCTGGATTCTGTAGCCATTGATGTTTCGGCATGGTGGTAAACTTCCTTCCTTGCGCCAGGTTTTACCTTCTGACTTAGTTACTTTCTTGTTGCTTGAAACCAACCCTCAAGTGAGAATCGTCCACTCGACTGTTCCGATGAGGAACAGGGTCAAGACTGATTTGCATATGGTCGAGTCCAAACTGGGGTGTGGCATACTGAGCAAAAGAACGATGGATTAAACCCTGATCTCTGGACGGGTTGTGATTGGTTGAAAAGCTGTAACACTCCGTCCATCATGTACTAGGTTAGGTTTATTAGAAGTATCAAAAATAAAATTTGAACGAACGCTGCAGAGTTTCAGGTGTCAATTTGTGAAAAATTATCATTTTAATGTCCCTTTGAAATATTTTAGTCATTATTAAAAGTTTCAGTGCCCAAGCCGCTTGTCTCCCCCCGCCCCCCATTTACATCAGTAAATATGCATGCCTCATTGCTCGTCTTTATGTGCTCTTAGCTGATATTCTTTGCTTTGCTCTTGCCACGCTTCCCTTTGTATGCCTGCTAACTCCTAAATCCTTGCTTTCCTAGTGTATTTTTTTTACTTATTAGGGTCACTGTCGCTTGTTTACTTCTGTGTCTATTTAAGTTCTGTTGCATAATCTGGGGTCTGTTGTCGAGCACGGAAGTCAAGTGACTGTTGCCCCACACAACCCACTGAGCTTTCCTTCTGGTGTGGAGTCCGTGCTTTCTGGGTTACTGTCTCTTATGAGTTCATGGACGCAGTAGTAATTCTAGTCCAATTTAGTGCTCAGAATAGCACACTGGACTATTGCACTAAGAAACCACACTATATATTTAAGTATTTTATTTCAACAGATTCATCCTGCTGCTTAGCGCATAAGTAATAATTGCAGGGTGTAATTAAAGGTGGGGGTACTGTTTTTTTTGTTTTACTTACTCGCACTCTGGCAGCTTTGATCTTTGAAGTACCTACAACTAGATGTATTTTATTTTTACACATGCATAATTAGTTTTACAGTCTGTTTAGAGATTCCTAGTGAAAAGTATTTGAAAATTAAATCATTTAGTTTATAGCAATTGAAAACGCCGAATTCAGTGTTCTGTTTCGAGATACCTCAAGTTTGGTGCTTGCCCGCCAGTATTTTTTTCTTTATTTTACTTTTTTAAACTATGCTTTACAAACAATAGATTGGCACTTGCCTTCTAAATCGAAACCTATCAGTTTTCAAATGTATGTCATATATTGTTTAATGGAACACTTTGCCTTTTTTTGTTTGGTTTAATTTTCTTTCTTTTGTGTTTTTCTTGTATATTTAAACGTGTTGTGGAAATTGCTTATTTAACTAATGTTTGGCTCGGTTGTTTTCGGACGCCTCAAGAGTTATATTTGTGCTCAGTCTAAGCAACTAAAGATTAGGCAAAGTTACCCTTGTAGCAACTGGTGTGCTTTTAAGGAGTTGTCGGTGCAGTCAGCTCAGTGGTTTTGAAAATGACCTTTTCTAACCCAGGTTGAACACTCCTTCCAGTTACGAAAAATGCAGTGTTTTAGTATTTTTGCACAACGTGAAGCAGGATGTGCAGTGTATTTTCGGGGCACGGTTCCTTAATCCCAGGCCTGCCTTCTTTAATAGATCCTCGATGAAATACAACATTCTCGTCCAGAGTTTCCCTAGCATTAAACACTGGTTGTTCGTAAAACATAGTTTCCTTTTGCAGCTGTTGCTTTAGCTTATGGTGCTGATACCTGAAAAATTACTCAACCAGGATGAGTTGGCAGCTCCCTTTAGAGAAAGCGTTCACTGCACACCTAACAGTGCAACAGATATGGTAGCAGTCAACTTTTGCATGAAGACAAGTCTAGATTAGATTGCTAGATAAGTGTGTATTTTGCCTCCAAATTTGTCGTCAACACCACATTAGCCGCCGAATACGCGTCACCTGGGAACCGTGAAAACACAAGCCAGGCTAGATTATTTATTTATTTATTTTAGATGGCCACAAGTATGTGAAACTGTGTGGCAAAAGAAAAGGGAAAGAATGGGTCTTAAATACACCAATCCACCCACCCATATGAACAGCATACAAACCTGTAACCAGTCAATCCCCTCATCTGGAAAGGAAGAGGATACATAGAGCTCTACCCGAGCTTCCGTCCACACTGTCCTAGAGCTGCTTCAAGAAGGAGCTCCACTAATATGAAGATGGGCTTCCAGGTGAACAAAAATGTATTTCATCGGTTCCAGCTGCAATGAAATCGTGGTTTGTGTGTTTTTATTTTAAAATTAAAAATATATACTTACATGCAAGTAAATATTCCAGTCAATCTGCCGTGTAATCATTTTTGTCACTCCTTGCAAGAGGAGTGATGGTAATAATTCCTCTTCAAACTTTGAGTGATGCCTGTATGTAGGCATTCTGTTGGTTTACAGTGTAGCATTCTCCCATTTAATCCAGTGATCTACTTGAGGACCACAGAATGGTTATTGTAGCGTATTCTAGTCTGAATATATAGTTTGATAGTGCGAAATAAAATGTCACCATCAAAATACCGAGAACAATCGCAGTAAAATAGATAAAATTTTGCCATAATAAATAGTAATCCGAATATTACTTGGTGTAAGTATTGTCCTAAATATAATTTCCAAAAATATCTCCCAATATAGTTGATAAAAACACCCTACACCCAACGGAACAACATTTTGGTAATATGGAGTGCTCTGTAAATATGTCCTCAATTTCTGATTACGATACTTTTATTTTAAAAAGTACCCCAAGGAAAGATTAAGAATTGCAGTTGGTCCTGATCACACAAGCGGGCGGGAGGGAGTATGTGTGTCTGTGGATCAGGTTTTCATGTAGTCTTCTGCACATGTACCTGCACTAGAGCCTCCGCCTGCTGCTTTGTACTTTTAGTCATCACTAGTGTTACGCATAGATTTCTACATTTATCTCAATATATTCCTGTTTTCATTCCAGGATTAGCTTTGACATTTGATTATGGAAATGTGAATGCAGAAAGCAGGCTGGCAGTATGTGGGAGGCGGGTCTTTTTTAGTCCTATCTAATGATCCTTTTGAAAACCTCCGCAGAAGTGGGATTGATTTATGTGAACATCTGCTGGACACAGCACTGCGGGTTCAGCTGCAGCTGCTGCTTGTTTGCGTGCGCTGACTTGCAGGGCACCAGATCTGTCTCTTAGCCGGGGCCAGTCGGGGTTCATGCCAGCTCCCCCTCCTTTCCGAGGCTAGCTGGGTGAAGAGGATACAAACTCACTAGTCGGCCATGCTGGGGTGCGACTGTTCTGGTCTCCCCATGCTTGACGCCTGTGGGCTGTGAACCTGCTGAGCAGCGCTCTGACTGAATGAATGTTCGCCAGTGAAAGGAGCGGGCACGCCTTAAGCCAAGATTTTCACGTCACTTAACTCACTGTCATATGGTGGAGGAGCGAAGAATGCTGTAAGATAACTTGAAAAGGCATCATTTTGAGCTGGTACAACGATTAGAATTACTATCATGTTTCTTTTGAACAGTATTTCGAAGGTAATTTGTAGGTCTGTCATAGAGACCACTTTAACTGTGTCGCCAGCCTTTTGCTTTCCAGAAAAATCCACATTTAAAGTACGTTCATATATATACATACTTCGAGGGGTTTGGGGACTGCCTTCTTCATCCAGTGGTCCATTCACATGTTGCTTCTTGTCATCAGAGCATACTGCTTGAGGCAGTGGGTCATCCCACTTCATCCATAGCCCGCCTTGCATTTTGAGTGACAGCATGTTGCTTATTCACATGCCCATAACTACATGAAAAGGGGTGTACTTCGGTGCCAGAGTTGCGGGCCACTGATTTTTTATTTGCTTGCCTTTATTATTATTTTTTTTAACATCGCATATGTTTGAGAAGCATTAAATTTGTGAAGATGGCATACTTTTTAAGGCCAGACCTATTGGCTTTGCCTTAGTTCAGTTTTGTGGCAGTGTTAATCACCTACTGTACTCCAGAGAATCGAAGGGTGGCCGTCTCGTATACTTTACAGCATTTCTGATGACCATTTTATGTGCAGTATGGCAGAAAATGTATTTGAGCAGTTCTGGTCTATTATTTCCACTGGGGGGGCAACCATGTTTGCCATTTACACATACCCGTACATTTCTGAATAGATTTAAATGTCCCTGGGCACTAAGCCGTCCAAGCTGACGCAAAAATGTTGTATCCTGAATACTACAGTGAATCTTGATTTATGTGAAAAAAAATCATGAATTCTCCCTCCAGAATACTTGGAGAACATTTTACTAGCAGCAGAGTACTTGGGATTTTCTTCACTTTTAGACCGCTCGCTCAGTGTTTCTAATGTCTATTTAGGATTATATTTTAGATATTTGTTTAAAGTTTTGGCAAAATAAAAAAAGGGCTTTTGGATTCTGTCGTTTGTGCACTCCAGGTGCTATTCACCCCTTGGTTTTAGGTTTGCAGCGACCATCTTAATCGTTTGTTAGCTAGACTTGGTAGTCTAGTTGCAAGGAACTGAATGACCATGACCATGTGCAGGTTGCACAGAGGGCGTATAAGCAAGGCAAATGTGTGATAGAGCAGAGGCCAAACGCCAGAGGCATGTCTCCCAGGCAGCCTCACTGTCTGATTAAGTACAGTGGCGGACCATGGTGGAGCGGAGACAAGTGTTCAAACTAAAGTACCTTAGAGTGAGTAAGAAAGAGATTGGTGGCTAACTGTACTACGTTGCAGAATACCGGGGAGGTAATCTTGTCAATGGGGGGAAAGGAAAGTAACTCCAATCTATATTTGGCTTTCGCAGTCCTGAAAGATGCTTTGAGTAGATGGTGAACAAACAAGGTGGTGGACTAGCGATAGTGTTTAAAGATGCACTTCAAAACACATGGTTAGTTTGGATTCTTTTAAACCAGCAGAGCTTCAAAATGTTAATATTGTAGTGTCACTTTCTATCTCCTGTTCATTGGTGGGGTGCGGGGGGTTCACAGGCGGTCTTTCACTGTGCGAGCAGCACAGGACTGTAATGACGTTCCCCAGGGCTTGAAATAGAAGAGAAACCATCTAAATTTAAGGAAATCCATTAAGACGTTACTGTTCGCCAGGTAAGACCACTGCAAGTACAGACTTTCAATAGATATACCTCAGTACTGTGACAAGGTTCATTACAAGTTGTCCTATACATGGAGTTCCCTGCAATTTTTTCACCCTAATAATTTACCTCCTGAGAATGCCCACGCATTAATGAATTGGGGACTGTATTAAACCAGTTTCGTGAGGCAATGTGTCCCGAGACAAGTTAGCTCCCAACACATCAAAATATCAGAAATGCAGTCAATTATGTACTTTGCCCACCCACTCAATAACTGAGTAATAGATCAACAGAATACATTTAAAGTTTTAATTGCAAAACTCAAAAAGATTGCGATACAGAATCAGCATAGTCCTTGCCATTAAGGCTTTCACCACATAGGGCATACAGAATAAGAGCAACATCCACATTTTTTGAGTCCCAAGTGAACAGCACAATCAATAGACAAACGGACAGCTTTCCTAGTAGAATCGGAAAGTCATCTCCCTCACCCTCAAAATTGAGGGTTTACATAGGAAGTAAAATAGAAAGTGCATATTCAGCATGATGTGAACAAATGTATCACATTATTAGAAAATCAGAGTGCAGTTTAATTAAACGTCATTTTACCTTGGCGCCTAAGCATTAGCCCACAACATCAATATTGATTCTGTCACTATGCTAATGCCATCCGGAGATGGTAGAACAAAGTAGATACATGAACAACAGCAGACTATTGTGAATTAATAGGTACAGTGAATTAACAGAAGGACCATGCCATAAGATAGTTTTGTGACCAAGCTAGGAAGATTGCTTCGAGAACAGCAAGGACCATGCCGGTGGAAATAAGCAAGCATGACTGCTTCATTGTGTGCTGCAGAAATAGCAAACAGTGAAATGTGCAGGGAGAAGACATCCATTGTGGAAAACATGGCTGCCAGTCCGAAAATGAGGCCTAGCTAACCAGGGTCAGGAAAACACTATCTACTTGTCATAGGAAATTCGATTTGAAAAGAACACCACAATATCAGTGTGCATTAATGGCAATATCAGTGCATGTGTGCAATCGAGAGTGAAACTTCATTCTGCACGTTAATGAGGCACAGAAATATGCTTGTGCAAAAATTGTTCATAACTTCCCTTACATAATGCTTTTTGGATGCCGTATTAAGCTTTCTGATTTAAAATTGTAAAGAGGCCCCTGCATCTTGTTTTATGACGAGGTATATAGAGTGTTTAAAAAACATTTACAAATGCCCCACATACCCCTGACAGAACGTTTATCAGAAATATAGTTGTGGCCAGCAAACTAGGATTATGTGCTCTTTTAGTAATTGGTGTCTGTTTTGTCGGTTGATCATGTCATGCTCAATTGGTCTATCCTATGGGACTATTGGCTTTGCCAGTGCTTTTGGCAGTGCTGTACCACATCGGCAACATACTGTGCAGCATGGTCAAAAGATGATAAAAAAGCAATGTCAATGTGAGAAGAGCTCACCTACGCAAGAGTTTTTGTAGTACAGAAGTGCACCATGGCTGAAAGTAAAGGATGAAAGCGAAATGATGTGGTCTGAATATTGTGTTTACTTTCAGCCGTGCTGTACCGCCGTTGGGCTTCTGTACACTTAGGCAAGATTTATTAGCTTTGCCAGTGCTATATCCCGTAAGCCTGTACATTTCCACATTGCTTTGGCTTGTTTGTCGTGCTGAACTTTGTTATCCCGTTTCTAGAGATTGCGCTGTGTACAAAGGTTTCTGGGTAGCAGACCTGTTTCACGATTAACTTTTGTGATGACGACTTGGCTTTGCTTTGTCACGCTTCCCATTTTGACTTCTGTGTTGGCTGCAGAATGTTAAGACTAAATGTTTGTTTTTAGTAAAACTGCGGCCTTGCTGCTCACTTTTCACTAGCCGGGCAGGAAGAGGAGACTTTGCATGTGCACTTCATTTTCAGACCATAACTTGTACTGTGTGCATTTCCTTTGCCCCTGGATTGAGCTCATCTTTACATAGCGTTGCTAAATGACCCAGATGACAGACTATGAAAACGTAGACCTTTCATAGTGAAGTAAGTACGTACTTTGGGGAGAACCCTTTGGCCGTGCGCCAATATTAAGCCAATACGAATCGATGTTCTCCGAAGAAAGTCTAAACTACAGCCCGGGTAGTTTGCATTCTGGTGCGCAACATTTTATTTTGTGTCTGGGCTAGTAATGCGGATTCGACACCTACGAGATTGCAATTCGTTCACTATACAAGCCGCGTCCAAAAGGAGTTGTATTTTGCTTTGTAATGTACAAATTTGTTTCCGAATTATTGACTTGCCATTTGAAGTAAAACTGCTGATTGGAAGTGTGAAGGTGGAGGCTAAATGCCAGTGCTGCGACCAAGTCTTGATAGCGTAAAGCGGGCATGCACAGTGCATCTTTCTTGTGCTGACGTGTTTTTTAGGCTCTTGTGTGCGAAATGCCATGTTGAGATTGTTGGTGTTGTCCCTTTAAAAAGCTGCGTTAAATGATCATGGCATAATGCGCGTTGCTACCCTCAGGCATTGCGGTAATTGATTAGCTTGATATTAAATATTGATGGTGGTTTATCCAAGCATTTACCTGGTAACTATGGTTTCCTTTCATTTTAACGCTCCTCTTGTTCGCTGTGTTTCAGACAGCTGCAGGAGCAGCAGCGCCAGAAGGAGCTTGAACGGGAGCGGCTGGAGCGCGAGAGGATGGAGAGGGAGCGGCTGGAGCGCGAGCGGCTCGAGCGGGAACGGCTCGAAGAGGAGCAGCTCGAGAGGGAGCGAGAGCGCGAGCGGCAAAGGGAGCGCGAGCGACAGGAGCGCGAGCGCCTGGAAGAGCTGGAGCTCGAGCGCCAGGAGAGAGAGCGCCTCGAGCGGGAGCGGAGCGAACGTGAGCGCCTCGAGCGGGACAGGCTCGAGCGGGACAGGATCGAACGCGAGAGGATCGAGCGGGAGAAGCTCGAACGCGAGAGACTCGACCGGGAAAGACGAGAAGGGGAGCTGCAAGAACAGCTCGAAAAGGAGCAGCTGGAATGGGAGGAAGAGCAGCGGCTAGCCAACGCTGGTAAGGACGCCCTTCCGTGTTTATACATAGTGCGCATCTTCGGTGCGGTCTGACACTTAAAAATGCTCACATCTGAGGTGACACTTCACGCTGCTCACATCTGAAGTGCTGTCTGACACTTCACACTGCTCACATCTGAGTTGACACTTCACACTGCTCACATTTGAAGTGCTGTCTGACACTCACACTGCTCACATCTTTGGTGCTGTCTGATACTTCACATTGCTCACATCTTTGGTGCTGTCTGACACTTCACACTGCTCACATCTGAGTTGACACTTCACACTGCTCACATCTGAAGTGCTGTATGCTGTTTGACATTTGAAACTGTTCACATCTGAAGTGCTGTCTGACACGTCACACTGCTCACATCTTCGGTGCTGTGTGCTGTCTGACACTTCACACTGCTCACATCTTCGGTGCTGTGTGCTGTCTGACATTTCACACTGTTCACATCTGCGGTGCTGTCTGACACCGACATCTGCGGTGCTGTCTGACACCGACATCTGCGGTGCGGACGCTGTCTGACACCTGTGTTCACCAGAATCCGTGAGGTGTTATTCTGCTTTGGTACATAAGTTTATAATGTTAACAGAGGTGTTTTTCACCACTATATTTGATGCATTTTGGGTAGGATGGTGTATCTGTACCTATTGGCACCTCAACCAAATTTCTCCTTGTGCTCATCCTTTGAAAACGATATGGAAACATGCCAAATAGTGGTGCGACCTAAGAAAACAATCACTACCCATCTCAGTCTCGTAAGGTGTAATTCTGTAGCCTGTCTCTCAGCCTCTGATGCTTTGAACGTGTACATAAGCCTTTGCTTGTATCGCCACTGGTATTAAGTGCTCCATACAAACTGCTTACATTGGCGCATGGCCAACTTAGTTGACTCAAAAGCTTCAGTTGGTTAGAAGTTTGCTAAAGTAAATATTTCATATGCATTTATTTGTTTGTGTAAAAAAAACAATTTTTTGCTCTTTTGGAGAAAATAATCTTGGACGCTGGAAGTCCTGGTTGTAGTCATGGGTCCTCCATTAGTGTAATTGTGCGCAAATTACATTGTTCCCCCTTAGCCTATGTTTAAGTTTATATTAAACTAGTATGTGGCCGTTAGCATTTTCACAGTGCCTCTATTCATTCTCTCTCTCTCTCTCTCTCTCTCTCTCTCTCTCTCTCTCTCTCTCTCTCTCTCTCTCTCTCTCTCTCTCTCTCTCTCTCTCTCTCTCTCTCTCTCTCTCTCTCTCTCTCTCTCTCTCTCTCTCTCTCTCTCTCTCTCTCTCTCTCTCTCTCTCTCTCTCTCTCTCTCTCACACACACACACGTCTTTGGCTTGCTGGCTCTCTCTCTCGGGCTCTCACTCTCTCTCGCGCGCTCTCTCGCGCGCTCTCTCGCGCGCTCTCTCGTGCTTTCTCTTGCGCTCTCGTGCTTTCTCTCGTGCTTTCTCTCGTGCGCTCTCTCTTGCGCACTCTCTTGCGCACTCTCTTGCGCACTCTCTTGCGCTCTCTCTTGCGCTCGCTCTCTCGCCCTTTATCACGAGGCCCGCGCCTCTAGACATGGCGGAAACAGCGCAAATTCCTGGTGGGTCAGCATCTAGTGGAGGCTCTGAACACCAGGGCATACAAATACATTTGAAGATGCCTAGCGGATCACAAATGGCCTCTCCATCCGGAGGTGGTGCAAGGTCTCTTCCAGCAATGGGGAGAACCTTGGTTAGGTCTGTTCGCCACCACTGAGAATGTGCAATGTCAGCAGTTTTGCATGCTGGAGTTTCCAAGGTGGCTGTTGCTCAGAGATACCTTTTGTTTTGAGTGGAGCTCCGGCTTCCTGTACAACTTTCCGCCCCTACCACTCCTGCCCAGAGTACTCAAGAAGATCAGGAACATCTAGGCCCATGTCGTCCTTGTGGCTCCGGACTTTGGGTCGGCGAGTTTGGAGTCCCGAGCCGTTGAGCATGGCCATCAGGCTGCCCCTCCGGGAGGATCTCCTGTCGCAGCAGCAGATGAGGGTGCTCCACCCTAACCTGGCAATGCTGCTCCTTTGTGCGTGTAGATTGAAAGGCGACAGTTGACAGCTTTTGACAATCCACCTGAAGTCTGCAGTGTTATCTTGGCAGCCAGGGGTCCCTTCAAGGAGACAGTATATGCGTGGGGTTGGTCAAGTTTGTGGCATAGTGCGCAGAAAGACAAGTTGACCCCCCCTTTCTGCCCTCTTCTCAGGTTCTTGTGTTTATTTTTTATCATACTCCGCAGGGCTGCGCCATGGCCACCTTTTTAAAGGGCTTTTTTTCTGCTATCTCAGCCTTTCTGTGGTTGCCAGATCAGCCATCCCTGTTCAAATCCCTTGTAGTGAATAGGCTTTTGAAAGGTTTTAAGCACATGTTCCCACCTTCACCATGCCTCAGTGGGACCTCAATTTAGTACTCGCCTTTCTAATGTGCGCTCCTTTCGAGCCACTGCACAACTGTTCTCTCACACTCCTCATAATCGAGATGGCTTTCCTGGAGGCCATAACGTCCGCCCGGTGGGTCAGTAAGCTCCAGGCTTTGTAGTTTAAACCTCTACCTCAACATCTTCCTGAACAAGCTGGTCCTTCACACCAGAGCTTCTGTCCTTCCAAAAGTGGTCACTCTCTTTCATGTAGTCCAATCTATCACCCTGGCTACAGATTATGCTCCGCCGCACTCCTTTAAGGAAGCCGAGCCACTCCACCAACTGGACCCAAAAAGAGCATTGTCGTTCTACCATGACCAGATGAAAGATTTCCAGGTGGATGACCAACTCTTTGTGAGGTATGTTCGAGCACAGAAGGGAAAAGCTGTGCAGAAATAGTCTATCTCCTGATGGATCTTGCTCTGCATTAAATTCTGCTACGCATTGACTAAAAAGCAACCCCCAAGAAGGCTTGTGGCCTCATTCTACCAGAGCCACGGCTGCGACCACTGCGTTAACATGCAGAGTTCCGGTCCTGGACGTCTGCCGGGCAGCAATGTGGGCTTCTCTGCGCATGTTCACCAAGCCCTACTGCCTGGACAGTCTGGTCTGCCAGGATTGGCACTTTTCCCATTCTGTCCTGTAGACATTTTTGGTGTGGAATGGTTTCGAAGATCCCCCCTCTGGGGAGGTATTGCTTGAGTATCTAGCTTTGATCCAGGTGATGATTGCGCGGGTTCTCTCCCGCCTTGACTTTTCCAATTCCCTGTATACCGGCCTTCCTCTTGGTCTGGTAAACCGCCTACAAATAATTCCGAATCAGGCGACGATATTGATCTATAGGCAGCCAAGATGGAAGTCTGCTAGGATGTTACTGCGCACTTTACATTGGCTACCTGTGGCGCAACGCTCCACATTCAAATCAGGCTGTATAATTTGTAAGGCTTTGCATTGCACCAGTCCTAGATTTCTTAACCGTTTAATCTCGAGACATGTCCCTACTCGGAATCTTCGCTTCGCCCATCTGCACCTTTTTGTCTATTCCATCAATCAAATTAAAACGACTAGGCGGGCGTAGGTTTGCCTATTTGGCCCCCAGGCTCTGGAACTCATTTCCGCTCTGTCCGGAACTGTGACAGCCTCTTGGGATTCAGAAAAGCCTTAAAAACTTGGCTCTTCGGACAAACTGTTTAAGCTGGACCCCCGCACCAGCCTATGTAGGACTGACTCGTGGGGATAATTCTTAGGTAAGAAATCTGCGGCTCAATAGTCTCTACCAGATGAGGTGGTACCGAAGGTAAGTAACTTGTTCATCTGTACTGTTTTCCCAATCTTGTGAATACCCCCGGCTGAAATGGTCTGGGGTAACTTCAGGTTTTGCAAGTTGTACCAGACTGGGTTCTTTGTTTTCTGTGTATCAGTAGTTGAAGCTTGATTTTGTTTCTTAGTGACATTTGCCAACACAAGTGTTGTAGCTCCCAAGAACTGTTGACTACTGTGAAACTGAACAACTGCCTCTAGAGGCCTCTTCTGATTAGTGATGTAGTGGCAGACAATAGAGCAGGTAACAATTAAGTATGTCACTAGGTAACATTAGACTGCTACGCAACATTCTGATGTATTCCGTATCAGAGGTTGAGAGGACTTCAGCAGGTGGAGGAGTTTGTCATTAAATATTTTTTTTTAGCAGGTTACGAAATCCATTGGAAAATGTAAATATAGTCTGGGGCAGGGGGGTGGGGGGTGGTCCGGGATCATTTAGTAAAGCATGTCTCCTATGGAGTACTTAAGCGCATGATTTTATGCCATAGGAAAGTGTCTTGGTGCAGCTGTGCACTTGGGTGGACGAGCTTGCTTGCGAGAAATTGCAGTTGGGATCTCAATCAATGACACTAGACTTGAAGCAGCATTAAGCCAAGGCATCTGTCAATAGGCATACACCTTGTTCAAGTGATCTGCTCCCCCCCCCCCCACTCCCAACCTCTGGCATAGTCACTATCGCCGGGTTATAGGTCGATTTCATAATGCCCGAAGCTTGATTGAACGCCCTGTAAACACCTGAAGGGTTGTAGCCCTTTTCCCATGTCGGACTAGCACCTCCAGGTCTTGAAGCCCAGTGTCATCATGACGCTGACCGGTATAAAAAGATGAACGGCCCTGTCCACCCTTCTGTGATTCAAACTTCTCACTTTCAGGTGGTAGTTCATTGCCGCAGCAGTATTAACCTACAGAACTATTTTGACAGGTTTCAAGCGATGGAAGAAAGCTAGATTGCTCCCGGGGAAATAGTTTTTGTTTAATTTTTTTTCTTTTCTTTTTTTAAATGAATATTACCATTAGAAATCCTAAAAGAAAGCTCATACTTGAGCCAGTTAAAACATATCAGCTGGTAAGAAATTATTCATTTGGTCCACGTACATCTTATTTTTATCCTTAAACTAAGTTTAATTTGGCTTTCACTTTCAAGAACTTGAAAGTATACATCTGCCGCGTTTAGCTGGTAGCTCCCTCCTTGCCCTGTTTACATTTGCGACTCCCTTGAGTGGTTGAAGGTACACCACATAGTGAGGAACTAAGTAAACACCCGACGTCCGTAAGCAGTGGAGGTTTCGATCAGTGAATAATTCAACACAAGGCACTGGGCGCTTGTGTGCGCCATCCGAGTGCGCCTTTCTCCCAGTATCCTTTCTGTTGCTGGAAACATTTTAGTTTCTTACAGTATATCCTGCGCCAGTTCTCACCTCACTCTTTTAAGACCGATAATATATATATATATATATATATATATATATATATATATATATATATATATATATATATATATATATATATATATATTCATAACAAACCTTGGAATGCCAATTGGTCTCGCCTTTAATGCATACCTATTGGATTTGCAATGCTTTCTTAATGTTCAGCATCCACAAAAGAAGGGAAAACATGCCTTTTGTCAAGGCTGTGCAGCATTGGCAGGGTCATCAGATGTGCTAGTGCGTACTGCTTACCATGGCTACAATTCATTTAAATTTACCGTTCCGTAGACCCCCATTTTGGAGGAGTAATTTTAAATACATAACAAAACGTGCAAAAGTGCAATTTAAGTACAAGCAACCTGGTAGCATAGTGCAGCTGCTGGGCCAAAAAAAACGGCTGCAAGAGGGGCATCGGAGCTAGGGTAGAGCAGGTTGTGGAAATGGAAATATTGCCTAGCAGTGAAGGGGAAAGGCCAAAGAAGGAGCTCAGTGGTTGGAGATGTAAGGAGTTGGGGAGAACGGGGAGAGGCAGGGGAAGCAATTGGGTTGATGATAACAAAAAGTGTGAGGGGGGAGAGGAAGAAACGGACGAGCTTGGGAGGAGACTGTGAGCATCATTGAGAGCGTGGGTGTCATTTGAGGGAGGGACCGAACACAAGCGATCGAGAAAGAAAACACAATGCGCTCCCACGGAGTACTGAGAGCAAAAGAAAAGTGGTTCCCTGAATGCGAGTAATAAAAAGATTGGATACAAGCCATCCGTGTAAAAGGATAGTAAAGAAGCTATGCTCTGAGAGACAAAAGCCAGTGCCTAATTTGTTTAAAAAATAAAAGTGCTGCGGCCCTCGTCAGGAGGCCACTGCAGTTTGCACCACACATTGCCTCTGTACTCACACAGCTAGTAACCATCACACTGCTACAAGTGTGACAATTCAGACTTTTCGAGGCTGTCAAAGCTTTAAGAATGGCTTGGGTTGCAGGTATTAGTTGTGTTTTAATGTGTATTGCATTAACAAACAGCTGCTTTTCTGCTCATCTTTAAATTGCGCAAACAGCGCCACCGTGTCTCAACTGTTATAAGTGCAGGTTCCCGCAATTAAGTGCCGGTGGCAAGCACCGGAAACCACCGGCTCAAATTAGGCACTGGGAAAAACACAAGAAGATTAAGGAAAATCATCAAATAAGAAGCAAAAAAGTGAGTGACAAAAAAGTCAGCCACGTGTAAGCAATGCTCTTGCCTGCCGTAAGTATTTGTGCTTTCCACTATTGGTGTTTTAAAGCAGGCAGTTAAAATCGGTCTGTAGGCGAGACCAAAAAAGAACCTACAAGAGTGGGAGATAGGAGATAGGCAAAAGAGATGGGCAAACGAGGAATGAGGTGGAATCCAGATTGGGCACACTTGGAATTTGAAAACCCTGGCATTCCTCATCACAGGCTGTGGGCATATAAGAGAAATTAGGGCATCTGCGTTTTTTTTATTTTTTATTTTAAACGAATTAAGCACTGCTTCCCCTTTCGGCGCCTGGTTCACGTTCTTTGGCAGATGTTGCCCTGTGGGTTACACCAGAATTGACCAAGAGACCAGTCTAGTTATAAAATATTGATTTCCAGGGTCTTTGACCCCATGTGCTTAAAAAAGGTCATGCTTTGAATGTAGTCAACATAGAATGCATCTGTAGTCTCAGGTGTCTGATGGGGATTATTTTTTAGAGCTGTACCAGTAGCACTGAAAGCGGATAACATTTTTTTTTAACCCACATTGCCCATTTTGCTAAATACATATATGGTGAGCAGTCCGTTTGCTCACATAGGATACTTTGACATTACGTTTACATACATGTCACTCAACTGTTAGTAGATAACACTTTACTGTCTTTATGAAAGTTCTTGGACTAGCTTTAGAGGTTTTGAAATCGTTAACTGGTGGTGTTGGCCCTGAGTTTAGGGAAATCCGTGTCCTTGCACCTACAGAGTCGAAAACTCCATTTTAAAACCAGGTTAACAGGACTATAAATTCAGATGGAAAAAAACTAAAGTTGATGAACTGCTTGTGCACAGAATCTGGAAACCTGTGAGATGTGCTTTATTTACATGATGCAGAAATGTAGTCGCGTTGCAGCATACTTTCTGTGGTAGGCCTTCAGACGGGCGGTCTTTTCTTTAAGACTAAGCCCAGGTTCTCTTAATGTTTCTTGTCCTTTGTTCCACTGTTTTCATGGGTGGAGCAGAATTTGTGTTTTGGAAATCAGTCCTGCCCCCAGTTCTGACTCTCAGGTCTTCCTTTTGAAACTTATGCTGGAAAGCATGGTGAGGCCTGAGGCAGGACCAGCGATTAGATTTCTCAGTGTCTCCAGTTTAGTTAGACCTTAGTGCATGCGATGGCGGCACAGGAAATGGGAGTCACACAAACTTTGGTGTCAATGACTACACGGGTAGTGAGTGCAGTCAAATGAATGAGAGAAAATGGTCAACATAAAAAATAAGAATGGTACCAGTTCTGATTTAAAAAGCAGCTTGCTATAACAACCTTAAGGCACAAACGTAGCCAAGCCACTTCAAACACGAACAGACATTGTCCCGGGCTGTTTTGAAAGCGAAAGCACGCATGGCACACTGCACGGCGTGCCTGCAGGACCAGAAACTCATTAAAGAAAATAGTGCTTGCAGAGGAAAAATAAACATACCGCGTCGCAAACTAAGTAAAAGGGCCAGTCTGCATGGGGGGGTTTCAAATGAAGACAAGGTGGTACTAAGGAGGAACTAACAAGACTATGAAGGAGTCAGAAGCCAGCATTTATAAAGTGCAACTACCGTAAGCCAATGAAAAATATGGGTGGAGAGTGGGCGGACCTTCACATCCCTAACTCAATACTACATGCCTCGCAGGGCAGCGCATGCACACTGTCCAGGCTCAACCTAATAAAGGGGTACTGTATACCCAGGAGTAGAAATTAATTCCCAACCCAGAGAAACGGAGTAACAGTTGTCGAGTTTGAAGAACGGTATGCCATAACTGTTTACAAACCAGATTGTCAGTTTTTAAAAAAATATGTACCCCTTGCACAAAAGGTATTGCAAATCTACTTTAATCTCGTAGCTGAACTAAAAGGCTTGTTTGTGATGATCACTACCAACAAGTAGTCTATTTATACTAAGCACATTATTTTACTTATTTAAGATATTTGTTACAATCTCCAACCACCCATCAAGTTGCATAATTGTAGCAAGGATGGCAAAGTGCACAGCTACAAATGAGCGTCTTATAGGTAACAGCCTGCTGCCCGTGAGGCGGCCAATACGAAGGGGAAACCATAAAACGTTCTTGAGAGCAGTCACAATAATATCCAACGTTGAATGTGAATGGTTGAGTCATAAAAGCAGAGTCATGGACGTTTGTTTACCCTAATTTCTCTTCGGAGTGGAGAGTGGTAATCTCCCAACTATATTGTGTAACTCCAGTGTAAGAAATCCTCTGCCAAGAGCAGTGAGTGAATTGGTTATTGGATGATGATTGAAGTTCTTGCATACAATAATTGAAATGAAATGAAAATAGAATTTATATAGTGCAATGGCTGCCCTCAGGTCACCCAGCGCTGTGGACTAACGCAGAATAACAGGAGAGGAGCGGATTAGATGCATTCATTGAAAAGAACGGTGTTTAAAACCTTTCAAAAAGAGTGCAGGTTTCATTCCTTCCGCAGATGGGGTGGGAGGGAGTTCCGTGAGTTAGCAGCATTATGAGAGAAGTAGTGCCTGCCCCATCTAGCCTTCCTTATTCTATGTGTGGTGACTAGGAAGGTAGACATAGAGCGGAGATCTCTGGGAGGTTGATAAGTGATCATGGATTGGATTGAGACTGGGCCATTCTTCGAGAAGGCCCTATGAGTCAGGAACATGGCCTTAAACTGGATCCTTACCCTAATTGTTAGCCAATGGAGGCTCCTTAGTGCAGGTTTCGCAGATTGTCGATGGACCTGCAATAGCATGCGAGCAGCACAGTTCTGAATGACCTGGAGCTTATGGATGGGGACTTGGGGTGCTCCCTCGGGTAGAGGGAATTCCCATAGTCTAGGCGAGAGAGGATGAGGGCCTGAGAAGGGGAAGGATCTTGCGGAGCATACTCAGGAGGCTGTAGCAAGTAGCTGAGATTTTGACGGCCTGTGGTTAAAGCTGAGCGAGCTATCAAGCCACACACCAAGGCTCTTGATCGGAGTCTTCGGATCTGGTGCGGGACCGAGGCTGTTCGGCCAGAGCAAAACAGGGTTGAATGAGGGTGAGTTGCCCAGGAGCATAAGCACAGTCTTCTCCCCGTTCAGCTTGTCCATCCACTTTGCAACTTCCTTTAGACAGGGGCCTAGGGTGCTAGTCGACCTCTCTGGGTGGTTCAAGGCTGCGTGTTGTCTTCATATGTGATGATTTTAATGCCAAATGGATGGACAATCTCAGCCAAGGGTCTCATATAGATGTTAAACAGCGTGGGGCTCAGGGAGGAGCCCTGAGGAACCCCACAGCTGAGAGACAGCCGGTTGGAGATATCACCCTCAAAGACCTGAAAGAACCGATCGCTGAGAAAGGATTGTAGCCAAGTTATGGCCGTCCCAGTAACTCCCACACTATTTAGATGGTGGATCAGGGTGTGATGGTCAACAGTGTCGAAAGTGGCACTTAGGTCAAGTAGGATGATCGCTGCCTTGCCTCCCTGATCCAGTATCCGCCTCGCCTCCTCGGTTACTGCCAAAAGGGCTGTTTTGGTCCCTTGTTGAGGGCAAAAGCCAGTTTGGGAATGATGGAGCTCGTTGGATTCTAGAAAATCTACTAGGGTAGAATTTATATTCTTTTCCAGAATCTTACTCATCCAAGGGAGGAGCTAAATGAGGCGAAAGTTGGCTAGGTTGGACTGATCAAGATTAGGTTTCTTTAAGAGGACCTTTACCAGTGCACAATAACATGCAGGGGGAACAGTTCCAGAAGAGATGGAGGAGTTGACCAGATCAAGGATTACAGGACAAATGGTGTCGGCAGCTAGAATCGGGGACGAAGGAGGGGCAGGATCAATACGGGAGGCCGAATTTACTTTTGCCATACTCAAGTCCAATAAGCTAAGATCCAGAAGAAGGAATTGCCCTAGTGTAATTTGGGTTCCGGCAAGTGGCTCCAAAGTCGGTGACATAGATTGTTGATTCTGAAAGGCCGGAAGGGACATGTAAATGTTGTGAATTTTCTGTTGGAAAAACTCCGCCAAGTTATTGCACCTTGTAAGTGCCCCATCTGATGTTGGCTGCTTCTGAGGCAGATTGGAGAGGGGCGATTCGAAAAATTTCTTTGGGGGAGTTTGCTGCAAAGATGATTTTCTTCTCATAGAAGGCAGCTTGGGCAGATTTAATTTCCACTTTGTATGATCTAATTGCCTCTCTGTGTTTAAGTTTCCTGGAATCAGAATAATTTTGTCTCCAAGAGCGTTCCAGTCTTCTACACAATTTTTAAAGTTCTCTCAGCCTAGGAGAAAACTAGGGAGCAGTCTTTGGCCTGGCTTGTTTGTGGGTGTTTTTTTTAGGAAGAACTACATCGAGGGAGCTTTCGATCCATTTATTGAACTTTTCATTGGTCACAATGGGGTCCGGATCACTGGCTGGTTTAGTAGCCTCTAGAACAGAAATCCAGTGCTCAGTGGGGAGCTTTGCCCAGTTCCGTTCCAGAGTTGAGATTATATTAGGGGAGAAAGTGGGTCCATGGATTTCCCAGATTAAGGGGATTAAAAAGTGGTCCGACCAAGGAAGTGGAGTGGGGATGCCTACACGAAGATCTCGTAATGTACTGAAAACAGGATCGAGTAGATGACCTTTGATATGTGTATGTTTAGAGACTCTCTGAATGAGCTGAAGTGCGGAGAGATTAGATAGGAGTTCCTTGGCTGAATGGTCGGAGGGGTTATCTATTGTAGTATGGCCTGAGGCCTGCTTTGCGCGCATGTTATGTTAGCATGGCTTATTAGATGTTTAAACGCAATTTTTACCTTTTGCTGCTTTTGCACACAACACTGCATAGCTGTTTTTGTAAGTTAGCCTTCACGAAGGTCTACACGAGAAAAGGTTTGTTTTCGACATCTCTAGACTTACATTGTGCCACTAGTCTGCACAGTGAGTTCTGCACCCGTCAAGGTTATCAAAACATGTTAGCTGTTTTTCGACATATTCGGTTAACTCTTTCTAATCACAACATTTTGGCAGCTGTGAGCCAAGTAAGATTCTGGCGTCCTTATCACACACTTGCCATGATTTCACACACTTGGAAGATTTCTGTTTCGAGGGATGCAGAGAGCCTATGCTGATCCAGATGTAATTTACTCTTACTGAGCGAAAAGGTAATGGGGTCCCCCACACAGGCCTAAGAGACCTTCTATAGTTTAGAATACATAGTTCCTATATAGGGAGGGTGTTAAAACTAGACGCTATGGGACCTGTTCACCATCATTGTAATATGATTTCTCGTTTTGTATTTTATGGAATTGTAACTATGCTGACCATATTTTTTTTAATCCTATGTCTGCTTATGTTAGCTAAGATACTGCACATTTGATCACGTCGTTAAAATAAATATTTTAACCTTACTGTGTCTCTGATTTACTCCTGTTGTGGACTGGTATGAGTATAACAAAAGAGTGTTCTCACTTTCCACCATTCCTGAGATGGTCCTAAGTCGCATGTTCTAGGTTGTCTAATCATTGGTTACTTTGCTATAGGACGAAGAGCTAATGTGATACTGATGCTAGCTGGTTGGGGTTTTTCTAGGTACGGAGGTGAGTTTCTGGTACACCACAATTCACTGACGTCCTAGGTCTCTGTGCACAGTTCTGTGTATGAGCAGGATCCTTACAACACTATGTGGAGATTCAGATCTCAATGCACTGTAAAATTAGAAGGTGTACAGGCTAAGGAGGCAACAGTGGTAGGCAGGGCAGTAGGGAATTGCCCTTATGGGCCTGGGGGTGTTATATCAGCAAAGGAGAAAGTGTTAGTCGGAGAGAAATCAATTGAAAAGACTCTGCTTTCGCAGTCCTGTAGATGGTCTTTAGTGATGCGGCAGTTGAAAATGTCCTTAAAAAGAATGGCTATACCCCCACCTCTACCCTTCTTGTGATTGGCCCTGAGTGAAATATACCCGGGAGGGAGGGTTTGAATAAGGACATAATCTGCCTCTGTGTAGAGCCAAGTCTCTGTTAGAAAGAGAGCATCGGGTTTTAATTCTTTCAGCAGGATGGCAAGTTCATTGGAGTGTTTAGGAAACTGTCTACAATTTAGGAGGACTATCCTCACCTGAAATGGGGTCGCAACACGCTTCTCAGCTTTGGAGCATGACTTGAAGGAAAATTCACAGTGAAGGCAGTGGGAGACTTTATTTGCCACGTTAAGGGAGTGCGAGCAGTTCGCGTTGCAGTTCTTTCTCAGCGTATATAGCGCTTGGTTGCTGTAAGATCTAAAAGTTCCAGAAAAACATGCAGGGGTTGTGGCCCCCTAGGCCTGACCGGGTGTGGACGGGTGCAGATGGATGCAGATGAATGCAGACTGGCTGGGGGGTGGGGGGGAGGAGAGAGAGTGAGGGGGGGGGGAGAGAAAGATGCCGGCTACTCCCTCCACAGCAATCGGGTAAACCGGGGAGCAGCGCGGGTGAAGAGGCAGGAGGTAAGTGCAAAGTGAAGATTAGAGCAGAATCTGCGCAATTTTGATACAGCTCAACAATTTTAAATTCAATGTTAACATGCACACCAAGTGCTCTCAGCTACATCAATCAGTGCAGCATGTGTCAATATCAGCCATGCAGTTCGTACTCAATCTTGCAAAATAACTACTCACATCTTTAGGTCCATTTGGATCTCCAGTATATCCTGGTTGATCAAGTTTCCAACCTTACTATGTCCTTGAGACAGCTTGCATTGTAATTTACATGCTTTACTTGAGGCAATCCAGGAGAGGCAGCAGTGACTTTCCACTCGTGAGCACTCCATCCTATGTCTACTGGTGCAAGTGGTCTGGGACTTCCTTCATATATGTTGCATTAATTTTGTCAGTTTTCGTTCTAGGATACCGACAGTAAGGGTTTTTTTTTTTTTTTTGAAAACCTTTATTATATCGTTCAACACAAAATACAGAAGTAGCCCTGCATCGACAGGGGCCGGTCACCACATGTATGCAGAACGTATCAGGAAATCCAATAACACAGCTCTTCAGCCGACAACCCATGGGTCCGGCAGCGGTAGAGGATAGACGATGTATTGAAAACATTTCGAGATCAAGGATATGCCTAAGGTTTCATTTTATATTTAACCCCCCCCCCCCAAAAAAACAAGATAAAGAAGAAGATACAGGATATCCGGAGCTACACACTGGAGGTATAAAAATGCGGGTAGGCGTTAGAAGGCAGTCATGGATCAAGATAGACCAACAGTAAAAATGCAAGCGCCAGTATGTTCACTAAGGGAGAAGAACAAAGCTACCTATCTATCATCATAACCACCCACCCCAAACCCCGCCCACTCATATGCTGCAGGATGAGATCAAAAGTATCGCTACCGGACCCTACGAGAAAAAAGAAAAGGGGCCATAGAACACAACAAAGGCAAAATAACAAACCCACCCCTCACCCCCCACCCCGCACCCCTGCAATGGCTACGGCCTACCCCACTAGCAGCGTGCCTGTCGCCCAGAGGAATACCTTAAAGAGAGAGAAAGAGAAGAAAGAAGGGGCCATAGAACAAAACAAAGGCAAAATAACAAACCCCCCCCACCACCCTGCACCCCTGCAATGGCTACGGCCTAACCCACTAGCAGCGTGCCTGTCGCCCAGAAACGTCCCTAAAAGAGAGAAGGAAAGAAGCGGAGGAGGAGAGACAAAAAAACACACTCCCGGACTCCCTTACCCTCCACCAGACGCAACCACCCGGAAACAAGTGCAAAATAAATGTAGCGAGATGGAGAATCAATCCGGGAAGTACGAAACATACCACCCGACTCCCGCATTTCACAGGTCACAATCCCAGCAGCAGATTAAATTATTTTCACGTATCCTAAAAAGTCCCACAAGTTAACCCTGGCCAGTACGAATGTCCACTGGAGCACTTATAACCCAGGCCACTGCAACAATGAGAGAGGTAAAGTTTCCATGAAAGTTCAAGTCAGTATGAGCAAGCCAAATAAAGGATAAAAGTTCACGATCCCCACAGAGCAAGCGAGGAAAAGCGTGGAAGGATGATAAAACTTTCCAATAGTCACAGGTGATCTTGTTAAGGCAGTCAAAGTTGTCCATAGTGATATTCGGCGAGATAGGGTTCAAGCAAGGGACGCTGACAATGTCCACGGGCGCGCGATCTGTCTCATAGGAATCAGCAGCGCGAAAGGGATCCGGCGTCTGCACAGGGACCTCGAAGTTGGATACGCGATGTTTCACTGGTGGCACCGCTGGCTGCGATGATGGCAAAAAGCCGCTGTCCGGTCTCCGGCAAAGATCATCCATTGTTACCGACAGTGCCTGGTAGTTGACGATGATCTGTGAGTGGAGCGCTCTAATGGCCGCCATTACGGCGCACAGCGGTGGTGTGTCTTTCGTCCCCTCCATCTCCTCTCGTAAGCAACAGATCAGGTTGCAGACCCCGGAGGCCGGCTACTCCGGGGAAGCAGGCAAATCTGGACACCAACCACGGGCGCTCTCACCTCACAATTTTGCACCTTCGCCGCTGGTCGGGGCTCCCGTCCGCACCCCCCCGACAAGCTTACTATGTCTCCGGGCGTCGAATACAGGGCCGCAGCAAACGATGTGTCACGCCATGGCGTGTGCGTTGCAGGCAGGATACAAAATCGCCGTTTAGAACCGGTAGATTATGTCCCCGTTCGGGAGACCGGACAAAGCCCAAGGTTCACAGCCGATGTTGTTCAATTCCAGCCCGGATGGGTTGGAAATCGAGGCCCCGGCTTCCACTCCCAGGTAGGCCGAAAATGAAACACGGCGTATCTCCATCATCCGGTGTGTTAAAAAGTTCGGGATTGCGCCTTCAGAGTCAGTCACTCCTCATATATACGGGAGTCCGGTTGGAAAACAGGATAACTTGCAGGATATACGAGCTGCTGGCGGAGGTCTGCGGAGCCGGGAGCTTATGCGGCCATCTTGCTTGCTAGCGTAGCTCCTCCCAGTAAGGGTTTATTAAAACGCACTTGCTCCTTTCTGACAGATGTATGCTTCTCCAAGCTTCTATCAACGCTCAGAGCTGGATGTGATTCAAGTGGCTTGAATGAAGAGTTCCTATTGGGTGAGGCCATGGTATGCTACCACCTACGCCCCCATATGGAACGTCATAATTCTAAGGGGATTAGTCCATCTATTTCCCATGATATTCTGCCGACCTTGGACCATACAAATAATGTCACAACAGTTTGCATGCAGATCTCATGCAGTGCTTGCTAATCCAGAGATGATGATTTAGGTAGGGGTTCCGACTTTTAGAGTGAAAGATCGGTCGTCTTGTGAGCTGACTGAATCAAGAACTGTAAAATGTTTTTAAAGATCCGCTGACATCTGAGTGTGGCGCCGCGGCCAGGGCGACTGACTCTGGAATCTGGGGATCACGGTTCGATCCCCGGCACCGGCGGCAGATTAGCCCAGCACCATGTGACTCTGGGCAATAGCTTGCTTAATCTTCCCGGCAGCCCCCTGCGCCTAGAGACCCTTACGGGTGATTGTGCGCTTTACAAATGTGGATTATTATTAGGTTAGGGCTCCCGGTTTTCCGTTTTTACGGATTTATACACATAATTACAGACGGAAAACTATTTTTCCATTGTCTGTATTTATATTTAGAAACGGAAAAATACGAGTAAAACTGCGAGGATAAGGTCACCTTCGCATGTGCTAATCAGCAGTGAGGAAGCACACCTTGGGCGCACGTTAAGCTCCTCTGCTACAATCTACTGGCACCAAGTGAGTAAAGGCAGACGGCCCATTGTCATTCTAAATGTGATAATCATCTGCAGTCAGAATGACAATGGGCTGTCCTCAGCCTGTGCGAGGGTGGGGATGGGCGTTTGCATCCCGTGGAGTTCCAAAGAGAAGTGAAGTGCGAGCTGGCCCCAATAAACTTTAACTCCTGGGGCTTATCACAGCTGTAGCGTGACACCAATGTATTCATTCTCTTGGGGTTCTCACCCCCACACACACACACACTCAGACACACTGCTCTGCACCGATTGCTCGGGAGAGGGAGAGATCGCCCCGTCCTCTAGGTCGGAAGTTGCCCTCTGCCTACGGGCTGTTTCACCCTGGGTCAACCTTAGTTAAGGGTGCTGTTGTGTACAGGTTAGATCTAACTTTTGAGGAGGGGTGTTGTGTGTACGTTAAACCTTAGTGGGGGGTGCCCCCTGTTAAGGATGGTATTATGTGCACAGCAGTACTTACTGGGGGGGCTAGTACCCCTTACTCTATCCAATGTGCCCTTAAGCTGCTGCCGGAGAGGGGCTCCCATTGACTCCCAGGGGCATCATTTTTACGTGTTTTGTGAATTGCTTGGTGCCGTGCAACTGTTAGTTTCGGGACGGCATGAACCTGTGTATTCGTTTCTGACCCCTCAAAGCGCGCAGTTAAACTGGTCACACATTTAAAAATGTGCATAATTAAAATTAGGACAAATACATTTTTGCGTTGTTTATCATGAGCACAAAAAATAAGTGGAAAATTAAAAACAAAGTACAGGCTAGTTGGTACAGAAAGACAGGCTGAAATAGAAACAAACCTGCCGCGATTTCTGCGCACAGATTTGGGATTTGGCAAAACAGACTTTTGTGCAGTACGATCACAACTCAAAGCTACTCTGGGGAAAGGTCCGCGTTGGGGGCCCCACGTTTGGCCCTCAAAGTTGATGTGTGTAACATGGGCATTTGAAGGGTCTGACGGTGCTAAGGGGGTAACTTTGGGGGCGACTTAGTCAAATTGGATGCGTTTCTGATTTTAGGTTTGTCTCCAGTATTATTGCCGCCCGCTGTGAAAGCGGTGATTTGTGGGAGCAGAACTCATGTGACACTTTAATTAATGGGAGGGTCTGCCCCCCCATTCCCCCATACACACACATAACGGGGCAAAACACCCTACACTGCCAAAAGGGACGGGATAGAAATAAATGTAAAACAAGCATTTGCAATGCATTAGGTCTCACATTTACTAGAGTTCAAGCTATTGGCGTTGTAAATGACCATGCCTATTTTTTTTGTTTTTAAAACATTAATAAAAGGCATTGTTAATTACAATGCCAATAGCTTAAACTCGCGTAAATGCCAGACCCAATACATTGCAAATGCTTGTTCTTGTGCAGCGCACCAGTCTGCTCCTTTATGACACTTTGCAATAGAGGCAGCTGCCGACTTGACAACCTATGTTATATCATGTTCTCTACTGAATGTGCAGAATGACAAGCATATAATGAGAAAGCCACGTCTTGCTCCGTGGTTTATACGTGTATGGGCACATCCTGCGACTGAGCAGCCCCTGTCCAGTGGTATAGGACCCAACAGCACTTTTGATCTGGCCAGCAAACATTGTGCCCAACAAGTGGGCTCAATGCACTGCAAACACAGAGCATCACAAAGCACCGCTCTTATCTTCCATCCACCTATTTTCATATAGACGTTCAAAGGCTCAAGCTCCTCATCAGCTCCCCATTACTTTCAGGCCCATGGGAAACGTGTGCACATCTGCCCAAGAGTACACTTCACCTGTTGAACTAAGGTCCCGACTTGGTTCCCCCTCACTCCTGCATTACTTGCAGCACCTCGTCTGTGAAGGTGTTGTCACCCAGAACACATTTTTGGGGGCAAGAGAGGGACATACAATGCATTTCTTGTATATTATAGAAGTAGTGCAGCACTAATTTTACTCAATGCCTTCAACTTCAAGTGTAGAAAGGCATTTTATTGTCGCTGTGTTTTCAATTTAAATAAATGTGAAAAATACTAGTTGTAGCGTCGTTTTTTGCGTGTGGCATAAATAAATGTGGATAAATACAGAAAAAATGCCCAAAAAATAAATACAGATAAATACAGACGGAAATGGCAAAAAAATAAATACCATAAAACCGGGAGCCCTAATATTATTATTATTATTATGAGTGGCAACAAACCATCCCACTAAAAGAATAAAGGCATCCCACTCCATGTGTTGAGCAAGAGGTCTTTGGAGTTTGTGCAGTGGGTGTTTCAGTGCCCCAAAACATGTTTGGCCAAATGTCTGTCTGTAGCCAGGCCTCTGGATATTGTCATTCCCCTCCTAATAAAGCACCTACCACTCGTATTTTATCTGAGCTTCTTGCTGCTGGAATTCTTAACCATGTTCTAGTCAGTTGTGTGGGGTAAGTCTGTGCATCCACTGAATGCAGAATCTGGTACATTATTGAGCAGTCTGCCACGTGTCTGGCTTCTCACATCAGAGTTGGGGAGGGATAGGCGATTGTCCTATAATCATTGTTTTGGCAATAGGCATATTTTTGCTTTCTGAAATGTAAGTCATCCTCAACGCTAGGACATGCACGGAGAATTCTATTTAAAAGGTAATAGTTATTAGTGAGAAGCCTGGCCCCCACTGCATACCTTATGAAAAGAGGTATTTTCAAGAGTGCTGCTCATTTGGAGTGTAATTAACGAATGGTGTGAACTGCATACTGAAATACAGGCCATCTTTTTTTCTTTTTTTTTTTATACATAGCAATAAAAAATAAAAAAAATAGATCAAGGTACATAGAAAGTCTGGGATGATCAACTTTCTGCCGCCATATATGTGCTGACCAAGCCCCAGATTTGCTGTCCCAATGCCCTTTTCCGCCTGCCTTTCAGTGCGTACAGACTCTGTGCAATATTATAGGTAAAGAGAAACCGGGTCCGCCATGCTTCAAAAGAAGGGGGATCGCTTTGTAGCCAGCACAAGGCTATGCATAACCTTAAAACCGCTGTAGCCACAAATATCATATAAACAGTATTGTTGGATAGCACAACATGATCACTCCCCGTATCTATATCAATCAATCAATCAATCAATCAATCATGGGCATTTATATAGCGCACTACTTACCCGGAGGGTCTCAAGGCGCTTGGGGGGGGGGGGGGGGGGGGGGGGGTGCTTCTACTGCTCGAACAGCCAGGTCTTGAGCTTCTTCCTGAAGGAGAGGTGGTCTTGGGTCAGGCGCAGGTCGGGAGGGAGGGAGTTCCAGGTCTTGGCGGCCAGGTGGGAGAAGGACCTTCCTCCTGTTGTCGATCTTTGGATGCGGGGGACGGCGGCGAGGGCGTGACTGGCTGATCGGAGGTGGCGTTTGGGAGCGTAGAAGTTGATGCGGTTGTTGAGGTAGCTCGGGCCTTGGTCGTGTAGGGCTTTGTGTGCGTGGGTGAGGAGACGGAAGGTGATTCTCTTGTTGACGGGGAGCCAGTGCAGGTCTCTCAGATGTCCGGAGATGTGGCTGCGTCAGGGGATGTCGAGGATGAGTCTGGCTGAGGCGTTCTGGATTCGCTGGAGTCTCTTCTGGAGCTTGGCGGTGGTTCCGGCGTAGAGGGCGTTGCCGTAGTCCAGTCGGCTGGTGACGAGGGCCTGGGTGATCGTCTTCCTGGTCTCGGTGGGGATCCACCGGAAGATCTTTCGTAGCATGCGCAGGATGTTGAAGCATGACGAGGAGACGGCGTTGACTTGTCTGGTCATGGAGAGGGAGGAGTCCAGGATGAAGCCCAGGTTGCGTGCGTGGTCTGTCGGTGTGGGTGCGGTGCCCAGGGCGGGGGGCCACCAGGAGTCGTCCCAGGCGGAGGGCGAGGAGCCCAGTATGAGGACTTCCGTCTTGTCTGAGTTCAGTTTCAGGCGGCTGGTCGTCATCCATTCGGCTACATCTTTCATCCCTTCGTGAAGGTTGGCTCTGGAAGCGGCGGGGTCGTTGGTCAGTGAGAGGATCAGCTGGGTGTCATCGGCGTAGGAGATGATGTTCAGGTTGTGTTGGCGTGCGATGGCCGCGAGGGGGCTCATGTAGACGTTGAAGAGGGTGGGGCTCAGCGAGGATCCTTGAGGGACGCCGCAGATGACTTCGGTGGCCTCTGACTTGTACGGTGGTAGGCGGACTCTCTGTGTTCTTCCGTCGAGGAAGGAGACGATCCATTCCAGTGCCTTCTCCTGAATTCCGACGTTGCTGAGGCGCTGCACTAGGGTGCATTGGCAGACAGTGTCGAATGCCGCGGAGAGGTCTAGGAGGATGAGGGCCGCTGTTTCTCCGTTGTCCATCAGGGCTCGGATGTCATCGGTGGCAGCGATCAGGGCGGTCTCGGTGCTGTGGTTGGCTCGGAAGCCAGACTGTGAGGGGTCGAGGGATCCATTCGTCTCGAGGAAGGGGGCCAGCTGTTTGTTGACGGTCTTCTCGATGACTTTGGCTGGAAACGGGAGGAGCGAGATGGGGCGGTAGTTCTTGAGTTCGGTGGGGTCCGCTGTTGGTTTCTTAAGTAGAGCGCTGAGTTCGGCGTGCTTCCAGCTCTCCGGGAAGGTGGCGGTGTCGAAGGAGGTGTTGATGATGTCCCGCAGGTGGGGTGCGATGACAGCGTCGGCCTTGTTGAAGACGTGGTGAGGGCAGGGGTCGGTCGGAGATCTGGAGTGGATGGAGTTCATCATGCGGGCGGTGTCATCGGTGCTGATCGGAGTCCAGGCGCGGAGGGTGGTGGTGGGTGGCGTTGCTGCGGTCGTTGTGTGCGATGGTTGACTACTGAAGCTGTTGTGTATGTCCGCGATCTTGTTGTGGAAGTAGGAGGCGAGGGAGTTGCAGAGGTCTTGTGATGGGGTGATATCGTTGTTACCGGCGTTGGGGTTGGAGAGCTCTTTCACGATGTTGAAGAGTTCCTTGCAGTTGTGTGCGTTGTTGTCCAGTCGGTCCTTGAATGCAGTTTTCTTGGTGGCGCGGATCAGTTGGTGGTGCTTCCGGGTGGCAAGCTTGAGGGTGGTCATGTTGTCCGGTGTAGGTTCCCTTCTCCAGACTTTCTCGAGGGCTCGGCAGTTCTTCTTGGAGCTCTTGAGTTCGTTGGTGAACCATGGGGCTTTCTTGCTGCCGGGTCTGCTGGGCGGGGTCCTCAGAGGGGCGAGTTCGTCCGCGCAGTTGCTGATTCACTTCGTGAGGTTGTCGGCGGCCTGGCTGGGGTTCGCTGAGCTGGCGGGAGGGTGCTGACTCAGGGAGGCGGTGAGCTGGTCGGCTGTGATCTTGTTCCAGCTTCTTCGGGCAACCTGTTGCTGGTGGTGGTGGGTCGTCGTTCTTCTGAAGGTGAAGTGGACGCAGCTGTGGTCCGTCCAGTGGAGTCCTGTGGCGTGGCTGAAGGCGATGTCTTTGCTGGATGAGAAGACGGCGTCGAGTGTGTGTCCGGCGAGGTGGGTGGGGGTGGTCACCAGTTGCTTGAGTCCCAGGTTTGCGAGGTTTTCCAGCACGGTGGTGGTGTTGCGGTCGTCGTTGTTCTCCAGGTGGAAGTTGAGGTCCCCGAGGAGGATGTAGTCGGTTGAGGGGAGGGCGAGCGGGCTGATGAAGTCGGCGATGTCCTCGCTGAATTGTGTGCGTGGTCCCGGGGGTCTGTAGATGAGGGTGCCTCTGAGAGTGGTCTTGGGATTGACGTGGATCTGGAAGTGCAGGTGTTCGGCGGGTGCGATGGTGTCGTCGGTGTTGTCGTCTATACCCAATAGAATCTGCATGAGTGATAACTGAAGAGGAGTACCCAGAATCTCAGAAAGGAACTTGTTTACATGCCGAAACAGGTCCCTCAATTTAACACAAGTGCCAAAATTATGCATCACGTCCGCCTGTTGGACATTCCACCTAAAACACTTCCCGTCCGGGTCCCCACCCCATTTGGAAATCTTGTCTGGTGTATGGTACAAACAAAATAGAGTTTTATAGTGTTGCGTGACAAGATTGGCAGACATAAGTACTCGTCCTGCTAACTCAATTGACTTCTCAAGCAAAATTCCTTGGCAGCCTAACCTATTCTCCCATTTACTTACTTGTACTTCTAAATCGTTAAATTATAAAGTACCCCTATCAGAAATCCTTTCTTATTGACCTCAATGAGAGGATTGGGTGACATACACAAACTAGTTTTCAGTAAGTAATCACGGATTTGCAAATACTTAAAGAAGTGTGTGGTTGGGAGATGATATTGTTCCCTCAACTGGCTAAATGATTTTAACCCATCCCTGTACAAGTCCCCCAAAGTGATTAGACCTCTCATTAGCCAACTCACCACTCTACGATCCCAAAAAATACTAGGGAAAAAAATCGGGGCAGTCAATGGAGTATATCTGGAGTCCTTTTCAATTTTATACATCTTTTTAATTGCCTTCCATACTTTATAAGCGGCAGCGACCACCTTAAATCTGGTGCGTTTGTAATAATTCCAGTCCAAATTGAGGAAGAGGCAATTCCTAGCTTCCGAACCAAGGAGTAGGCTATATATTGAGGGTTGCAATGCGGGAACCGAGGGACCTACCCCTGTGAGTAGAATATTCATGTGCTGGAGCATGCAAGCGTAGTAATATAAAAGGAAATCCGGTACCGCCCAACCTCCTACAGCCCTTGGAAGAACCATGTATTTTTTTGCACGCCGCTCCTTTCCCCGAGACAGAGGAATTTCATGCAGACCGACTGCAATTGTGTAATGTAAGCCGGGGGGATCTCTAGTGGTACACACCGATAAAAAAATAAAGAATCTTGGGTAATACCATCATTTTAGGACCTTACATCTGCCGACTAACGTTAAATGAAGACATTCAGACTGGTCCAGTTGTTTACGGATCCCAGTGAGCAGCCTCTGCCAGTTAGATTGTACGGTAGCAGAGGCCAAGGCTCTTATCTGTGCCCCTAAATATGTAACCTCTGATAGAACCCTACTATCTGCAAACTTAATGTTAACACATAAGATCTGAGTCTTAGCAGTGTTCAGTTTGTACCCGGATACCGAGCCATATACCGCTGCTAGATGTTCAATCTCGGGCATCGCCACGGCAGGCTTTGGAGAGAGTACAGCAACGTCATCGGCATACGCAAGCACCCGATATTGTTGCTGACATATCATGACTGGCGGGATCCGGCGGCTACTCTCCATCTTTAAGAATGGATCAATGTAGAGGGCAAATAGCAAAGGGCAACCTTGCCTTGTCCCCCTTTGTATTGGAACAGATGCCGATTGCAGCCCCATTACATAGATCCGAGCACTTGGCTGTTGGTATAATGTCTGTATTGATTTTATATATTTTGGCCCAAACCCTCGAGACTTCATCACATCCCATAGAAAATCCCACAACACTTGGTCAAAAGCCTTCTTGGCATCCAATAATATGAGGCTCAGCGCTACTTCCAAACCGTTTGCATAGACTATTAAAGCAATCACCTGGTTAACATGATCAGTTGTGCCGCATTTGGGAATAAACCCGTGCTGGTGCACAGAGACCAGCGGAGATGTCACTCTTGCGAGCCTTGCCGCCAAAATGTTCGAATACATTTTTCCATCATTATTTGAAATACAGGCCATCTTTATGATGAGCCAGATGACTTATTGTTTTATAATGGCGATGACTGCAGATTGACTATAGCCGCGTTATCCGCTATCAGCTGCCAGCATTAAGATTAACGTGACCGCCTCACTGAGCAACATTCTAGCGGAGTATAAGAACATCTACACGGAAACGATAAAAGAAAGAAATATCTTCTCTGCAGAGACGGGGAACCATAATTGAAACCTCTAACCAGATTAGTGTAACGAGTGAGACAGCAAGTCAGTTCCGCTTAATAAAGCACGTGACCAAGAAAGTGAAACAGACTCGAATTTCTAGAGAAACGAAGGATCAAGAAAAACCTTAAGGAATATAAGAAGAGCATTTTTTTGTGGTCTTGAAAGTATAAACAAAAAAAACAAACGCGTCGACGCTGGGGTCACACAATTCACGGAACAACCTTATCTGATCAAATGTTGAAGGATTCAAAATATTGATTAGGAGGTTTTTTATTAATGTTCCAGAATGTGTATGCGTATTTGACAAGGGGTTAGGTCATACTACGATATTGTCTTTCTTTTTATGCTGGTCATAAGAAGCAGTTGGAAAGTCAGTGTGGTAGAGTTTCTCTGTTAGTTATAATATACATGAAATGTTATAGTCTGATTTATTAAAATGAAATGCTTTTTAATGTTTCTACATACAACAGATTTTTTTTTTTAAAGATGTTTGTCTTTAATTTAACCTTTTGAATTAATATAAACACGTTTTCTATTTGAAGTGACGAACTAATTAATTCGACTACTGTATGGATAATCTCATTTGAAGTCAAGGGAATCGCATTTTTTATCTTTGTTTTTTTACTAGAGCAGGTGCTCTCTAATATTGAGCAGATTAAGAAATGTTTTGTACTCATTTTATCAAAAACATTTAGTTTGTATCTAAGTTTGAAATTACGATTATGAAGTGACGTCAGTACAAGCAAACCAAAGGCGGTGTTTGTGATTGAGATGAACTCTTCAGTTGTCAATCCATATTAGTTTATGGACATGGCCTCCTAGCCAGAAGGCAAGTCTTCGACTTCTAGAGAAGTAGATGGCTACATTACTGAGCTTGTTGGCCTCTCCAGAATTCTGTTAGCAAGGATGCCTGCTCTGCAAGTCTCTGGTTTCATTGCCATCCCGTCTTCATCTACCAGCTGCTGTGATTATCCGGCACACAACTAAATAGAGCATCACGCACGTGACATACGTGAAATAAACAAGCCGTGACCTACGCTTGTATGAGATATTTCTTCAGAACAAGGATAAGCGCATTTCTTTCCTCGAAGAATGAAGGACCGCGGGTATTTAGGATTTAATGCTTTCCTCTGATATTTGGTCTATAACTGAAGACGTTTTGCACTGCTTCTTTAAGTGGCAGTTAGTGGAGGAGTAGACACATTAACACATGATTACTCTCAGCATAGATGTCTTCTGCAGAGTTTTTTCTAGATATGTTCAGGATGCTATTTTTATATTCACATACCTGTAGTTTTGGTGTTTTTTCTTTCTTTTTTTCCACATTTACAAATGTTCCTTTAACTTATAAACAGGTGTTTTTTGACCACCTCATTTGGTTCCTTAATTCTTGAAGCAGACCGTTATTTGCATCATGACGTTAGGGAAATATTGTGCCATGCTGCACTTTGTATGTATGGCCTTCTCTTTAGCAATCGCAACATGGCAAGTGTCAAAACTAATCTAAGACTACAAACCACAGCGAAAATCACCAGCTCACAACCATGGTTCTTCGAAAGCTTTCCTCTCAATTGCACATATTTTGCGGTGCCCTGAACTTGGAATTAAGCATCTAATACCTTTGGGGTTTTGCACCCATTGGGTCAATGTGAAAAGCTCCTCCATAATACATTATCATGATGTTTCAAGTCACTAAGAGTTAATGGGTTGTTGTGGGGACTGGCTATACAGGATAGCCCGGTGAGTCATCCTGATCGCAGCCTCCTCCCGCGACCACAGCGTAAATACCGCAATAGTCCCTGCCTGAAGTCCTAGGTTGCGGCTTATTCACCCTGTCTGCGGTGGTGTATGAGGATATCTGCAGTCTTACTGCAGGCCGCCTCCCAGCTCTGAAGTCTGCCATAACGAAGGGCGGCGCAGGCTAACATAATAATCACAAGCCCCTATGTCTGACACTTAAAGGACTTGTGAGCTCCCTCGCTTTCAGCATTCATTCCCGACCGGGTGGCGCTGGTCGGGTGGGATACCTCCCTTCACATTACTGCCTTGCCCGAATGGGGAGCTTCATGGAGAGATCAGCACGTTAGAAATCTGCCCCTTCGATCATTGCGTGCAGTGTGGAGGACATACCGGCTGCATCCGGCCCTTTCTTCAATACATGCGGGAGCTGACCTGACACCGGTAGTGGCTACCTTGTACGTTGGTCACGCAGCTCTCTACTGATACATTGGTTCCACATTGAGTTCGGACTGCGGGTACAAGGCCCTGGCTGCATCAACTTGTGCACAGCAACTAGCCCTGATCAGTCACGACGCACCTTCTCCCTGGCACAGGACTGCCGGACACGCGGCGAGCCATCCACGCACTGCTGCCCTGACACATACTGACCCACATCTGCTTAGACTGGTACTACTCCACAAAACGCATGCAGCAGGGCAACGTGGACACTGACAGATATTGCACAGGGATCGACATGGGGAAACCAGATACTCGCCAGCCCAAG